>NC_092566.1:1239333-1549166 GCF_037975245.1 Apostichopus japonicus
TATATGCTCAAAGGTTTACAGTAACTTGAAAGTAAAAATCTATGATTCATGGTTTTACGCAAAGATAGACCAAATCACAACCTAAGGCTGATTTAGGGCAAGTGAAAGAATGAAAGGTGTATACATAGAGCTTTCTGATATAAGAGAAGTCTATGACTTCACGAAATAATATTATAATTGTCATCGAGAGATACACGTGTATGTATCTTACAATTCTCATCCACACGGAGAGAAATGAAATAGAGAATTTCTTTGTACCCTGTTCATTGTAGGGACCTTCATAAAAAGACAACTCTTGAGCAGAGAGAGGTCAAGAGGGATTTCTTCAAGTCTTATAGAGAGAGGCTTAACAGTACAAGGTTTAATAACTCTTCTGTCATATAGTTACATGGAATTATCCTATACAATATGTGAAATTTAATCCAACAGACTGTACCTGTTATCATTGAAATGACTAGTAAGTTACCAAAAGACAAACTGCCCTTGATAAGGGAGATTTAATTTTTTTTTTTTTTGTAGTAAAATGTCTCATTTGTGCAGAACCTGATTAACCACAAGTTAAGAAACAGACCCCCACAGTACAGCTGCTGTTGAATGATGTGTCTGTATGTTTGAGATGCCATATTTTGAATGGTATTTTAACATTGTGCCCAACATGCTGTGAACTAACAGGAGATCAAATTTTGTTATATATGTCTAATGTTTTATTTCTGTATTTTGGGAATAAAATAACTGAAAAGTGAGTCATTAATCTGGTAGGACAATTTAAACCATGCTATTTACATTCTAGTATTTTATTTCAGAATTGAAATACAAATGGTAGTTGAAGAAGTTCTGAAGTTGACTTTTTAAAGCCACAAAATTGCTTAATTAAGACAAAGTCCAGGATTAAAATTCCATTCCCTTTTGCTGCGTGAATTGGGCCGCATTCCTTGCATAATATCAATGGGAGAAAGGAATGTTTATGACAGTGGGGGCTCAAACTGTTACTTTTTGAAATTTTAGTGACTGCTTTAGCACATTGAAAAGTATGAACAAATCTCTGACATAGAGATAATGATGTTTACTGTTATCTTCCCACGTATGTTAGCCCAACTGTACTTGACATTATCTTTGTGATAATTTGTGTGTGTGTTTTGAGTAGGATCAGAATGCTATTGTTTGAAATTTATGTGGGACATTCAAAAGGAAAAGTAAGTTTGTTTGAAAGTTGATATCCCATGGGTGACGTGTCCATGAAATAGATGAAAATATTCAGGTGAATAAACCTTTCTTTGAATTGTTACAAGTTGGTGAAGTGCATTGTGTTGTTCTACATGAGTTGTTGAATATTACACCTGTTTGTTTATTCAATTTTAGAATATTCACACGTACAGTAGCTAGGCTAAGGCAATGTTTGCATGTATACGGTAAATCAATTTCAGGTCAATTTTTACAAGAGTTGCTTTAAAATAAGAGTGCTTTTCTCATTTATATTGGCCATGCAGTACTACTGCAACGATTCGATCAGATTCTGAGCAACCGTTGCCCATTCACTTCTTATATTCAGTTCTGAATAGCCAAGCACCAGGGTATAAGGTTAGTGTTCGAAGTTTGCAGCAATTCTTTAAGGCTACGAAGTTTGTCTCTTATATAAAAGGCTATGGTTCCTATGTACAGAAAATGCTATACATACATCCATTGTAAATGTGTATAGCGATTCACTTATATAGCATCTATATTATTTCGCTATGTGATGTAAGATAAATTATTCCTGTGCACAACTTGATAAAATCTGGTGGTTAATTGAATAAGCTACGTCATGGAATAATTTAGTAATTTTCATTTTGCATATTGCAAGGTTTAATCATTGTGATTACAATAAAGTAGGTATGAAAATTCCAAGGTTTTGCGCATAGAAAATTGGTATCCTGTACAGTATCCGTACATGTGTATATAGCAAATTAGCAATGTGACCAAATTGCATTGGTCTTTAAATAATAAGTGTTACCAGCTGAATTAATCTCAATAATGGCTATGTATTAAGAAGAAGTGAAATTATTTGAAAATTTTAACCGTTCCATATATTAATAACAAATAAAGAAGAAAATTCTATACAGATGTTTGGTATATATGCAAAATTACAATAAGCACATAATTAATGACGGACACTATTAAAATAAAGAAAACAATGTTTGCTATTAAATGAAGGGCAATGATCATGAGGACAAACAAACCAGACAAAAAAAAGGGGAAAATGAATGAAGATTACGTAAGAAAACAAGGAAATATGGATTAAATCTTAATCTTCATAATAATTTACAAGATGAGATTTCAAAACAAATTATTGTTGAAGCCATGCCAAGAGAGTACTAACCGACAGAATACGAAGACAAGATTATTTAAAGATGTATTTAGAAATGATAGAACAAAGTTACCACATTTTGTGAAAAGTTATTAAATTGCCCTAAAAAAGAACATTCACAAACACACACACATAAAAAAAAAACCCACAAATGGTTGCTTTAATGATCTAGAAATGCTAGCAGTGTCTAGTAGTATCTTTAACTGGTCAGTGTACAGTTACTAGTACTGCTACGTCTGCTACAGTTACTAGAACTGCTGGTCAGTATACAGTTACTACTTAGTAACTTTTACTGGTCAAGTGGTCAGTATACATTTGTGACAGCTTTATGTTAATCACAGGACTCTTAGTGATTTGTTGGAGATTGCATCATGGTCTTGTTAGTTCTTTTCTAAAGATGCAGGGACATGCAAAAAAGATGCCCTCACTCCACCCCCACTTTGAGAGTTGCTTCAAGAGAACACAAATTAAAACATTTCATTCCAGTTTTACTATGAAGCTGTGGTCAGGAAGTATTTTAAGCCTTCTTTTCTTTAGAAGAGGGTACTTTTCATGATGTCAGTCCAGTGTATTCGCATCAGATCAGTACAATTTACACCACCCACTGCTTTCAAAATTGGTCAGTAGTTGTTAAAAGGCAAATACTCATCGCGATGGGAGGAATTCATTGGATTCAAAAGATGACTGGACGTACTTTACTACTCCAGCAAGTCTAGCTTTTGAGATCAATCAACCAGTTAACAACAGACCAAATTCCATGCTCCTATTTTCTGTATAGATTCACAGAAGCCACTTCTCATTTTAAAAGAGGAGGGACTTATTTATTGTCATCATCTTGCTCCTTGCCCTCATAAGCCCCTCTGGTCAATGTCAGGCATTGTGTGAAGTTACTCAAAAGAGTTAAGCCCAGTTTCAATCAGTGTGGGTCAGTGTGTGACCTTTGATGTTAGAGATTTCCAAGAGAATTTTTTTTTTTTTTGGGGGGGGGGGACTTTCCCTCCATTCCAAGAGGAGAGGATGTAAAATTTTGATTGAAAGATAGCAAATCCTGTTGGAATTTCGACCGTAAAACAGTTTGTGGCAGGTCTCTGCACTTGTATTGAAATGGTGGGTGGCTGGGTTGTTATGAATGGAAAGTAAGGTGGCTGAAGCCTGAATCAATGGTATTAAGATGTCATTATCCCTGTGGAATAGTAGTTGTAAAGTATACTTACTTACCCACTTACTTCTTGCTGTAGATTTGTGGTTTAGGAAACATTGCGTAGGGGGTACAAAGTGCTTAGGCACCGCCTACTCTAGTGGGAGTGGTTTCCTGTGAAGGTTGTGATGGAATTGGATGAAAACATTTTCCTTGTAACTTTACAGACTTTAATAGATTATTACCGTGGTGTAATAGAAGTCTCCTCAGAGCTCAGGTCTATAAAATCAAAACCATAGGTCTTCACAAAGTGTCTTTTGATTTCAGTTTTGATGGTCTATCATGCTTATTAAAGCCAAAAGGAAAAGAATTCAGTGGAAACAAGGATGTTTAGTGTGTGTCATATTTAATACTCCTCACAAGGGATTATATATTTGTTTTTCTTTGGAGGAAGAAAGTGCCTCGCTTGGAACTTGTAAAGAAAGCCTTACATCTGTTAGCCAGTGTAAAGAATGGAGCACATTTTATTCGTTTTAATATTGTGAACTTTTTGATGTTGAAATAAGTTTCAAACATCAAAGCTAATGAAAAGGATCTTTTGTTTGGACTTGTTGCATTTCAGAAACAGCAAACTTATTCAAGTAAGTTCAATGAATATATGGAACATAGTCTGTGAGCTTTGCTTCAATGTGTAACTGTATACTGTAACTAATATGTACAGTACTAGACATGTAAAGGTTTCAAGAGTACTGAGTGGAAATGATTTCAGATCCAGCTAGAAAAAGCAGAGTCGGGTTGGGGGGGGTCGAAGGGGGATCGAACGGGGGGTTGGTATAAGCTGTTAAAGTGCAGCAAAGAGGCAATTTGTTTACAACTACCAAGCCTGTTTTCTTTCCCTAATATGCTTCTCTATACACACATTTTTGTGATGATCAAGCGTGTTAGTATGACCATGATCAAACATTGAAAATACCTACTTTGTAGTAATTCTATTTGCAAACACTGCTGATGTGTATCTTTGCGCATTTTGATCATGTGGTGTACAGTTGTAGTACTTACTCTGCTTGCATAATATGGCATATGCTCAATGATATATCAGAAAAAGTTAGTCCCAGCTTCTATGCTCAGCACACAGCTGGTAGCAATGCAAAATGTCTATGAAATAGTTGTACACACACTACTGTATCTGTAGGATCCATCAACCCTGAAGATCTCATCAATATTTAAAACCAGTTCTACTTGTGAGTTCTTTACTCTGTACATATAAATAAATGTGACTATTCTACGGTATATTACTAACTGTTCTGCCATCTATGCTGGAAGCCACTCTGTACATAGAAATAAATGTGTCTATTCTACGGTACATTACTGACTGTCCTGCCATCTATGCTGGAATCCATGCACTGGTGTATATGATACATACAGCACTCTGATGCTGCATGCCTCATATGTAACTACCTAGAAATTGAATAAATTGTCTGGACCTTGACAGATACACACCAATGTCTCTTCCAGCAAGGATGGAAAAAGTGACAAGTGATTTTGATTCATTTCAGCTGCAACCACCTCAGACAGACAAAAATGATGATTTTTTACAGAAAGGTTATAAAATATAGATCTTTGTAGAACTTGAACTGAAGTTTGAATTCTCAGTGTACACGTACCATTCCTAATATGTACAGTTGCAGCACTACTGTGTCATCCATGTTTTAGCATTTTAATTTGTACTGTACACAGTTTCACTAATTAAGTAATTATCACACAGATATATTCTTGACAAAGTACAAGCATGCTGAATATTACAGCTGTATTGGAAGAAGGCAAGGCATAGTACATTGAAGGCAGCATCTGTGTTTACCACAGTTTATTTACTGTACATTATAATACAGTACATGCAGGATTTAAAGTCCAATAAATTGTATATGTATCTTTGGTTGGTATTTTTTTACATTTGTAATTAAACTTGGGAGAGGTTTTTTATGTTGTGGCTAAAAACTTGGCTGTCTATATTTTATGCAGTATTATTTAAAACGGTGAAGTGGTCGTTGTCACAGATTTGAAGGAAGCAAATATAGACAGGTTTAGTCCCCTGCAGTTGTATCTTGTTTGTGGTAGCTGCTATTTGTCCCATGTAAACATGACAGTATATTTATAATGAATCTGTAAAGTAATTATAAAGTATAAGCTATCAATCATAAACTGCTAGCCACTCTACAGTAGAGGTAATTCATTTCCTGATGTTGATGGTACATATTTCTTTCACTATATAGATTGTGTTTTCAGCACAGACTATTATTACAGTATGTATAGGCCTATACCTAAATATATGCCTATATATGCAGGATTTCAGCACTGTACAATTAACTGTTTGACAGCTTGCTTTCTTGTTATGGACCATAACGAACGTGTTGTGTGATACTAATAAGTACATGTTATGTTGTATGGATGACTTCCATCATGTAAACAGTATTGCTGGTGAAGGATTTTCATATTTTGTGGACTTAATTTTGGTATTTAAAGACAATTACAGTATAACATAATAAGCATACTGTAATACATGTAAGAGCTTTCAGTGAGCAAGATTCTTCAAGGCAACACCCTGTTCAAAATATTTTGTGTTGTGAACATTTCTTATTTTCTTTGCATGCATGGTTATGGATTATATGTTGAAAATTGGAAATAACACAAATTTATCATAAATTTTTGAGTGGATTGGTAACATGCAAGCTGTGCAAGGCTTTTTTGATTGTAGATCTGTAAAAACTTACCCCAAAATTGTATTTAGCACAAGTTTCAAAAGATTCCATTTAGTTCTGAATTCTATTAACTCTGTTTTGACTTGTACATGTACCAACTGTCCTCTAAACTTTATGACACTTTATTACCATTGGAGCATTTTAAGAGGTCAAAGGGCATCTTTCCTGAACACGATTTTAATTTCCTGAGTTTACATTCTCATCCGCAGATAAAGAGATTCTTGAGATCCTGGTAGGAGCATTATATCCAAACCTAATCGGTGGTCATATGAGGAAGTAGACATTGTGAAACGAGGAAACACAGGCAAGCTGCCAGAAAACGGGGATGGCCTAGAAACTATCTTGTCAGTTTAAGAGTCATTCAACTGGTGCCAGCCATTCTATTCTGGTGAATCGTTTCCTCCTGTTAACAGTCGCTGGGAATAATTATCTTTAGCTTTTTTGTCCTGGAATGAGGACTGGCAAAACGATATCATTTTTGGTGAAACGATTGTGGATCAATTACAGTGATTTATTCTGGTGGTGAAGGGACAGGATTTTTGTCAACAAGAGTTTGGTCTCCCCAGGAGTGCACTCATGGTGAACATGGCGTCAGAGTTCCTTCGACGTCTCTTGAAGAGGAACTCTGATAACGGAGGACAAAGACCCAAATTTGACTTGCACACTCTGTTCACATGTTCTCAGATGAGTCAGATTCGTCTCCACGGTCAGCTCTCCGTACACGAACCGTGGCGGAGACACAAGAAAAAGCCCAAATGTGTCTTCGTTAGACTCTACACCAATGACTCTAGTCCATTCATTGCTTGGTTCTCCGACAAGAACGGTAAGAAACCCCGAGGGTTCTTTAATCTCCAAGTAGGACGCATCGCACCCATCGGTGAATTTAGCTTTCAAGTTGCCTTTGAGGACAAGAGTAACACCCAAGTGTACAAGTTTAACACAGAGTCAAGAGAGACCAGGGAAGATTGGTTGAGGTGTCTTAGAGAAGAAAGTCGGAAAGAGGCTCCTACTGTACAGAATCTGCACTTAAATGACAATTTAACTGAAAGTAAAGATGATTTGCATCTCGGCAAGTCGTCCTCTTCATGTTCGTCCAGGCCAGACTGGAAGAGACATCGACGAACTCTATCCGCCGGTTCCTCGGTGGTTCAAACTCCCACCCCTAAACTGGAGCGCTGCCAAGTACAACTGCAGAGAAGTCGAAGTCAACCGCATCTGCAAAAGGTTAAGTTAGTACGTAAACGGGCGTCAGTGTTAGAAAAGCAAAAGTCCAATGGAGTCGGCCAGAGAGTAAAGACCCAGAACGGTTACGTTAGGTCACCGGAGGTGTCCAGAAGTTAAAAGGCAGAGGGAGTTGTAACTCTTTGGATCAATCTTTGAGCAATTTGCACTCATCCTTTTTTACAGCCTTAATTTAAAAAAAAATGCCAACTGCATTGCATGACTTTCAAGTGATATTTGTAACTTTAGGAAAATGACATTTTTGTGATGGGATTTGTGCCTATTATGAATGCTTTCTATGAACGTGTATTTGGATAAGGTTCATTATCAACAATTTTTCCCTTAATAATTTTGGATGGTAGTAAAAACAATTTATTCAGGGTTTAATGTTTATGCCAAATGATCTTCTAAGATTGGACATACAAACTTCATGAATTTACATAGAAACAAGATTTTATATTAGACAAATTACAAGATGAGTGGTAAGGTTATAAGAGACATTTTTTAACGTTCAAATCTTCTTGCCCCAAATTGTTGCTGTTTTGTTGGCCTCACTCCTGCAGCCAGCTTCAAGTATTTTGATCAGAAATTTCTTCTAGCTTTGCGCATTTATTGACAGATGGGTCAGTACCGATCAATATCAGCCGTGTGAACAGACCAATTAAAACACAGTAACAGAGACATGGATGAATATTCATGAAGCTCAAGGTGACCTTCTACAGTAGAACATAATGCATGTTTTATAACTTCCTGAAATCCAAGGGGAACAGTTTAAGGATAGTCCATATAGCAACTGCTTACTAGAACACAGATTTGACAAGACTAAGACCAAGTTTCTGAAATAATATCTCTCTAATGATAAAAACCAGATCTATAAAATTACCCAACAAGTGAAACATGCCTAGCTCATGCAGTAGATAGACCTGAAATGTCTACAGTAGTATGTACAAGGGAGGGGGGAATTGGTGGGGGGGTGGTCTTGCATACCCCAAAAAATAGAGAGCTATTAGTACAGAAAAAGAAAGTATGAAACTTAAAAAAAAAACTTATACCTACTTATACTTACCTACTTAAAAACAGAATAGTTCAAAATCACAATACTAGCTTCATTGCCAGGTGCAAAAAAGTTTCAAATTACAGTATCATGGCCTTCTGTGTCCAGTTATGGGACCCAACACTGATGGACGTTCCCAAGCGAAAGGTACTTTGATACAATAGCATTGATAATGACACCCTGTTCTGGATGATTCATGTTAATGTCAGAGATTTAATGTAGATGGCTTGTCAATACTACACAGTCCAGTGTGCATATCTCAGCTGCACTGTCTGAAGCCAGAAGGGTTTGCAGATGTTACTTAATTGGGAGTCTCAAAATACTCAAATGCAACGACATCAGAAAGAAAAACATCTGAAAGACAAGAGATATCTAAGGAGAGAAACAGTTTGTGTCAGTCATATAAAATACTACCCTGGGTAAGGTTTATATTGTAATGTGAACATCTTAAAAATGGTCACAAAATGGCCAACATTTGCTGATAAATAGATTCTCCTCCCCTCTCAGTTTGTTGCAATGAAATGTTTGATGGAAAGTGTCTTCCATTCCACTTGCTGTTAAACTGCCATGTTTATCCTTCGTTTGTTTTGTAAGGATGAATAAATATGAAATTAAAATGAAGTAAAGCTTAGAAACGAAGAGCTCCCAAAGTAACCAGAAATGAAATGATCAAGCAACCATTCCTACACAATGTCACTCTAACAGATTATTCAATCAATAAAAACCAATGTTACTTAAACCAGGGAGTTGTTATGG
The DNA here is from genome assembly GCF_037975245.1 of Apostichopus japonicus. NCBI lineage: Eukaryota > Metazoa > Echinodermata > Holothuroidea > Aspidochirotida > Stichopodidae > Apostichopus > Apostichopus japonicus. The sequence continues at coordinate 1,248,603 of NC_092566.1, forward strand.
AATCCATAACAACTCCCTGCTTAAACACATATGTAGTGCAGCTTTGAGTGAACAGATGCTGCATTTTAGTTTCAGGGCCAAAATAGATATTAATTACCGAAGTACTGAGATATATTATCTAGTCTGCTTGCAGGATCCCACCGATGACACCATGCGACAGCAGTGATAAATTGTTGTTTACTTCCGTTCTTTATATACCTCACATCCTGGCATTCACGTAAATATTTACAATACCAGAGTTCACATCATGACTTACTTCATGTTGGAATTTATGGGGACGAAGATCAGGATTAAGTAACGATTAATATTGATACCTAATCAAAACATTTGTAACAGATATATAAGTCATAGCTCAAGTTAAAAGCTGGTAAAAACGGTTTTACTTAAAATGTTGATCTAAAGAAGCATACTGGGTCCATGCTACATGTATATTGAATGAAATTATAAATCAAATACTGGACTGACCTTTAGTACTTGCAAATTTTCGTCCAATATCATTGAACTTCATCTGGCAACTGCATGATATTGGACGAAAATTTGCAAGTACTAAAGGTCAGTCCAGTATTTGATTTATAATTTCATTCATTATACTACAACTGGATGAATCATAACATACATCAACGCTGCATGTATATGTTTACACACTAAATCAGATGAGCAGCTTTATACTGTGTGTTTACTTATTGATAAGTTAGGTCTTGGAACCACTACTGCGTAAAAGTTAGAATGAATAATGAATTATATGCCACCATGCATGAATGTTCTTGCACTTTGGGTTTTCTGTTTCTTACTGCTGTTATTTTATAGGGTTCTAAATAGGTTACAGACCTGCCTTGAAGTAATGGAAGTATGCAAATATTTTACCATTAGGTAACATAATTAGCTACCATTATCTACTGTTATGTCATATTTGTTAATCAAATTTAAAATTTTTCAAAACAATTGACAGTACAACTATCTTAAAAGACAATTAAAACATCCACCAGTCGAGTAAATTTTGCACTGATGTATGGAGAAATTTTGTGGAATAAGAACAGATTTGTATAAAAATATGCAACACAGTCTAGGGAAACACTTAGATACATTTTCATGGCAATCGTTTATGTTTAAATTAAGCCAGACCAAACGCAACTTTCATTCTTCATGCTCTTCGTACAGACCCAGTATGCTTCTTCTCAGAAATAAATGTGTTCTGTTTGTAGTACGGTCAATAACCCTAGACCAATGTATTATTGAACAATTGGCTGCACAAATTCCTTCTCAAGTTTGCTGCAATTTTTCTGTCGTGAGAAAATTTAACACAATTTTTTTTTAAAAGTTTGGCAAAATGTTTGTCATATGTGATATTAGTAGTGGACTTGTCTATCACATTTCTCCCTCCCCCCCCCTTGTTTTCATGTTTTGTTTTTTTAACTTAACTATTTGGAGATTTTTCTCTCACATGGCATTCTTATCAAATCTGTATATATTTAGGTCCTACTCTGCCGGTCAGTATATATATGAATGGTGCTTGCCTATTTTCACTTTCCAAGTCCGAGTAATTGTTAAATGTATAAGCAAATGGTGTATTATTTTTTTTTGTACATTCTTGGCTACCATACATGTGCAACTTTACCAGTCTGATCTTTCACTCAGTTGTGTTTCTTAAGGATTTTCATAAAAAAAATCCTTTAACCAGGGGTAAGTTAATTAAGAGGGAATTATTTCAGCAAGTATTGTTGATTTTAAAAACAAGTGGTTAATTCATTGTCTCTAAAGAAGAATAAACAACTGTAATAGCTGTCTGTGTAGAAGCAGTAGCTAATAGAACAACTGTTTATGGTAAATTGTCTGGACCAATCACATGTACGCAAGTAACCATGGTTACTCTAATTTATGCACTCCGCTACATGGCTTCCACATAAACGCTACCCACAACCTTAAGGTTATTGTTCTGGATCCAGGGTAATAAATCTTGACTGTAAATTTAGTAGCATTTTACAGTTTCTTGGTCAATTAGCTGAAAAGATTGTAAATTGAATGGTTTACCTTTTTTAACCCAATATTTGTGGACATAAGAATTTGTAAACCTTTGACCAGTTATTTGAATATCTTGGAAGAAGCTCAAAATTTGATCTTTGACTTCTCGAAAGATGATTCACATTTCACTGTCAATCTCTTGTTTTTCCTCTCTTTTTTGGGGGAGGGGGTGGGGGGGGGTGGGGGGGGACTTGTTTAAAGTTTCTTTGATCTAACTTGAGTGTAAAAAGGATGAAAGGAAAGAGTAAACAGTTGTAAAAAGAATTTTGCAGACCATCAGATTGTTAGATACCAACTGATGTTTTTGTTTTCTTACAAAAATTTGACTTGCCATTTTGTGATAATATCAACAGGGTAAACAAATATTAAGAATGTATATTCCTGTTAAGTATCTATATTTCAAAGATATTGTTACTTGATTGATTGATTGATGGATTGATAGGTAAATTGAGGCTGATAAAGCAGATTAAATTAGTCATAGGGTTAAAAGATTTTAATTTATTTCTTGGAGGAAGGATGCATAATCTAAAGTTTATCAGTTATCATTTTGACTTGCTATATTGAAAAAAATAAACTAAAATATGCAACTCGTTTCGAGGTGACAAGCCATAGTGGGATTTCCACCGATGCAAATTTTGTAAATGATAGACTTAAAGCGATGCACAAAGAATAAAATGCGTGTTTTTACAGAGAATTATTCAAAAAAGTTATGTTTTTGTCTCATAATATGTAACATTCCTGTAAGTGGTGTGTCATTATGGGTGATTGTTGACAATTTTGTATCGTTTGGAATGTTTCAATGACAATAAATGGGAAATTAAAATTATGATATTTAAGAAAGGATAGGATTAAAGAAATGGTCAAAACCTAGATGCAGTCTATAACCTTAGAAAGTAAATTCTAGATTGCAGGGCAAATTTCTTACAATAAAGCTATTTTAAACTTCCTTTTAAAATGTGAATTGTATAATTAGAATCCATAAATTATAAAAAAATGTCGATATGACTGGAGAGGATTTATTGAAGTGGAGCATCATGTGAAACTATATAGTTAAAAAAGTGTAAAGTAAACACAGTAATTAATAGCAAGAGTAGATAACGAGATTGTGAAGACCCCGCTTCTGTTCAGTAGAGGTAACTAACATATGTTGTTGGTGTCAGTGCTAGTAATCTGGTCATTGCCATCATCTCGTCTCGTTGGTGTGAAAGAAGTATCGCTGCAGGTTTAAATCTGCTGGTATGTTTATCTCTCCGTTTAACACTCTCTCGCTCTCTCGGAGTCACTTATGGTATCCGAGGGAAAGAGTATCGTAGATCACAAGGGACAGTTAAGTGTTTTAACTTATTACTGATCTGTGTAGGTTTCATCTTTCTCCATCCTCTCTCTCTATTCTCGTTGCTCCTCCTCTGTCTCTGACCGTCTCTTCTCTCGGGAGATTTATGACACCAACAAGGTGATGGTAACCATATATCCCCGAGACAGGCACGGTCTTGATTGGCTGCTATTTATAACCATGATTTCACATCTCAGGTAGATGGATGGGAGATGTTTTTTAACGACTCTCTGGTAGGATGCAGAGTTTTGTCATAAAACCCCTGCTGGTTGATTTGTATCTGCCAATAGAAATGTTCACGTCCCTGTTGATGTTATACAGTAGCGCCTTAGTTAACTGTACGCGGAAAGTCGTTGTATAAAAAACTGCCAAAATTCAGCCAGCCAGATGAGTTGTTGACCAATTCAACATGGTTGTGGATAATTTAGCTGTGTATTAACCAGATAAGACTACACAGTACACACTGTAACCTCTCATTACTGATCCACCATTCCAACAGTGATAACTCTTAGTGCTTCATGAATAATTCAAGAAGCTCCATAAAGATTCACTAATGAGAACAAACTTGGAAGTTGGGTACGGCCAGTCTTTGCAATCAGCAATGGGTTGCCGTTCATCGTAGTCTCTGTAGTTTTGAGAGTATTTTCCATAGGAATGTAGGTGAAATTGTGATAGTAGATAGTGTCAACAGACACTGGGTATTTAAATATACTCTTTATGCAAGGTTTTTGGTGGGAGGTGGGAAACTCCTGCTTGCCAATGTGTTGAGACTTATCTCAAGATAACACCTAAATTGATGGCGAGAAGAGAGAGAGAGAAAGGGTGTGGGAAGGGGGGGGGAGAGGGATTGCTAAACATGCACACCTCAGATAAGTTATAAGAAATTTATATTTTGGTAGGATTCCGAAGTTGTCTTGTAATTCTGTATACTGAGATGCTAGTTATCACATCCTAATAAAAATTTGTGATTTAATTTCCATTCATATATCTCTCTATGTTACACCAGTTAATTTTACCCATACTTAACCCAATTCTGTTTGTCAAGTAAGGCAGATATTATTTACTATTATTATCATCATTTACTGATATTTGAATATACAAAAGTTATGCATTTTTATTAGGATTGAAGGGGAAGGAAAGGTATATATATTTTTGGAAAATTGTGTTATGTGCAAAAAACTTTGTATCTCGTGCTGTACGTGTGTTTGTAGCAACTTTTGTTGTGTTATCCTTTTGCAAAAACAAAAAATATCCTTTATTTTTGTTTGTTCTCAAAGCCAAGAAATCCTTCACAGGGTGATGTAAATATTTTGAACACAGAGCAATATATTTTAAAGAAATTGGAGCCTAGGAGATCTAGGTTCACACATAAGGGAAACAAATATTTCATTTTTGTAATAAATCAAAAATGAAATTTACCAGATGTGATCAAAACTGAATTGAAATCATAAATAATTAAGTGGATTGATAAGTTTGTTTTCTTAAAGATAACATGAAAATGTAATTATTTGAGAATGGAAGAGAAATGATAGGGGTAGGGAATGGGGTGGGGGTTAAAGAATGTGTACTATTGAAACTGAAAGTATGATTCCCAAAAATTTAAAAAACACCTAAAAGAAAAGTTCGGTAACAGAATACACATTTTCATACTTGGTGCAATAAGATATAAGGAACTTCCTCCTATTTTCAACGCCTTGTGGCATACACCATACATGGATTAGAAATGAGAACGCTTATGTAATACATGATATAAAATAACTATAATAAGACACAAATCTGCAAGTTGTTTGCAAGGTTATCCCCTCCACAAATGTTGGTATGCAGGGAAAAACCAGTCAAAATGTGTGCCATCATTGCATATCAATTTAAAACATGAAGTGCATTCCATGAAATATTTTATTCTGATTAACTGACTTTCTCTTTGGTACAAAATGAAATGGAAAAAAAAAATCAACAATTTTTTACAATTTACCTGCAATGTGTTCAAATTTGAATCACACATTTTTCTTGCGCTACTACCACAAATGTATGTACTGTTTAATTGATTATTATTATTAATCGTAATAATTTGATTATTATTAATATTATTATTATTTAATGGCAAAATAAAAGTGATCATATTCAACACGTATATTTCTTCTCGTTTTCTATGCAAGTTTAATGTTAAAATAAATATTTAACTTTTTATGAATTTCACAATCTTAGAAATATAAAATATGTCTCAATTTGCATAATATTCAAAATTTGTCAGTTTCAAGAGTCCATATAAGATATTGGGACACAGGCTGAAAGTTCTGTCAAAGTCAAAAATTCTCTGTAAAGTTGGATTCACTAACAGCCCTGGAGATGTTGTAGAAACCTTTGACTGAAAAATGCATTGAGGAAGTCACGTTTGGTTACCTAGGGTGAAATTTTTTAAAAGCTTTTGTAAAAATTTATGACCAAAAAGCCAGCGCAGAGCAAATGTTAACAAAGGATGTACTAAAACAAATATATAAACAAACAACCTCGTTGACGTTCATGACTACATTTTACTTCCTTATTCAGTAATATTTCATGAATGTTTTTCTATGAAGTTCAAAAAAGTTGATATTGGCCAAAAAGAAACAATCAGTCTCGTGGTTTGCCTTAGCAAGAACATCTTCAGCCCTGATTCTTATATGCAAAGCAGGTTAGGCTCTTTACCTCTGCTGTGACTATAGTGTGGTAGGCTAGGCTCTGCTCTTAAGGATATGTATGGATCAGTCTGTTTCTCAAGATTTTAAATATCTGCTTTTTACGATGTTCCACACACGACCAACGTCATTGAATCTTGATGTGTTTTGCTGTTGCGGAAGTTTCAGTGTTTATGATTTCCTAGATGTCACTGGTAGACTATACAAGGAAACTAATTATGATGAGGAAGTAAGTGCACTTGATCAAGCTTAGAAGAAGGTACAAGTGACTTTGACTTGGGGAACTCTTCATAGAGTTCTCAGAGTAAGAAATGTGTCTTCTTGTTATCATAACTTTATTCATGGGAGAAGGGTACAGCAACTGCCAAAGCATTTTCCTTTCCTTTGAAAGAAACAAAAATGAAATAAAATGGAAGGTTAGTGCGCAAAACCTGGTGATTTAACTACACAATGCAAAGTTAAGCTGCTTTTAAAACTTTGTTTAACCATTTTGCACATGAGATTTGCAGATCCCACCACATAAAAGGACGAGTCTCATGGTGAAACCATGATCGTTGGAAGGTTAATGCCTGATGAGACGGATTGTGTCCTATTATGTCCCTCATCCTTCAAGCAAATCAGTCCCCATTACAACCCACAGAGGTAGAAAGTGTTCTATTGTTCCTACATCCCATCGACACTACTTAGTGAATGAGTCACCATCATTGACTGATCGGACATCTTCCCTCAAATTCCTTGTTTAACGAAATCTTCACTTTATGGTAAACTTGAATGAAATAGTTGATAAAATAAGCACAGTATTGTCATGAGTTATTCTATTCTCCTTCAAACTCATTAAGCTCCTTGGTATGTTATACCTAGCTAACCAATCAATCCAGAGCTTTAAAGAAGAAATGCAAACGTCCTCGAGAGAACACACAGCTGAGATTATCAGGAAGTATTGGTATAGGAACCAGGAGAGATCCAATAAAAGTTTAAATTCCCTTAATCTTCTGTAGAATCCTTCATTCCGTTGTGTTGTAGCAAAGTCTAGCAAACCATTGAACGGAAGTCAAACATATTGAGTTGCATTACAGGACATAAGATGATATAAAGCGGCTTGCAAGGCCGAGACTACGGCTATGAATATTCATAATGTATTATATCTGATTTATTCAATACTGCAGTCGGATACAAACTATGAAATCAACACCCCAGTATAAACTTACCTCTGCCATCCTGAACAAACTAATGAAATAATATCCACTTTCATCTTCCCGTCTAATAAATGATGGGAACGAAGAATGGGTAGGGGGAGGGGGGGGGAGGAGGAGGGAAAATCCAGTGGGTATCAATATATGAGGGAGGAGAATACGTCCTAAAGAAATTTGCACCAAAGGAAAGGGTGTGTGAGTATGTTCACATGTGAGGTGTGGTGGAACGCGGCTCACCGTTTGTACACGAAGTAAAATATTGACATATACATTGTGTGTTTATCAATATGTCAATAGCTAAAACCAACCAACTAACCCCTCCTTCTCCACACCCCTCTTCCTCATCAAGCAGGAATGGTATTATTATATATTTTGTTCATAAGGATATAATTAGATCTCTTGTAAAATTATCTCAGATCAAAATAACTTGGCTAATAGTCCCAATGTATGCCCATGCATAACAGACATCTGCTACAAAACATGTGAGACTATTTATATCTCCATGCGTCCATTAAATCATTCTGCACAAAATATTTTCTGTTTGTGATTAAATAGTTCAGTTATATTTGAAGGACCCTCTGGATGTCTCCCATGTATCCCAATGAATTTCCCTGCTCGCTCCCTTTCCTCCTCTCCCCCCCCCCTCCCTCCACAGTACCCTGCTAAAAGATATTATGTACTGTAATGTACTGCATAAGCAATATATAACAACAAACTGACCAACACATTGTAAATTCCCTCTGAACAAGATTTCAAACAATTTAGTTTCACTTTATATTCACCTGTTCAATAAAATCATATGTAGTCTTTATTAAATTCTGTATGTAAACCAAAACTTCTTCTGAGGGGGGGGGGGGGGGGGATGAAAGACCTGTTTAAGCCGTTGAATTTATTAGTTATTTATTGTTCATAAATTTAGTTTAAATAAAGCCCTTACAGTTTCAACATTAAAAGTAAATATGTTAATCATCAGATAGTATTTAAGCAGATCTGTCAAACACCCCCTCCAAAGGTACAAACATGGAGAGAAAAAAACTGCTAGATATGCCCGAAGCCAGGAGATGTTAGGTCTCAATTAGGTCAAATAAAACACAATTATCTAAACATTCCACCCACCACTCTATATAAATCTGCTTTAATTATGTTTTACCTGTTTTAAGATTATTTGGTGTGAAATTAGGAGATCCCACAACGATTCTCATGTAAAACCATGAGAGGTGGCTAGTGTGCAGCATTAAAGACGTTATTCAAGATTTCCCCTTCCTTCTTAAAGGCATTGAAGACTCGCCCCAAACCGTGTGCGGCCATCTGAAAAAGTGAACTTTCCATTGCTTGCAAGTGGCGTTTTGTTCGTGTCGCTACAAAATGCAGACAGTACAGTAATGAAACGTGATACCTTGTTATCTTTAGCTGGACCTGAGATGTCCATCGCTGTATTGTTTGTACACTGTGCTGTGGGTATAGACCGCAGCTGTATGTACTGACTGTACAATTACCGACGGTAGCAAGCTGCGTGTGTGTATTTTCTGGGATCGATGGTGGTGTCTAACACTTCTGTTACACCTCATTCGAAACTAGGTCAGATTACCGGCATTAGACGTTTCTTTATCACGAGTCTTCACACCCTTAAGTTGTTATTCAAGATTTTCCCCTTTCTTCTTAATTCTGTTTGATGAGCGTTTGGGGCAAACCTGTGCATATTTAGATCGGTTGGTAAAGTTCAACATTTCCAGGATTACAGGACAAGAGTCATTCAAGGACTGGAGAATAAGTGTTTTGTAATTATGTTCACTTTCATGCCCTAGCAGCCTCAGTGTACATTAAGGGCCTTTTTATTGAGTGGATATTTTAATATTTTTGTCTTCTGTGTTTGGCCAATCAGAACTATCTATCCCCTTAGAAATGATTTTGCAGTCCCGAACATAAGAGTGTCGATTTAGAGGGTGGAGGGGGGGGGGGGTTAGTAAGGAGCCACTAATGCATATTCCCCTTCCTGTACACACCCTTCCTGTACACACCCTTCCTGTACACACCCTTCCATTTATGACCTCCAATCACCTTCCCCCTCCACTTCCCCCTCCCATCCCCTCCCCACTCATTTTTCTGGTTTATGGCCCTTATTAGATCAAGGGTCACTAAAGAAATTGCCCTCATATTTTTTCCTCACCTGAATGTTTTTATTAATACCGCATCCTCACACAAAGAACTAAAAACAGCCATTCAGCAGATACTAGAGCTGCAGGGTCTAAGCATAACTTGTTAAATTGGCCTATAATGCATGAACAGGGCTTTGAAAGCCTTCTGGCACAGCACATAAAACTTGTCTGGGGTTGACATTTTGCCCACTTGTGCCAGGACCCATCCTCTAGTTTGACACTGAGGTTGAACACGTTCATTTCTGTTAAAAAGGTTTAACCTCACCCATAGGCGTACGGGACCATTTCAGTTTGGGGGGGCAGAACTTTTTGTGCCCGAAAGTTCCCGTGACACTATCTAAGCGGAGCGCCACCATCGGTTGGCGCGTAGCGTACAAGAAAATTTTGGGCACACAATGCCTCTCAGATTGCCGGAAACGGCACTTCTGAGGCCTTGCAAGTTGCATCTAAACATTCTTTATTTTATAATCTCACGTTTTAGAAATTTACACTTCCCCAAAAATTTGGTATATTAGAAGAAGAAAAAATGGTAACATCACTTTGAAGGGGAAAAATGGGACAGTATATTTTTAAGCTCCTATTTAGTTACCTTATTTATTATTTTAACACAGTACTCAGCTACCTCCAGAAAAACATACATTGTTCAACGACACGTAAGCGGGATAATGTCGCTGTGTCGGGTGAGACTGCAGTTTTGTCTCACAAAAAAAAGTATAAAATATAACAAAGAATATGATAAACCCGTACTTCTATGCTTGTAGGCACCCCCCCCCCACCATCCATGAAAAAGAAAATGTTTCTTCTATATACACTCATGTTGGGGATATCCAGGTCAAGGGCGGCGGAAGCACTTTTAATCTGGGGGGCACCTACATCAAAGGGCACTTTGCAGAAATGGATTGGAAATCGATTGGACTGATGCAGCCCTATATTTAGTACCCTTTATAACTCTTATTGTATTATCTTATTTGTGTATACACATCACTCCATCAACGCCCCCCCCCCCCTAACGGAAAATATGCATACTAGCACTGCAATATCCAATATGCAAATTGGGAAACAAGGAACAAGTTTTCTCTTGAGACAAAATGAGGTGAAATCATGCTATAGTTGCTAATGTAGGAATCTTCCGAATTAGACTGGTTTTTTTCTTGTTAATATCTTAACAAATTTTCCATTCGAAATAGTTTTAAGTTTGACCCACAGAAATTCATTAAAAGTCACGGGTTTTACAAACCCCTCAGATGGCCGGAAACGGCCCTCCCCGAGTGTTCATTATGGTTCCCTGGCCTCTTGCTAACTTGAGGCACCTCAATTTTTATATAGAAAAAAGGCACATTTTTAACCTTAGGAAAAGTGGGGGGGCACGTGCCCCTGTGCCCCCCGGTTCCGCCGCCCTTGGTCCAGGTAAACAATTGTCTAGTTAGAAAAAAAATTGATCTTGCAAAAAGCGTGGTAGCCCAGATGAACTGCGCTTACGGTGGTGCTACACGGAAATATTCGGGCATAATGATGCTGAATAAAGAAAATCATGGAATTGTCGGGCAAAAATTTGAAAAAGATTCGGGCAAGCTACTGCATATTTATATTCCAGATGACAAGAAATTCGGGCAAAAGTCCTGAAAAATTCGGGCAGCCTAAAAAAAAATATATATATTTATATTTATTTTTTTTCTCCTCTTAGGCTGCCCGAATTTTTCAGGACTTTTGCCCGAATTTCTTGTCCTCTGGAAATTTGGGGGGGCAGTCTGCCCCCCCTGCCCCCCCGCCTCGTACGCCTATGACCTCACCCTGGCCCACTTTCAGAATTCAAATAATGAACCCTAGAATGTCAAAAGCTGCAGTTCTCAAGTTTGTCCCAAAAAAGGGCAACTTTTGAAATATTCAGCTCTCGCTACCTTCCAGCTGCCCTGCTATGCAAATTAATTCACTTCTGTAAGGGTCTGATTGTATATAACTATAACAACATCCTGAAACCTTTTACAGCAAAAGCTTACAGCAACATATATTATCTTTTTTTTTAATGTTACTTTCGTTTCTTCTAGTTCTTCATTTGGGACATCTTTTATTTTGTCAAAAAGCATTCAATCCAGGAGCCATAAGCAATTTCTATATTCAATTAAAATATTCACAATAGGCCATTGGAAGCCGTGAATATCACACAGGGGTAAAGAAACTCGCTGAAAGGTAAAAAAAAAAATGCTGCAAAGTTGTGAATGTATAGGAACACTCAATCAACTTTAGAAGCCCTGTATAATAAAATAGCCAGCCATGAAAATCATTTAGATAGGCAGATTGTTTATGAAGTTAGAAAGCAGAATAACTAACACTTCCTGAGGAAGGAAGCTAGGCTCTATTAAATATAATAGACCTTGCCAGGCCAATACAAACCAAGTGAAGAGACGATGATGGCTGTTGTGGCAGCAGTGTATCGAAACTTTACATTCAAGGTCACAACAGATGACTAATTAACACAATGTGGATATTACATAGATAGCTGCCAGCCTAGAAAGCACATACAGTATACTGTACTGTATAGTGAGGATGTTTGGGGTAGGGGAAGGGGAGGGGCAGGAGGAGGGGAGTGAACATCCCAATGTACTTGAAATGTAGATATGACTTGTCATAAGGAGCAAGAGGAGATTGGGAAGGCATATGACGGAGGAGGGGTTGGGGTACGGAAGGAAAGAGGAGGCTGCATAGGGATATGGGAGGGATAGGGCATGCAGGGACGGATGAAACGGATGAAATTAGTCATCCCAATGTACAAGTATTGAAATGTTGATAATAGTTATTTTCATTCACTGAAAAGTTCTGTCAGAAAGGTGCATGGAAGTAGAAAAGGGATGGGCAACAGAAGGGAACCAGGGGAGGGGGGATGCACTTTCCAATTTTCAAATATTGAAATGTGAAAGATATATGCATGCATTGAAGTGTTTCTGTTGGAATGGAGGAGGGGAGGGGAAGATATAGGCCTAGTGGTGGGGAGAAGTGAGAGGTGGGTTGGGGTGGGGTTGAGGAGATGAAACTACATCCTAGTGTAAAAGAATCAAAATGTAGATTAAAGTAACTTGTATAAACTGGAGTGTTGCTGTCAGAAAGGATAAGTATGAGCTTTTCATCATAACATTTACCCCATCTATCACATGCACGTGTGGCACAACCTGACTTTTTGCATATGTGTTTTGAATTGCCTGTGTTTTGAATTGCCTGTGTTTGGACTTTATTGAAGGTAAAATCTAAAAAAAAAAAAAATCTACTATACAAGACAAAAGTGGCACTAAAATTACATAGGAGTTCATATTTTTGTCTCCAACAAATCCAGAATTTATATAGTCCTTTTTAAGTGTTATTTTCCCTCTGAGCATGAAATGTTTATTTCCTAAATCATACATTTCCACTTATCGAAACCCCTGATTGTGAATTAATGCAGCCTGACATGCCTGCAGCGTTATTGTCACAACATTTTAAGTTCATTTCAATAACTTTGAATATTGTTGTTGGTTTTAGCTGGCATGCATTATTGTGGCAACTTGCGTTTGAATTAGATAGGGACTGTCTGATATTCCCATGCAGCATCATGGTTTCAGTCAATTCTAACACACTTGTATAATTTTGGTGACAACAAAAAACAGCAATTTTTGCCATCTTCATTCTGTTCTTATTGCTCAGGTTAATGATCTTGCTGGATATAAAACATATAGGACAACTTAAGCAGTTTGGAACATAACCTAGATATGGGAGGCCAGAAAAAGGTAGAAGGCAAGAGGGAGGAAGGAGAGGTATAAAGTAGGTTGGGGGGGTGGAGAAGAGGGGAGGGGATCCAAGGGCGAGCAAGGGAGGGAGAATGTATTAACGAAAAGAGCAAAATCACTGATAAATTTTGAGGGTTTTGAGTGTTTTATTCTTTACTTGTTTGGATGATCACTCGTAGTGGTCCAGGTGAAAGTTAGGACAACATTTCTAAATTTACTAGCTGGAATCTGAAGAAAACATCTCAGCTGAGTTTTCAAGTTATTACAAACAAAATCTGTACTTTGTAATCTGTAGTTATTGTTGTTGCAATCACAAGTCTTTCTTGTCAATCCGTGATAGCAGTACCTCTTCAGAAAAAAAATAAATAAATAAATAAATTGTAAAATCTATATACACTACCTGACAATTTACCTCAAGGTTTATCCAGTAGTCTTGTCACAAATGATTCACTTTCATCAACAATTGTAAATAAAAAAAATTGAGTTATTTTCCACAGCTTTAGGAATTTATTAATCTAATTAAGGCAAATAGCGTAAACTAAGGAATGATTTTAAATTCCTAGCAAATGTGTCATCAAGTTAACCATGTATTGAAGAGAATACCACCGGCCCACGAGTACTAAATAGCTTAAATTCCAAAATATTTTCCAATCGTTTGGATTAATTAACACTGTTATGGAAAGTTTTGTACTATATATAGCAGACCGCAAGATTGCGGACAGCAAACAATCTACTAAGATTTGCTAATATATTCATTCAGTCTGGTCAACTAACTGTGGAAAGTTTCTTTGATGTGTCAAAAACGTTCAGCAGCTGTTTTCATCAGGTAATTTAAAAGCACAAAAACCACAATAAATGATATGTTTGTGACACAACCCTGGAAGTATTTTATGGTGTTTGTACGGTTGTACCAACCAAAATTACTTTTGTCTCAAAGATAATAAGTAGAAAACCCCAAAGCAAAGAGAGTATCTAAATTAGTGGTAACACACCAGTGCCCTGTGACAAGTACCTCTCGTGATGTATTATCAGTCCATGCACTGACTGGTAATAAATTAATTGCAGAAGAAAGTTTATCAAACTAAATAGGTTTACAGAGAGAGAGATAAAGAGCAAAGAAATTATTAGTTATGGTAATCAGGACTAGAACCAGTTATTTCATGAATATACATTTATTAGTTATGGTAATCAGGACTAGAACCAGTTACTTCGTGAATATACATTTATAAGTTATGGTAATCAGGACTAGAACCAGTTACTTTCATGAATATACATTAGTCATGTCCTCTTATCAGTTGCCAAGGACTACCAGGATTAGAGCCAGTTACTTCATGCAAGGGCGTAGGAACTAAATGTGGAGGGGCGGAAGTATCATTCCGCCCCCCCCCCCCCGCTTCGCAAGTCAGAAAACCCCTTTTTCATTTCCAAATGAGAAAAAAAATCTCATTTGGAGCACCAAATTGCATCTAAGGCCTGGTGAAAATACAAAATTAAGTTTACAAAATGGAGTGGGTGTTGAAGTGTGCTATATTGCACCAACTTGCATCTGAGGCTACCTGGAAATGCAACAAATTCCAAAGGGGAGGGGGACACCCCCTCCCCTTAGACCCCTCCCCCAGGCCGGCCATCAGTCTTCAGCCCCCCCCCACTCAAAAGTACCTTCCTACGCCACTGACTTCATGAATATACATTCATTAGTTATGGTAATCAGGACTAGAACCAGTTATTTCATGAATATACATTTAGTCCTGTCCTCTTATCAGTTGCCAAGGACTAGTAACCAGGATTAGAGCCAGTTACTTCATGAATATACATTTATTAGTTATGGTAATCAGGACTAGAACCAAGTTACTTCATGAATATACATTTATTAGTTATGGTAATCAGGACTAGAACCAGTTACTTCATGAATATACATTTAGTCCTGTCCTCTTATCAGTTATCACTAATGATTGGATTGTACAGCAAAACTATTTTCACCTGTTTCTGGTTTATTCATCATTTTGGGGCAATTATTTCCAAAATTTGTGCTGTAATGATGAAGAAGAAATATGCTTTTATCAATTATTAAAGATCCCTGGTAGATAGATGGGACTGTTACAGGAGGAGGGGAAGGGAAGGAGGGGAAGGGGAGGAGGGGGAGTGGATAGGAGGGACATGCATCTCCAGCTTCACACATGTGTCAATTATTTTCCTAGAGTTTACTTTAGAATATTGACTTTTTTGGGTCTGAAAATAACAGGAAATTTATGATGATTTTGTTCCTGCACCTCAGGTCAATGGCTTCAATGGCTTGGAATCTGATCGCATCATTCTAGACTGTCATTAATTTTATTTTCAAATGACTAGGACAGATGTGACCCTTTGGTTTTTATTAAATTGATTAAATGTTGCACCCCGGTGCTCGCGAATTTTAGCAAGTTCATTCTACATGGTAATAATATAAGTGTCTGTTCTTGGTGTCTTTTGCTGTTTGACAGGTAATAATGAAAAACGAGTGATACCTTGGAGAAAATATTTGAATGTGACAATTACCCACAGTGCATCAGTCAGAGATATGCAGTTAAAATTCCAGGTGCAACCCTTGACCTTTACCTATGTTTATTGCCGTGGTAATAATAAAACCTCACATTTTATTTTGTAAGCAGAGATCTTAAGACTTTCAATCCACATAATGTATTGAAATTGAAAATTCATGCTATGGAGTCTAAGTGACCTGCAGCTGACCTTTATTAATTATGAGGGAGATGAAAGAATGAGAGGAATGTGGCATATTAAAAGGAAATACTTTAAAAGAGAGTAAAATATATGTATAATTCAGCATAAATAAATAAAAATCATATTGTGAATAATTGTTGTTAGCTTCATGTTAGAGAAGCAGGTTATTAGTACACAGATGTTGGAGGTGAGGTGTGGGGGGGGGGTGTAAAAGAGATTTTCCATCAACTGCTTGGAAATATTGGAAGGATTTCTCACAGAAAGTATTGTCCCAGTCTTCCTCTGCATTCCTTCTTCTCTACTCCCCTCTACACCTGTCTACCCCTCTACAACTTATCTCCCCTCTACACCCATCTCCCCTCTAATCCCCATCTCCCATCTACTCCCCATCTCCACCTCCACACCCTTTCCCATTGTATCCCTTGTCCACCTTTCCTACTCTATTACCCCTTCTCCCTCCCCACACAATCTCTTTCCCTCTCTATCCCTCCCCCTCCCTCCTCAACTTTCAAGGGCTGTTATGCCACCTAAGTAGAAATCCCTTTCAGTTCCATCTGTAATTTTAAACTTCCGGATGACTTTAACTCCGATGACCTGGTTATTCTAATAACTTAACAGTATGATTACAGTTATAAAGGAAAGTAAGTAGATTATCTCTGACTTGACTGTCGGTAGGGGGGCAGAATAGCAGCTTAGCCATGGTATAGTCTGCATCATGTCTACCAGTGTTCTCAATTGGATGAAATAACACAACTGTCGACATAGAAGTATTTATGTAGTTCTGTACTATATAAATGGTTTATGTCGGTCAAGGAAGGATCAATTCCAATACGAGAGAACTGGACGCAAGGAGTAGAAACACTTTGGCATAGTTCAACTGGACTATGAAATTGTCCATCTCTTTATCATTTAGAATTCATTTTCCAATTTTTCTGCACATTCCTTTTCAGATTTTCTGGATGGTTTACCTGCCAATGTTGCAATTGTGTCTCGATTTAAGAAATGTCAAGAAACTCCACCACTATGCACTATGGGAAGTATATATGAATAATTTAAAGGGTGGGCAGCTTTCCCACTTACATGCAGTAAGTTAGTGTATTTACTTTCCCTGCCACTATTGCCTCTCCCCATGCAGAGGCTGTTCGTACTTCCTCTGCAGGTAACCATGGAGACACCTTATATTATTGCTTTAATTGTTTGTAACACATTTTCCCCAATAAATTTGGCACATGACTCTCAAAGAGCACATGACTAACAAATAAGGCAAACCTGTACATTTGCTTTCTTTGTTTTTGTTTCTTTTTTTGTCCATGCTAACTGCTGTTTATGCAAAATTATTGAAATGTTTATTCAATCTCTATCATCGAGGTAGCAGTACCATGAATCGCTACCCATTATAGAGGAAGAGTCATATAAATGTTATCACCCAGATGGGCCACTGTTGTCAGCACTTCTGTGTAATCTTGATCCTGCTTCTTATAGGCTTCACTGTAAATTAAAATCTCCTGCAACGCACCATCGGTCTTCATATACCTGAATAATCACGGCACCGATAAACACGTTCCAGGCATCAAACTTGCCGTCGTAACAGCGTCTGTTACATTCTTTCACATCAGTGCATATCAAAACCTGCTGAGCTAACAATTTCTACCCTGAAATTTCAACAAGAACCTGCTGCGGCGTAAACTTTCATTTCGCTTCCCCAGGTACTTTGTGGATGTCTCTGATTCGTTCCACCCCCCCCCCCCGCCCCCCTAGCTGAGCTAAAAGAGGGAGTAGAAAGGGATGCAATCTCATATATATGTTATTAAAAATAAATGCATAACAAGAAAAGAAAAAGCAAAGAAACATTTCAAATTGCAGAATAAAATGCTTCTTATTATTATACCTGTTCATCATGCAAAAATGGAGAAAATGCAACAAAACTGTACAGAATTATAATCTGTACTAAGCTGGTTTAGCAATATCCTTCATGTAGGGATAATAATGTCATACTCGGTTACCTCTAAAGTAAACAAGCCTCGATTTGGCATTTACTAGATGAAAATAAAATATTTCTCCAGGCTGTGATCTTCAGCAGATCTCTTTGGAGGATTGTAAAAACAAAAGCCTCCCATAAAATTTCCCATAAAGATTGACAAAATTATGAGGATTTGCTTGTTTGAAATCAATCATTTGAGGAAAATTGGAAAGGAAGTATTTTATTGATCGGGAGTCTGTGCCATGGGGGTGGGGATAGGGTGGTGAGGGAGGTGATAAAATCATAGAGGTAATGCAATCGATATAATTGGTAAATCTACCGGATCTTGGGAACTTAAACAAAACGATACTTTAGGCTCAAACTACAGAGCATTATAACTAATTACACAATTTACATTTAAAGTCTTCAAGACAGTGACATTATAGCCCCACAGTCATCAATTTTAAGTGTCAAGCCTATGATGACAACACATGATGCATACAACTTTGTCATGTTACTATAGATTTAGTTACCTTCTTTAACATAAATTGCCATTAAAACCTCTGCATCTGTCAAAATATATATTTTTTGTTGGCTCATCTCAACATCTGCAACTCAATTGTCTCGCCTCTGCTTGAGATGATTTGAATGAAATTGTTCCTCGATCCTCCAATCCGAATTCTCGAAACGAGATTACCAATAAGGCAATTCAACCCCACAAGGACAAAAATGAAAATGTCCTTGGTAGAGTTTTTCATATCTCTCAAAGTTAAGAGAAGAAAGTTGTGGTGCTAAATATTAACAGGCCAGGCAATGTAAACAATACATGTCCTGTAAGTGCCGATGGACTAATGAATTTTTTCGAAAGTGACCTGGATATTATTTTACTTTTGGAAGAATAATCGTCAATTGCCATCCATTCAGCTGCCCAGGCGATAATCTTACTGATTGTATATTACTTTTAAAGGTCAAGTGATTCTTCATAAACATGTATTGCATAAAGATATTATATAGACCATTATAAGACAGAGAAATGATTTGAAATGCTTATTGTGAGCTACTAGGCTGATGAATGGCTTGGTAGATATGGCTGGATTGGCTTGTAATGTTGGTACCAATTAAAAAGGCAGACTCTATCGATGCAAACTTGGTTTTGATATAAGTCTATATATATATATATATATATATATATATATGTATATATATATATATATATGTGTATATATATATATATGTGTGTATATATATATATATATATATATATATATATATATATATATATATATATATAAATTGAAACGTGGACTAACAACAAACTAAAAGTTCCTAAGACCGTCCATTCCTTATCCTGAAATTAAAGTAATTGATTCCTTATAATCGAGAAGTAAAAATGGATGAACTTTACTATGGAATTAGGTCAATCTTCATTTAAAAAGATTACCTCTGCTGAAAGTCACTTTGTATTAACTGTAATAGATAAAGAAGTTTTAACCCCATGAACCAGGAAAGAATTAAACAAATAGCTTGACAACTGATAAAGGATCACTGAGGTGTATCATAATGTGTAGGTAAAAAACCCTTCTGGGTTACAGCTTACTTGGTACAACTTCCTAATCGGTGCAAGTAAAAAGGACTCTTTAGGAATCATGGCAGGAGATATGTAAATTGAGGCAACTTTTGAATCTGTGGTGAGGGTAAGGGTCAGGGAAAGGGTCCGGGGGTCAGGAAGGGGAATTGGGGTTTCAGTGAAAATGTCTAGATACAAATACTTTCAATCAGTTCCAATCTTGTTTTGAGAAATTCTCGATACTGGTTTACCTTACATATAAAAAAGAAAGATAAAAAAACCCAATTTGAATAAAAGAGCAATTATAAAGCCTTAAGGTTTGAGCTCTCTGGTTGTTACCATGGTAATATTAATCATGTTGGCATGAAGCCAAAGTACACCTCTTCAATAATATAGAGTTTAACCAGACACACGAAAGAAAAGATTTCGATTCCATTGTTACAATTAACAGCTGACATAAAACGAACTGATACCATGCATCTCCTGCAGCTTTTAACGAGATCAGACAATAATGGTCAACTGGTGTATACTCCTGACAGACCAGAGAGTTTGTTTATACACTATCTAATATAGGTTGTATAAACTCTTTAAGACACTAGGATTAAGTTGATAAGCACCATAAAATTGCTAAAACAAACCATGTATCCTGCACAGACAGATATGTTGACAGAGATTGTCTAATGGTCCAATAGGCTGGATAACAGGGGGTCAAGGGGGCACTTGCCCCCCCCCCTACTGTGGAATGGTCCTATTAGATCTGGGGCTGCGCATGACACATTTCCAATTCAATTTTTTTTACCAACATCGGGTGAAAAGCGGGGGAGGTTCAGAGTACAACTCAAATGTAATGCATACAGATCAATGCTTAAGTTTACTCCATGGACAGATGATCGTCTGATAACATCAGGGGATGATCTGATCTGGATCTACTATGAAAGCACCCTAAAAGTTTAGGAGCCAAGAAAAAACTCATAGGACCAGAAAATCACCCATGTAATTTTTTTGGCAGTTTTCCAGATAAACAATTAACTTAGACTTACTTACTTAAACTTAGAGCAATAAAGCTTATTATTTCTGCCAACAGTTTGTTAATGTACTACCAAACAAGACATATATTTTCTAATGTTCGTAATTGCATTATTAATGTGTGTTATATAATTCTGTTCTGATATGATTGGAATAACAAAACATGGACTTAGTAAAGGGACAGATTATTGTACTATTTTGTTAATTCTTTTTTAGGCAAGCAAGAAACAAAACAGAAGAATTTATTCCACATTTTCATATCAGGTAAGGAAAAATTGGAAAAAACCTGATTCTTTCTGATTTAAGTACTATGCAAAAAACAAAAAGATAAAAAAATGCAAAGAAAAGTGGCTTATGAAGTAAATTACGAGACAGTTTAGGGCAGGAGCTACTTTAAATCACTCAGGTGAACACTACACGATAAATCTGAAAAAGGCAAAATAAATCTGAAAAAATAAATTTGTTGTTTTTATTAACAAATTCCCAAGGGCGGCGGAAGCACTTTTAATCTGGGGGGGGGGGGGCACCGACATCAAAGGGCACTTTGCAGAAATTCGATTGGACTGATGCAGCCTTATATTTAGTACCCTTTATAACTATAATTGTATTATCTTATTTGTGTATACACATCACTCCATCAATGCCCCCCCCCCCTCAAGGAAAATATGCATACTAGCACTGCAATATCCAATGTGCAAATTGGGAAACAAGGAACAAGTTTTCTTTTGAGACAAAATGAGGTGAAATCATGCTAATTGCTAATGTAGGAATGTTCCGAATTAGAGTTTTTTTCTTGTTAATATCTTAACAAATTTTTTCCATTCGAAATAGCTTTGAGTTTGACCCACAGAAATTCATTAAAAGTCAGGGGTGTAGCCAGGATTTGCAAAGTTGTATGCATGACTATCTGAGCGGAGCGCCACCATCGGTTGGCGCGGAGCGTATACTAGAAAATTTTTGGTTTTACAAACCCTTCAGATGGCCGGAAACGACCCTTCCCGAGTGTTCATTCTGGTTCCCTGGCCTCTTGCTAACTTGAGACACCTCAATTTTTATGTAGAAAAAGGGCACATTTTTAACCTGGGGAAAAGTGGGGGGGGCACGTGCCCCCTGTGCCCCCCCCGGTTCCACCGCCCTTGCCAATTCCATATAGGCACAGAGTATGCCTATTGTATGCATGGTGGTATTACTACCAGATGGCTGGCGATTGACATCTTTATTATCCTCTGTTTTGTTGATCAAGCTCCATCCAGTGGTCTGTTAATTACGTCCGTCCATCCGTACACTCTATTAACCTAAGTCACCAGTCTATTGGTCAGTCTCAGCCATTCAAAGGTAAGGCAAGATTAATAAACAGAGCTACTCCAGGGCTCATTAACTTTAAGTTTTGGATCAATAAGCATGTTGTCACCGCTATGAATCATTTCAGATTTGATACCCGAGGGAGTTGACTAATTATTACTAGTAACTGGTGACTGCATCATCTGAACTGCACATCAACCATTGACTGCTAAGATTGCTGACTAAAGCAATGATTATTACAAGACTCGGAACAAATCATGATTCATCAGAGATTTTTCACAATTACTCTGCCAGATGGGTCCACTAAATTAATAAACATCTTCCATGACATCAAATTATAATTACTCCAATTCAGGAAAAATAGGACCTGTGCAAACAATGTAAATTATACTAAACATGTGAACTTGTCATTAAATTCTAACTTGTTTGCTAACAGGACAGCAATTAATGAAAAAACGACAAGGTAATACAGTATGTTATGTACTATTCATGAGTGATAGCCTCATTTATAGGAGGGGAGGGGAAGGATGGGGCAGGGGAGGGGAAGAATTGGGCAGGGGAGGGGAAGAATGGGAAGGGAAGGATCGGGGAAGTGAGCTTATGGAAAATGGGTACAAATTATGAAAGGTATGTCTTAACTGTTATGACATTACATATGTGACCACAATTGATCTTTTTAACATGTTACAAAGGAAAATTTTTGGTGATAACATTTACTTCCCACATTTAACCTTTATGGTGGCCTGGTTTAAAGGTGAATGGCTTAGACGATTGAAAATAAAAATCTGTTGTAAATAAAGTTATTAACTTGGCAGAGATAATAACAACTTATTCTAAGTGTAGGTTGTGTGTTTGAAAAGCACTAAACAAGTTTGTTCTGCATTGTCTCTTTTGTTAAGACAGTGACACTGAATCAAATGACACCAGAGGTACCCATTGTGGTAAGGTTTCCCTAAATGATTACTTGTGTATGCAGCATTTGGAAAGAAGCTCCAATAGGTAACTCAATTTCAAAGAAAACCCATCATATAGTGATTTACTATAAAATTGTGTAATTGCCAGTTACCTGCATGGTAAAAGAACAAGTAACTTTATAGTCGACTAACCCCCCAATGCAAGAATTTTTGTAACCGACTTTGTTTTTTTTCAAATTCGAAAGGTTTGTTTTCTTTGGAGTAAATAACGTACTACCATCATGAACAGAGATGTACCCCATGAAATCTAGAAGAAAAAAACAACTGTATCTGTGCTGATGTAAGAAAAGTAATTTCACAATTTTAGAGTCAAAACAGTGTATATTCTGCACTTGAATAATTGACTGCTTACACAACGCTTACGTACAAAACTCTCGACGTAATGAAGCCCTACATATAGAAGAAGTTTGAATGCCCTCGAGCGCAATCATTAATCAATGTTTCACTCAAAGTTTTCTCATTTGGGCTAGTGAATTATTTACAGGTTACTGAATATATCATGACTGTATGCATTACCACCAGATGGAATGCAAATATGTAAATATTTTGAAACCTCATGGTGGCGTGTCGATGCTAGGTTTGGAAAGCAACATGCAATTTCTGGGATGTGGACTAACAAGTACAAAAAATGCATCATAATATTTACTGATATTTAATCATAAAATTTCATTTGCTCTCCAAACTCAGATTGGCAAATTGCACGAGGCCTCGATATATTTACTTGTAAATACAATCCATCTAGTTTTACTGAGTGAGAATAATGACTGTCTGCTATATAATAATAGTTTACGATACAAAACAGTAACATTGTGAGCACAACAGTCCTCATGGATTCTCTGTACTGTTAAAGTCTGTTGCGAAGATCTCTACGATAAATGTCAATTATATACCACAACTTCCTCACATATTTTGGGTTATTTTAATGTAAATTAACTTGTGATGATCTGTGAGATAGCTAAGTGTACAAACCATCACTGAGATTGTTACTTGTTAGTTAACATCAAAGTAAACTATGGTTGATATGTTGCAATATGTGTCCTACCATACTCATGGATTCTTATAAGTCTGTGATGATCTTTGCAATACATGCTGTACTGTCCTTACAAAGTTGTTAGTCCAAATGTATGTTGTAGCGGCCTTGGTTATACAATCTATATCTGTTGTTACTCGTTAATAGCTCATAGAAAATAATCCAGCTGTAATACCCTTTTATATCATACTCTTAGTTATTTGTAAGTCTGTTAAGATCTCCCCAGTACATGTCATACCGTCCTTCTAAATTCTAAGTTATTTATAAGTCTGTTGCATTGGGCTCTCCAGAACATATCAAACCGTCCTACTAGATTCTTAGTTATTTTAAAGTCTGTTACAATGATCTCTCCAGTACATGTCATACCGTCCTTCTAGATTCTTAGTTATTTTAAAGTCTGTTACAATGATCTCTCCGGTACAAGTCATACCGTCCTTCTAGATTCTTAGTTATTTTAAAGTCTGTTACAATGATCTCTCCAGTACATGTCATACCGTCCTTCTAGATTTTTAGTTATTTGTAAGTCTGTTATGATGGTCTCTCCAGTACATGTCATACCGTCCTTCTAGATTTTTAGTTATTTGTAAGTCTGTTATGATGGTCTCTCCAGTACATGTCATACCGTCCTTCTAGATTTTTAGTTATTTGTAAGTCTGTTACGATGGTCTCTCCAGAACATGTCATACCGTCCTTCTATATTCTTAGTTATTTTTAAGTCTGTTTTGATGGTCTCTCCAGAACATGTCATGCCGTCCTTCTATATTCTTAGTTCTTTAAAAGTCTGTTACAATGGTCTCTCCAGAACATGTCATACTGTCCTTTTGGGTTTTATAGTTCACTGTTTTAAATATAACTCTCATAGATTGTTGGTTTAATAGGGTATACTTCTTAATCACCCACAATTTCAACCCTTCTTGACCATTTAAACTATAATCTTTCCTATAAGGTAATATCCACAGCTTAGTTGGTCTCTACTGAAATAATATTTCATCATCATCAGAGGTAAAAAGTGGTCAGGACAAACAAATTTGACCGACTTCAAAACATGAAAACCATTTACCGACGATGTTCCCACAGTTAAATTAATTAACCGGACACTCTCATCAAACAGCTGTGTGGAAGACTGACGTGTTTCAACGATTTACAAACAAATCAATATTAACGAGCAGGTCCTGTAAGTTCCGATATACGTAAATCTACCAAAACTGATGAAAATCAATAACTATAGTACAAATAAATTCACGACCTCCTGGGTCAGGGGAAAGTGCAAATCAAAGTTGGAGTGTTACTTGTTTCAAGGAAAGTTACAATCATCAGTTAAAGTGTTCAAATATTGTTTCAAACTGTTGTCATGTTGAGCATGTTGTCCTGGACCGCTTAAAGGCATTGAAGACTCGCCCCAAACCGCGTGCCGCGCTCTGAAAAAGTTAACTTTCCGTTGCTTGCAAGTGAAGTTTTCTGCTTGTCGCTACAAAATGCAGACAGTAATGAAACGTGATACCTTGTTATCTTAAGCTGGACCTGAGATGTCCATCACTGTATCGTTTGTACACTGTGCTGTGGGTATTGACCGCAGCTATATGTACTGACTGTACACTAGTGTCTAATTACCGAAGGTAGCAAGCTGTGTGCGTATTTCGGGATCGATGGTGGTGTGTAACACTTCTATTACACCTCACTCGAAACTAGGTCACATTACCAGCATTAGAAAATTCTTTTTGTGCGAGTCTTCAGACTCTTTAAAGCAGCCAATCTATCTAACATGACTGTTACAAAGCCATCTTCACTACTTGTACAAGGATATGCTAATAAGGCATTTTTGATGTATTCAAATGAGGGTCCATCTGCTATGCAGTGGTGGTTGATGCCCTATAATATAACCTATGGCTTTTTGCATTCATTAAATATGCTTCAAGTTGGCAGATCCCATTTCTAGTATGGGTAAATTTATTACTCAACTTAACTTCATTAAAAAATATATATTTAAAAAAAAACATATAATGTTTTAAGGTTTGTGCAAAATATAGGTGAATTTCTTGGTATTTTTGTTATTGTTGTACTTTTCAGGTCTGGAATCTCAGGATTCACATCAAGACAGAGAGGTATACCACAATTATGGAAGATCCCATTCTAGTATGGGTAAATAAATACAACACTAATCTTAACAAATATTGTTGTAGTTTAAAAGACTATATATATGCATGAATACTTGGCTTGACTGTTAAGTAAAGGCAAAACTAAAATTTCCATAGTTGTGTTCAAATCAGTCTGAAATTTTTGGTATTGTTGTTGTTGTTATTGTTATAGATAGGGATTCCCACTAGATAAAGAAAGAGCAAAAGATCTCCATATCTGACTTACAGGCTAGTAAATGTGAACTTTCACAAATAAAGAGCAAGTAATTTCAATGCATTCAGCATTTGATGACTTTCAGTGATACAGTTTAGTTATAAACTTCACATGAAGATCAATTTACTTGAGTCTTTTATCAGTCTTCAAAAGAAGCGAAATAGGTTTTCATCCTTCACCCGTTAATCTTTATAAACTGTAATAAAATAAACTTCATTATCAGAACACAGAAAGCACATTACAAATGACGAAATGAAGAAAAAATAAATATAATAATTTGAGAATATTCATATTAATGATGTATACTTTATTAACTTCTTAAAAAAATAGGCTGAATTAAAATAAAAAACTTTTACCACCTTAAAAAAGTACAAATAATCTTAAAAATATAGAACAATTTAGATTCATGAAAGATAATTGGAACAAACTAAAATCCATGATAATTTATTAACTCTAGTGTGAAAAAAAAGTTTGTTACAGACCTGCTGACATGTACCAGTATGATATATGATATGAATTAATCTCTATTATGAAATAATGGGCAGTACCCCTTCAATCAAAATCATTTCGAAAATATTTTTCTGATATCACTAAAACAATAACTGCATGTATTGCTATTAATTTCTTTTTGACCACTGCAGAAAACAATCAGGTTTTTTATTCACTAAGTTGAAAAATGTAATAGCAAGTAATCAGAATCATTCATTGGTGTGACTTGAGAAGGTACAATAATTACAAGGTAATCAGAATTTCATGTCTGTGTACCTCAATTGACCTTTGACCTCCACAGAAACCAATCATAGACTGTTGTTTCCATGACAACACACAGACAGATCTTTACAAATCACTGACTTGATTTAAAACTGAAAGCAAACCAATTAAATCTTGTCCCACTCAATTATTTTCTGAACAGAATTGTTATGTGATTTGTTTGCATATTTAGTCCCTGTGCATATTAAGTCCCTGTGCATATTTAGTATAATACCCTGTGAATTAAAAGTCGGGCTATTTACAAAAGTTAAAGTAAGATAGAAGGATTTGATCTCTCATTTGAGGAAGGATTGAGCGTAAAGAGGGCAATGTCTTATGTGCTTGATGGGAAGAGTGCAAGTATTTCAGTTCTTAAAAAGTGTGCCGGCCATATATTTTACACATAGTTTTTATATTTTAGGTATAATTTATTTGTTAGGCAATGCTAAACGTCGAGGATATTAAAAATTATATTTTTTTTCAAATTATTAAAAACCATACAAAACTCATAAATTTACAATATTAGAATTATTTTTAACATTTGTTAAAGTGGATTGATCACAGAGGTGTCAGAGAGGGGTTAGAGAAGGAGCTGACTGGGCTATACCACTAACTGTTTAAAGATTGTTTACTTCACTAACACCCCCCTTCCCCCACCCATTTAAGGGATCACCAAGACTATACAAGTTGCAGTTCCTATTACTATAAACTTCAGAAATTATGAACTGTCACACTTTTATTAAGACATCTCCACATCAGCCCTCTCTTAGCCCCTAAGGTTTCACAAGTCTCTACATAAGCCGTCATGATAAAAATACCTGTTGCCATGTTCTTTGGCTAAATTTGTCTGTTTTCTCCCTCAAAACCCAGACATATAAAAACACTCTTCATTTAGTTCTCTAAATTGCACACAGTGTAAAAAAATTAGGAAGAAAATTTCCATCCCCCAATCTGATTGGCTCATAAACATGTTGTTTTTCCAATGGCTTAATTGCGATTGGCTGTGTCTAATTCATCTCAGTTGCTACACGCGGTAGTTTTTCCGTACGTTGTCGTTAATCTCGCCGCACGTCGTCGCCCCGTGCTAAAAATACCGTCAACAAAGGTGTTCTTCGTCGGGAGAAGACAGAGCTTCTACATCCAGACAAGTCCAACCTGCCTCTCTCTCCTGTTGCAAAAGAGAAGAAGAAGAAAAAAGATGCTGAAGAACGGGAAGATGAATAAATGTGCCCAATTTCCTGAGAGGGTCGGAATAATTAAATGATGTACTCCGAGCCAGTCCTGTTCTTTGGTCTAAGCAAATGTGTTAATTGCGATGACAGCATCGTACCGAGACAACGGTGTCGGGTAAATTGGCTCCCCCGGGAAGCTTGCAGCCGAGGTCTAATTATGAAAATTGCAATATGAAAATTATTTCTGGGCCATCGAGACCACTGGATATTTCAGAAGCGGAGTTAAGATGGCGCTTAAGAGGTTCCATAGCACCCATTTTTTAGACAAACACAATAAATGTCAAGAAGTATGAAATATACAAATGTATAGCAATATGCCTCAATGCTGATGGTAATCTATCCCCGAGATGGAAAAAGACAAGCCCTCTCTAAAAGGCTAATCAATCAATTATTGATCAGATGTCATCTTAATTTTTTTTTTTTTTTTTAATGAGACAGCTTGTCCTGGGTTAAATCTACATTCTCCAAATATATCTTACTGAATCAACTTTTTATCAGCCATAATTTTGTCTTTTTCAAAAGTTAGCTGCCATATATCTGTGCGTTTATTCAGTAACTTTTGTCACTTTTCTGAGAATTTTGCTATAAATATGGTATCAGACAAACATATCGCCATAGCAACATTATGAGATTCTGATTTTCGTTGCAATACCCATTGATGAACTTCTCCCACCACGTAAGCCTACAATATCGAAGTTACCATTTATCTTCCAGATTCTAAATTTAGTCTGATCAGTTCCCCTTTTCTATTTATCCTTTCTTCCTTCCTGTCAGTGTTATCTGGTGCAAGAGGGATACACTAGGGTTATCCCCTCAAACTCTGTGACCATTTATCACACTTGATTACTAGTTCTTCGCAGAAAAAAGGAAACCTGATCATTAATCGAGTTCAAATAATTTACTTTGAGAGCTCAGAAACTCACAAAAGGGGGTAGCCCATATTTGGTTAGAATTAAATAAATTCTCACATGGGGGAATTTTTTTTAAAGTCTCCTCAACCAAGCAAAGGAAATTGGCAGGAAGTTCAGAAAGGTATTAAAAGTGATCAGTTTCTGGAAATCTATCCTCCCCTCCCCCCCCCCCCCAAAAAAAACTTGACCCACTCTCAAATCCTGTCTTTACTGTCAAATGACGAAAGAGACAAATCATATTCTGAAAAGAACTACATGCCAAGAACAATCCTCACAGTTCCAGAGAACACCAAAATCAGAGAATAACAACTGCAACAATTCAAAGAGGGATTTCCCAGATTAATGTTACCAATATAGATTTACAAATATATACAACAACCAATGCAGCAAGAAGGTGCTTATTAACAAGTTAATACTTCTAAGAATGCATCCAAACTTTCATAAAGTTATCAAAATTCATTGAAACTATAATGTGTTGCAAAAGCAGGTCTGTGTAGCATAAATTGTGAAATTACAAATGTGTATTAAATTATAAGTGACAGAATCTTTTCATTCACATAGAGGTTCTAAAGGTGTTTAAACTATTTCCACACAAAAAAAAAAAAAAAAAAATACCTTATTTTGAGGGCCATTCCATTCTTGGCATATTTGGTGTCAAAATCAATTTGACCAAATTGGTCATGCAGATATTGATTCATAGAATTCATTTAAAATAATAAAAAAAAACAATAAAAACAGAAACAGGAGGGAGAGGGGAGATATAAAGAGACAGATAAATAAATAAGTGAACATTTATGACCAAACTATCATGGCAAGGGAGAGGGGAATTCAACCAAACCAACCCAAACTATGGGTTTAGACCATAAGAAAGATATATGGATGGGGACTTTTTGGAAAGCATCTTTGCAAAAGAAAGAAACATTAGTATTTAACTTGCTATTGTGTGAACGGCCTGAGAACGCTTCCTGATAAAACATTGTGAATTTCAGATCCTTACTAGGAATTACACTTTGTTTGTGTAGGAGTAACTATTGCTGCGATGCTGTTATGATTGTATGTGTGTGCACTCATGCTATTAATAGGTCTATCCCAAGAATTAGGTTTCATACCAAGATAAATATGTGAACACTAATGACCAAACCATCATGGCAAGGTAGAGGGGAATTCAACCAAGCAAACCCAAACTTAGGGTTAAAGTCTCAATGTGTGTTTGCCAAATTTTAAAATCGACCTTCCAGCTTACTTCCCTAAAAGCTCAGTGAAAATAACACCTTTATATGCAGTTTTCATATTTATAATCATTATTTTTTTATTGAGTGATCTGTCATTAAACATTTTGAACTGAATATAATTTGCCAGATTTTTTAACGAGTCCGTAGGTTCTACAAACTTCAATCAAAATTTGCAAGCCCTGTCCAACAGATCATGCGCCAATCAAATCTCTCTGTTTTGTTTATGACCATTAGGCCTGTGTGCTAGCCTGTGTTATGTCCATTCTCTTGAATAGTATATATCTTTCTTTCCGGTCTTACCGAAGTAGCTTGCAAAATTGTGTCATTTCCTTCCATTGCAAGGAATAAAGAGGTGTTTTCAGACATTGTCTCCGTGAAATTGGGTAAAGAAAGTGTACGATATGAGTATATATACATTACATTTGTGTAATGAATATGCTGATATGGGCGGTCGCGGTGATTTTACGGTAAATCGTTCGCGCCATAATTGCAACAAAATTTTTTTTTCTTTCTTTCAATTGTGACATTTTTTCTCCATTAAACCCACCTGGTCAGAGTGCATTTAGAATAAGAAACATTGAATCTGCTTCAGAAGTTTGTTTTCCGAAATCCATCAGCAAACACGTATTGAGACTTTTAGACCATAAGGAAGACATATGGATGTCAACTTTCTTGAAAGCATCTTTGAAAAAGAAAGAAATATTGGTATTTAACTTGCTATTGTTTGAATGGCCTGAGAACGCTTCCTGCTACAACATTGTGTATTTCAGATACTTACTTGGAATAACACTTTGTTTGTGTAGGAGTAACTATTGCGATGCTGTTATGATAGTATGTGTGTGCACTCATGCTATTAATAAGTCCATCCCAAGAATTAGGTTTTGTACCAAGGACTGTCGATCACAAAAGACTGTAAGTGTTATTTCCTGGTAAGATTCTGGGAAGATCACAAATATATAACTCAAAATTGACTTTGGTACAAAGAGAGGAAAAGCAAGAATTTGGTCAAAAGATTGAGTGTGGAGGTGTGGGAAGGATGGAGGTGTGGGGGAGGGGAGGGAGAGATTTTGGTGCAAAAGTCTTGTATAACAGAATTTCTAGGAACAGGACTATAGCAATTGTGGTTTGTGTTGAATTTGTCTTTACCTGTTGCTGTCATACTTTATCAATAAAATGTCTACCCTTGTCTATTATCTACGATAACAGACAAGCTTAGGACAAAAGTGAAATCTGCTGTTACCTGAGATGCATTTGCAAAATATCACAACATCTGCTAAAATTCATATATTCCTGAAACAAAATCATATGTGGATGCAGTTTGGGCCAAAAGATACAGAATTTATGCCGTAATTTTGTTCAACAATCAACTTCAACCATAAGAAGATCTTTTCTTAATTTCCTTCATTCTTGGTATTTAAAAAATAGTCTAAGGTTGATATGCTTTGGGAAGTTGCTGGCATCAGAAACAAGAAACTTGTAGTAACACACTTGTACTAATATGTTGAATTTATCCCTACCTGGTGCTACCACATTTAAATGCTGACTGCAAAAAGTAAGTTACAATGAAAAAATATACTGTTTTTACTTTGATGCACAAACAATTTCATTCAGGAACAATGAATTTAGTCGTCAGCTTGATTCAAAGCTTGTATATGAAGATATAAAACATTTAATTACTATAGTGATTACTACTTAAAACCAGTTTATCAGTCTAGATAATTAGAAGCAAGCAGATGATTGAAGCCACAGAGATGTCTTGTAGATATATATTACATACACAGATATAACATACATATATAAAACATACATATACAGTATATAACAAACACAGATATATATACAGTATATATTTATTTATATATATATATATATTTATTACATATATATATATACATATATATATATATATATATATATACAGAAATATTTTGGGGACGAATTGGGAGTGTTTTCGCTTTTCTCGGGACGAGGAGTGATATAGGACACACGCACCCATCACCTCTAATCCCCTCCTACATCTATGACATATGTTTCAAAACAAAACTTACTTAAATTTTGAAAGATATGAGAAATGGAGGCAATTATATATCTGAGCAATTTTAGCAATTTACTCAAAAGATAATATATTCGTTCCCTAAAATTACTCGTCAAAATTTCTTACATTTCTGCTTTACGGTTACTCCAAGCATTTACTCCCAGTATACCATAGTAATTACCAGTTTTTCTAATAAAAGAGTTTAGCAGCAAACAAGGGTATGTTTCCCTGGGATATGATGTCTGCTGCAGCTATTTGCATTTTCAGAAAAAGTGTCTATCCGTGTGAGATAAGATCGAAAGCTTTAAGTAGAAACATTTATAAGACTTCAGCGCATGCATACAAGTATATTAAAATTATGAGGAAGTTTTTTGTCCCCACATTTTATTTGAAATACATTAAGCCAGTTGTTAATGCATTGTAGAAATTCTTGGACGACACAAGACACTCTACAAAAAAAAAAAACCAAATCTTGGTAAAATAAGCAAGCAGAGAGGAAAACATACAAGAACATTAAGCTGAGACCAGCTTGTCAAGTTTTAGTCAATTTAGCATCAATAGAAAGCTTTGTGTGTGGTGGAAGGGGTAAGATGTGGGGGAGGGGATGTGTGGGAGGGGATGGGTGGGAGGAAATGGGTGGAGTTAGCGATGTATCACCACAGTTACCAGGAAAGGGGGAGAGGCAAAGGTCTTTCACTAAAACTTTAAACGTTAAGTAAATTGTGTTATATATTTACACATTTATGAAATCAACATTGTAGGAGAATGAGGTGGAAAGAGCAATTCCTCTCAAAGTTCTCCACTCCCATCTGGCAAAGAAAGGAAAAGATCATTTTGGGGGAAAATAATGATTGTGATCTTTTTTAACCTAGCAAATTTATTTGCATATATACGTTCAATGCAGGGTGACTGTGAAACTGGGAACTAAGATAGAAAACAGGTAAAAAGTATGAGGTTGAAAACTATAAGACCTCAAAGTACACATTCAGTATGTTGGGCAAATAGTACCTTTCATTGAGTCAATTATGCAACGGTTCATCTAGCCGTAAAGTATAAACAGTGCTAACTTATCTCATTCTTTATAGACCGGTGATTAGAATCGAGATACTTTAACCGTAACGTCTAAACAGCTTTGCATTTACTTGGGAGATATATACAAACACATAGGACTTTATGGTTGATTGTAATGACATTGTAAACATTACTAGTTTGAAGAGAATAATAAAAACAGCTCTATCTATGTACACATCAGTGTTAAAAGTATTAAAGGTGTTGTAAACAGAAAGATAGGGTATAAGTTGTTACTATTTATCTGCTTCTGCACTGTCCTGTGTTGTTGTGAGTTGTGAGCTGAGGGGATTCAAAACTAAAAAGGAATGTAAAGGTGATGGGGATGACCTGGGTAGCAAGTGCTAGATAAAGGGGATAAAGGAGGGTGGGGGAGGGGGGAGGAAGGTGAAAGGAAGAATAGATGTGAGCTTATTCTGTAATGTTATTACTGAATGTATATAATATCATTGTGATGTAGCCACTCTATTCATGGTCTCCACCAAATACACAAAACCTTCATCTTCAGTTATCCTATCTGACCCTTTTCCGCCTCCCCCTCCCCCATTACTTCCCAGGCATTCGTTGACTAATTTTGTAGACGATGAAAAATTAATCCATACCAAAAGAAAAATTCAAAAAACGTAATCATCACCCGTAAGTATATACAAAGAATAACGTAAAAGTACCTATGCACAATATTCTCCAAACAATTTTTTTTTTAAATTTATTTAAAATTATGTTTATTGTAAAATTACATCGACAACTACGGAAAGTAAATTGCTACCAATATATTCAGGTCCTAATTCTCATTAGGATTTATCCTCAAATATGCAGGTTTTAAGGTCAAAATGTAAATTTTGAATTTTCTTTACACAATAACATCAACGAACAACTTGTATCCCGGTTTAGAATTAAACATCATAACAACGAGCAAGTGGAACTCTAAATAGGCAAAAATTATCTCGTTACCATAGTAACAGAATGGATGAGTATATCTTTAACAGCTAAAGTGAGGACTGTTAAGAAAGGGGAGTACTTTGTGGTTTAGGAGACAATTAGGTAAAGGCCAAATAGAGGTAAACCAATGGAAGATCAGGAGCAATAAAGATCAGTCCTCAGTCGACAGTAAACATCTCAATTAGCTGTGAAATTCAAAAACTGAAGTAAATTGTCTTTGGCAGCCATCTTCTCCACTAACTGTACACACGCTGTTACTGTAAGAGTACACTTGATTACAACAACAAAATGCATAACGGTTCAGATCAAGGAAATTAAAGGTAGATCGAGCTTCCCCATACATGACTTGGGAGAATCTATCCCCCTTCCTTTATCTTCCCTACCTCCATTATTCATCCTCTCCTCTAGTTCTTCTATACTCCCCCCCTTCATCCTTCATCTTTTCCCGCCTATTTATTATGATCTTGTAATTCTTCCCCCTTTCTGATCCTCTCTCCTAGCTCCCTACCCTGTACTCTTTCCATGGAAAATTTATTCAATACAGTAATGATTTTTGTGACCAAATCTTAAAAACAAAAAAATGATTTTTGTGACCAAATCTTAATAATACAAAAAAAATGTTGAAACTTTAATGTAGATGTCAATCAAATATGTTAAATATGTTTTGTACTTTTTTCCCCACAAAAAATGTGATATCAATTTCTTCTAATATTTGTAATGACCCGCTTTAATATTTTGGTGACTCTTAACAGAGTCAAGATTCCTGGTTTGAATAACAATAACAATAACATTAATCATAATAATGATGATGGTGATGATAGCCCCGAATCAGAGAAGAAGTAGCTACTCTAGGCACTAAACAATACAAGTCAACCACAATCAAAGGAACAAGTAATTAAATTAATCTTTAGGTATATGGGTAAGGATCTGTCCAATTTAAGCTATATAATTGCCATAATCATTCCTTTTTCTATTTATTTTACACCCCACCCCCATCTCACACCCCCAAACCTGACATTTTTGCATGTAAATCATTCTACATTTCCATTTTTCTTCATAATTTTGATAAATATGTTACAGTTCTTTACATTCCTTGAATATGGCAAGCTCTAGGTCATGAATTTTACATTCTAGTCAGATTTTGTATAATACCATGAAAAATCAATTCATATTCTCCTACAGCCTTAGGATGGTTACCTTCTTTTGCCCCACCTAATCTGTCATCACACCCTAAGTTTGAACTGGACACTACTTAAGAGTGGGGGGGGGGGGGGAGAGGGGCAGAGAGACCTTTTTGAAACATTAAGTAGGACACTAAATGTCTTGCTAAATGCTAAGGTCATAAATGACCCCAGATTGGGTTCCAGTGGGTCACAGGGCCAAAGAAAGCGCTATAATTTAATCACTGTTGCTGAAGGTTCCTAGGTCAAGCAGAACAGAGGCTTTGTTGACAAAATATGTCAACTAATATGTCTGCTACAAATCTTTCAGTGAAGTACAACTAAGTTTTTGTTCAGACCGTTTGAACACTACCAAAAGGAAACTACTTCAATATATTACGTGGGAAAGAAACGAAATATTGGAAATTTAACTACAATCCATGCAGGTTTTATTTTGTTTTTGTTAGTTCCTTCTTCGCCTTAAAATAATCAGAAGGCGGTCGATAATTTCCAGAAAATAAAGCCAGACAGTTGGTTTCGATACTGTTAAATATGATTGGTCTGATTAAACAAGAGGTTAAACTATTTTACTAATTAATAAAAAGATGGAAGAGATATGAAATAAGTAATTTTTTGGTGGTTGTATGCAGTTATTCTATCAATTAATCACTAAAAATTCATTAATAATAAATGAGCATTTCTTTTGGTGTGACAAAAAGGACAAGTAACTAAATATTTCTTTCGTCACAGGAGTCATAATAACCTTTGTGCAATGAAAATCAAGGCAATAAGGTGTTTATTACTATCTGTTTTAGGCTTTAACAATATTTGTCTTATTGTACTTATAGTTTCTCATACTTATTTATATATCATTATTGACTATGATTTAATCTTTTGTGTATTCTTTGTTTACAACTATTTTATTATTTACATATTTCTAGATTTGGTTTTGGACTATAAGCTTTGTTATGTTGTGGCTTTAGGCTTTTACATTTTATGCCTTATTGGTTCTTTACATTTAATATTTAGGTTTTTGTTACTATTAATATTACTATTACTATTTTTAGGTTTTACATTTGTAAAGGGCTTTGAGCAGCTTTGCTATATAAATATTACTTATTATTATTATAAATTGGTTAATCAAGGGCTTGTGATCAATCATCAAAGGTGACCCAATTTCATGTCAGCTGAGCAAAACTGTCCTCAAGGTTGTCAAGAACAACCACTTCATGGCCCCTGACACCATGAAGGGGAGGAAGGATGGGTGCATGGACGGACAGGGAGAGGGAGAGGGACGGGTGAATAATATCCCTGATAACATTCATGGCAATGATCTTCATGAGAGCATGGTGCTGCCAAAGGGGCAATTTCAATACCAGTCAACATTTGTCTGACTCCAGGCCTCACCCCTGTCACTTCAACCTCCAATCTCAAACCTGTATGTGGGTCCATGCAGTTTCTTAACACAGAGAGTGCACTCAGAATTATATTAACCCTTATAAACAAGTAAAATTTCTGTTCAGGAAATTCCAAGTTGTTAATGGTTATATAGCACACCATTTTTTTTTTTTTAAATAAACGTGACCCTCGTCAGGTGTGTATTGTCATCATGTATGACCAGTCTACATGATCTAACATTACCATGAACATGCATTAGTAGCAATCAGAATTAATGATTGAAACCAAAAATTGATTCTTCGGACTAAAAGACTGCAAACATCGCCGTTTTAACATTTGCTCACTGTATTTGTTACTGCAACACTTTCACTAGATTCATATATTCCATGATATGTGTATTGGTTTGTTTATATCATGGGCGTCAGCAGGTTTCAGAAAGTGAGGGGGACACTATACTATCTAAGCGGAGCGCCACCATTGGTTGGCGCGTAGCGTACCAGAAAATTTTGGGTACATAAGACCCCCTAGATCGCAGGAGACGGCCTTCCTGAGTCGTTTTTAGTTACATCAGAACCAGATCTGTGAGGAGAAATTTTGTCTCACAAAACTAAATTCCGACAGAAAGTACTGGTAGAAAGATGCCGTTCTGACACCAAGGGAGACGAATTACACAGCGTCCATCTCAAACGAAATATTGAAAAAGTGGCGCCGTCACCTCCGGGATGAGTGGAGTGGTATATATAATACATGCATGTAGGTGCGAGACGTCAGTTGTTATGTGCCCAGGTACTTTAATAATAATAATCAGAAAAAGGCACCGCGCGCAGAGCGTGTGTAGCGCCTAGCCGGCACTCAACAATAAAGATCTACCATATCCGGCGAATACATGTAGCCTTAATTACTTAACCCCTACACCCCTATTCGTCCGTCCAGTCCAAGGGACTGGAGGTAGTGATATGAACATAGTAACTCATCACCATCTACCTGTATGGCTTACCTAATGCCTTGGAACCCATACAAACAACATGTGTGCAAGATTCAATACACTTTCGAATGGTCTCCCCCCCCCCCCGAACGAATTAAATGGGCAGATTTAGGATATTGGGAGAATGGGAGATAAATGACGGTGCAAGTGATAGATAGCAGGGGCCCAGGGAGTCCAGATTTCTTGACCTTAAATAGAAAATCGCGCATATGCATGTGATTTTTTTTAATAACTACTCTGAAAAGTGGGGGGGACAAATGATATGATATCCCCTCCACTTTTGAAAGTGGGGGGGACATGTCCCCCCCGTCCCCCACCTGTTGACGCCCATGGTTTATATATATATATATATGCGTGTGTGTGTGTCAGTGTGTGTGTGACATGACCGACATATTAACTGCACTTATAAACAGAGTTAAGTACTGGAAAATGTGCTCATTCGAGCGGTAACTTTTCAAGCATGCATGATTTCCAGTCCAAACATAAAAAGTTTGCAGATGCCAAAGAAAAATCGAACAAAGATGGAAAGATTAAGAAAACCAGAGAATAAACTAACGATTACAAAAGAGTCTGGAGGGATATAGGTCTATAAAAAAATTACAACTGACCTACATATTATATCTTGTTCACACAAAATACTCTCTTGTCTCTTAACCTGCAGTGTTGAAAGAGTGGGCAAGCCCTGGGAAAGGTGTTTCTTTAATACTCTGTTTGACCTGATTACAGTAATGAAAAATTAAAACCCCCTGTCATGGTGCTGAGACTGTTAACAGTGCTATTTGACTAATGATCAGTTATGACAAGAAGAAACAAACCTAGTCATTGTCATTGGTCTGTGCCACAAAGATACACATATGAATAACAACTCCCCCTTGTAACCCACTCCCCACCCTTCAAGTACCAGAATCAAACTCAACCAGTATCATTGGTCTGTGTGATAGACATACCTGTGGATAAAAACTCCCCCTGTAACCCCTCCCCAC
Source organism: Apostichopus japonicus (assembly GCF_037975245.1). Taxonomy (NCBI): domain Eukaryota; kingdom Metazoa; phylum Echinodermata; class Holothuroidea; order Aspidochirotida; family Stichopodidae; genus Apostichopus; species Apostichopus japonicus. The sequence continues at coordinate 1,287,353 of NC_092566.1, forward strand.
CCTTCACTACCAGCGAAACCCAAAATATGTTATCAAACACATTTTCAAATTCTCGAAAATAATATTTTTTTTTTGGAGAAAATATAAGGAAATAAGTAGGAAATCTTGAATATCCACCCCTGAAAACTAAGAGTAGGGGTACCACATGGCATAGTCTTATGAGAACCTTCTGCACATCATGATTGTCATCTTTTCAAATAGAAATTTAGTTAACACTGCCACAAACAACATCGCTTACATTATATTTTTTTTTCAAAATTTGATAATTCTCTTCTATCCATTGTATGATGTAGTTGATTACTTCAATTGACACACCAAGAACATTATAAATGGACTTCTTGGAATCGGACATTAAAAATTAATCCAGATACATTTACAACTTTCAACCAGATACTGTGTTCTTAATGCAAATATGATAACAAATTTATGAAGTATATTTTAAATTCTGACAGGTTGCTATAGCAACTTGAAATTATCACTTTTTGCTCGCAAGTTAAAGTAGATCATTTACGCGCTCCTCAGGAAAGGATCAGCTTCAGTGGGTAAAAAAATTTAACATTTGTAGGGATTTCCCAACTGGCAGTCGTACAGTGTCGCACAGATGGTTCAAACTGGCTGAAACTGCTCAGTTTTAACAAATATAACCAATCACTGGTTAATAAATTTGCATGTGACCTAAACAAGCACCGGTCGTTAACAGTGGACAATCGTTGTGTGAGCTGATCAGTCGGTCAGTGTGCGGGGATTAGCCGTAGGGCTATAAATAGACACAGTGGTATTGCCAAGGAGGATTGGGGGAGGGGGTGGGGTAATGGGATGAGGCCTGGTGCCTCCCAAAATGCTTAGTATACTATACACTGACTATAATTAACTTATGCCTACTGTACACCCATATTCTGCTGATTGGAAATGATGAATTCCTCAAAATGTCATGGGGCTTTTCCCTCCTTGACCCCCACTATTGGCCATATGGTGACCCCCTGGACCCCAAACCAATAGGGCTCTGTGCTCAGGACAGGCAGGTATCACTTTGCACTAGCCGCATGTTTGTCCTCCCCAAACCTTGCTTTCATTTTGCTGGGCCTCCTCCCCCTCCCCCTCCCACTGTCAAATGTCTGGCATTGCTGGCTAGATAGCAGAATATCTGGGATAGAGATCTCAAGGAAATAAAATAGCTGAATAAACCGATCTTATATGCAACCTCCAAGATAACCTTACTACAAGACCTAACATTTCCTGAATATTCAATAACCTGGGAGAATATTTATCGACAAGAACTAAAAATAATAACTGAAAGATTCAATTTCCATGACACATATTGTACAGGAAACAATTGACCTACCTCTTGCATGCACCATCACCAAAACATTGGAGAGTTAATTTAGAAAAACGAGGCTGAAAGGCATTTATCTTTTTAAATCATCTTATGTAAAAAATTATACCGGCTCCAGGTCATCTAATGTTATAATGTGTGTAACCATAGCAACATCAAAAAGGGATAGAAAACAATGGCCCTTAATTCCCACTGGTACAATTATCCGTCTGGCACTCTCTGCTTACAAAAAGAAAGGTCACAGGTTTTTGAGCACTTCAGTTCATTTTAAAATATAGGATATATAACCTTCTATCCTTTGATTTACAGAGGATTGATGTTGTCAAATACTGTTTCTTATGTTCATTCAACTGCAGACAATAACTGTTAATGCAAAAGCGTGACTAACCCACTCGAACCACATCATGAAAATATGCAAAGTGCCTTTGAGAGAGACAGAGAGAGAGAATGGGAGGTGGGGGGGGTGGGGAGGGTTCATTAATTACAAAGAAGTGCTCCTTTAAAATTGGAACGTGAAATAATTGAACCATCCTCAAAAAAAAAAAAAAAAATCAAGAAAAAAAAGGGGGGAGGGGACACATGCAACTAACAGCTTCCCCATAAATTCAGCAACTTTTTCTATTATTAGAGCTTCACAAGTTATGTTTAGGACCAGTTTTGTGGTTCAAGTTTTAAGTAAAACAAAACAAATTACCATAATGGACAGTACTTTAATTTTAAACCAATTGGCTCTTCTTTCGTATTTGACGTGCATAAACATTGTTTGTGACAAAACTAATATTTCAAATTATGTCAACGATATACTGTAGGATACAACCGTTCTCGTTTGTGCCAGACCATTTAATTACATTTGTTTCACTTTCATAGTTTTTGGAGCCAGCCCTTAATGAACGTCTCCCACGGGTATTCAAGACTTGAGGCAGCATCTGCCGATTCTAATTAATACCAGACATCAATTTAAATAGATAATCTCAGAAAACTGATGGAAACGATGACAACAGTCATTAACATCTCAGCCTGAAAGTACTTAATCTGTTTTACAAGCCACTGTATGAATCCATAAGCCCTTGCAAAGTTGTAATGCAGGATTAATTCTCTTAATCCTTGGGATCTTATGGAAGATTCTCATTATGACCTAGCGAAAGCATCTGGACACAACAGTCCAGTTTTAACGACATACATAACGACATACATAACTATCTTATCTATTCAAATCTAACTTCAAATGGTGGCAAAAAGCCTGTTTTTCTCGAAGATATTTTCCGTCGGGATCCAAATAAACCACCCCCATAATATGAATATTTAAAAGCTACGAACGTCAATGACCAATACGTAATACAATATGCTTGATTTGTGTAGATTGTCTACGGCAGTTGTACCAGGCAGCTGTTAGAGTACCAGCTCGCTGGTTGTACCAAGTTACCAACTCTACGTTTTGAATCTATTTTTAGCAATGGCTCATAACTAAACCTGCATCTCTGATTGGTTGAATTCAAACTAGTGGGTTGGGGGAACTGTATGCGATTAATATAAAATGTGGAATTTGCCGGTGGACACTTTTCTCATTATCTGCAAATGCCCTGAATTACTCACCAATTAACGTTTTTAGCAGGGAAAACACTTGGCTAATATCTTAGTTTGCTGTTTTGTGATTGATATGTAACAAACTCGATGGACTTGTCAAAATAGTGGAAAACGGCGACAAAACGCAAAATGCTGCTTTAAAGCCAACAAATGTCTACATTGACTTTGGCAACCCTTTGATAGGAATTGGAAATGAATTGCAATTTAACAACTTTACTAGCTAACTGTTGACATCAGTTGATACCCGCCAAAAACAATAGGGATCTTTGTACTCTTAGTCAAGCCACACTTGCAAAGAATGACATTTGGCAACAATCCGCTTCTTGAAATACTGTGCTTACCAGCTTGTGTGACACACACATATAGGTATACAAGCACAAATCGATACACATACATACACACACTCACACACACACATGTTTGTATTACATTCAGACCGAGGACCCCATTGTATTTTCCATTGTTCAAATCCACGTACCCTAACCTTAACAATACCCCATACAATAGAATTCTTCCGAGGACGTGGTGATTCTTTAGAAATCACAACCGAGGACCTGGAATTCTTTTGTTCAAGTCCTTGGTCAGATAGCAAAACAAACGCATGCATACATACACACATAAATACATACACAAGTTAATTTGATTGCACAGGTTCCTTGGCTTATTACAGCAAGAAACCAAAAGAAGGTTCAACATGATCAATTTCCTTTCTTGGCAAACTATAACTTCTTTGAGTTCTGTAACTCTGTGTAAATGCTGATCATGTTGCAATTTATTTCATATTTCATTAGAGACCCACTACACGCCGCAATCATGAGTTGTAAATTGACACCGTACTAATAATAATTTACTTAGTAGTATTGCAGAACCTTATATTATGTTGAGGGTAGGATTATATGACTTCAGACTGATTTCAATATTCACTTGAATTCATCAAAAATGTGGCAGTCTTCAGGATTATGACGTAAAAAGCCTCCCTAAGGTTAAACTTTACTTCAAGTCTTTCACGTACATTATAATCTAACCTCATTGTTAAAGCAATTACTTTTCTTTGAATTTTCACAAATTTCTAACAAATGTACCAAGTATTGCTCAAAATTATAAGTTTCCAAGAGATCAGTTTATAACCTCCTCCAGCTTTTTATCACCCAAAGATCATAAATTAACAAGAAAGTAATGATTTTAATAACTTCTACAGGCTGGATTTGGCCCATAAGGTGCCACTAGAGAACCTCTGAATTGTCATCAGAGGATTGTCCTAACAAAGGTATATAATCCCAGATTGTAGTCATATGCAGCTTGGTTATCATATATCAACAAACTTGGAATGTTTTCAGTGCCCATAATCTGAATCTCTATCCCTTGGTAGTTAACTATCGTTACATCCTGTGCAGCCACTGGTCCAATAGCATCAAGACATGTTTGAGTACCATTCGCCTTGGTGTAGGCTTGGTATAGAGTAAAAATATAAGTACCATTCTCCTTGGTATGAGTACAAATATAAGTACCATTCTCCTTGGTTCTGAGTACAGATATAAGCACCACTCTTCTTGGGATGAGACAGATAGATTGTCATTACCGCATTCCTTTAAAAGAACATTAATGTCGTTACTCTCTACAGGTAGGGACTCATTACCAATCTAACATGTGTGTAAAATAATGTTTTTATTGCATGATCTTACATGTGTCTGAACTTCCACACCTTGGTTTTCGTAATTCATTGCAGGTCATACATATGTGACCCCTGGATACTATGTGTATTCTTTTTATGTTTCTGTCTATGCGAGTTAACCAGAATCTCCAAATTTGCAGCTCCGAACATAAATGTCATTCTTTGTGCCTCTTATTTGACATGTAAGCAGTCACAAACACATCTGTTTACATATATACAGGTGTCCCTTTAATTCCCAGCTGTGCAATATAAAGATTGAGAATACGCAGACACTAAACCATGTATCACAGATACAGACATTGCAACCAATACAGTAGTCTTGAAAAATCCAAACTTTTGGCAGAAGCTTATGTTTGGATTATCGGTAGGATGTATGTTGTTTTATAATGTCGTGGAATTTGTTTGTGAATGTAAGTCACTGTCAACTTTCCTAAACAGACGAACTTTGGGAGGAAGGAAGGGACATTATGAAGGGATAAGGGAAAAGCTAGGTCACTTGAGGTATAGAATTTACAGACCGGGGTAGGAAATAGCCACTTCATCGGATTTATGGTTGGTGCAGCACAGGATACAAGAGAGATTAAGAGACACTTAACGAAGATCTGTTAATACGAGCTGAGAAGTAAATTAAAGGCAACATAGAGGAAGTCACATGACATGGATGAAGTGATAGGTTACTACACAGCAGCCAAATAAATAAATACAAGACAGTGAGTATAAACTCAACGGTATTCGATACGAACGAACAACGCAGGAAGTATTGACAGGTGCATGCAAAATTGAGTCAGAAGAAAAGACAAAACAGGTGTGACATAGAATTAACAGCTCATTAATTGGTAAACAGATATACCTATCGTATAAACCTAGGTATAAACGATATACCTATGTCATTCCAATGTCATTTGAATGTATCTCCCGTCAAGCAACATATGGGAACGCAACATACCTCGTTGGCTTATTATTGCAGTTAATATTCACATCGGTTGCACAGTGCCTCAAGAAAGGCAAAACACACATTGCTATACCTAGGCTTTAAGATACTTTCATAGCAGATTTATTTAAGCATATAGCCTAAATTCTGCATACATTTATGGCCTTACAATGCAGGACAAGGAATACCAAATGTTATGAATATTTATGAGTGACGACCTTACCTGTCTTCTCCCAACATTAGCACTACCATGTGTATATATATGTGAAATAGCAACAATTTAAGCACATTACCGTACACCTTTAGTGATCAGTTATTTCCAGTCAATGCCCTCCTCATGGTACCATCCAATCTATCTAGATGTAATTAACTAAGCCTGGACTTTTGCTATCCATAGGAATCTTTGTTCCTGGTTTCCTGGTTTGTATCATCTGGACAATTATTGCTGTCCAGAGTAAATCAAACACACAGTTCAGATACAGAACAATTCAGCAGTTACTACTCTGAATGCAAAACTCGTTAATCTGAGTCTCAATGCATCTGGCATTTATCAAATTCAAACAGGCTAAGCGCCTGTATATGGACCAAATATATTAGCATGCTAAATGGTGCTAAACTTGATCAAAAGTTACCTTAATACGGTAAATTATAAGACCCTTCAAATTATTGCAAAGTGTTCATAATAGTAGACACCTCCATGCCTCAGTAATAAGGAAACAATTTTTGTTGACTGTATCAAAAAACTTGAAAGCCTTTGGAGGAACTAAGTAAATACATTGCTTTAAAGAAAATGTACCAAAAAGTAGCTGAAGTTTATAACAAATTCCTTAGTTTGAAATGTTAGACCATTGAATTATTTCTTTTTATTACTCACATATTGAATGTTCTGTTGTGCCGTATGTTTATGCTATAAACCTACGATTTCATTTCGTTCGAATGCATTCTGCATATTGTGTGATGTTGCCATGGAAACACAAACATGCCCTAAGATCTGTTACAATGAGCTATGGAACACCCAGTTGTGATTTTGTGAAGGTTTTGCTTTATGAGTGAAACCATCATCAATCCAAATTTCCATCTTAAAATGCTGAATTTATGTTCGATTTTGTGTCAATGTGTTTTTTCAAACGATCTTGTTTTAGATTTCATATAAATTTGAGAACAATTCAATTTTTTGATAAATTTTTCATGATCAAAGTATAAAATATAGATTAATGTCACAAGTGACAATGAAATGCTGTCACTAGTCACATGGAATTGAATGACACCGTCGTCCTTGTTTACGGAAAGATGGTTACTTAATTGTAGACCTCCACAAAAGTTTATTTCAAACTGTACCAGTAATCCCAGTATCCAGGCTTTAATTCCATCAAAACGGTGACTAATACCGGCTAGTGATACATCCAGATGTGACCAATAGCAGTCCTCCTTCCATTGATGTTTATCATTTCCACACAACAACCACACAGTACACAACAGACACACAGTACAGTACTTCACACCATCTGTGACTTCCACACAGTTCACAAAAGTGCAATGACAGATGACAGAATTCCAAAATGGAGGTTTGATAACCACTCAATCATATCACCATGGAGATGATGTAACTTATCAGTTTAATTCAAATTTATTGGATCTTAATAATAAAATCAGAAATATTAGATTAGTAACCCAAATAGCGACCATGAAATGAAACTTTCCAGTTGATCGAGGAAATAAAACGAACAGAAATTGAGGGCGATGTGGAAGTTGTATATTACTGGCCATCAGTCATGCAAAAAAAAAGAAATTCTTGGCACTAAATATTGCTATGAAACATTTTCAATGCCTTGTTTGAAAGTTCTAACCTTCCAAATACAGTTTTTGCAGTCATTTTGTCTGTGGTATTTTCCTATTTTCAGCACTGTGCTGATATTTTGCCTCCAAGGTGGACTATGCAGAAAATAAATCCTATTTTAAGGCACCTTAGAAGCAAAATATCAGCACAGTGCTGAAAATCGAATAATAACACAGACCAAAAAATGACTGCAAAACTTGTATAAAACTGATCCCTACCCTTCACTGGACATCTACTGAGATTTTGAAACTTGGTGGGTCATCTGAAAATTCAAAATGATTTCAAATGCTCTTTAACTAATATATACTAACATATAAATGCAGACTTATAGCAGAGAAAATTATTTTGTAAGGAATTGCTGGTAAATGTCAAAAAAAATGTCCAGTGAAGGTTAGACGCCAAACTGTTAGAAATCAGTCTCATTTTTTCATTTCAAAAAACAAAATTCGTGAGGTACAGCTATATGGTACTCAATATTGGTAAAATTCATTCAAAATATTCTACATTTAAGAAAATGGCAAGACCTCATTTGAAAATTAAATTATGGATCAAAACTTGCACTTTGCTTTCCAAGTTATTAAAACTTTTGCTACCAAATCATAGCAAAACCAGCGTCATTTACTGAATCTGCTAGATTTTGATAGAAGTATTGATCATATGGCAGTATCTAATTATTATAAATAGCAGAGGTTCTACTCCACTTTCTGGTCACAAAGATTACTTAGATAAATTTGTCAGGTTTAATTCAACAAGTTGCTTTAATCTTCTTATGGATCCTGAACCACCTTTCTTATAGCTCCTGGCTGACACGATTCACCAAGCAAAGGAAACCAAGAGAAGAAAATAGAGATAAAGACAACTTTCCTTGAGATTTGGGCATTTTACATCAATGCTTACTTACCTACAGGAAATTAGCAGGTTGTTACCATGGACACCAAACGTTTTTTTTGCACTCCAGTGATTATTATATATATATGATACCCTAGGAATAAGCTAACTAATACAGATACTAAATAAGAGTTTGTAAATAAGCAAAAACATTAAAGATTTAAAGTGAGGGTACTGTAGCAGAAAAGCAGTTGTTTCAGAGAGTGGTCTGTGGTTTTAAAGTAAAACTAAGGAAAGCCGATAGTTTTCATAAAGATGTGAGTGAGAAAAACACATTGACAATGTACTAATAAGGATAGAGGCAGATGAGATACAAAAGAACTGATTATTTCTTCCTTACAAATATATATATATATATATATATATATATATATATATATATATATATATATATAAATGAAAATCGTAATGAGTTGGAAAATCAAGAACAGTGAAAAAACTTTCAGCCTCCACCGGGATTCGAACCACAGGCCTTCCGCCCTGTACGCGGACACCCTAACCACTAGGCTATGGACGCTGATTATATATGATATATATATATATATATATATAAAGTATAAAGTAAGGAAAAAATATCATTTATTTTTTTAGGAATATTATGTATCTGGCAACAGTACAGTGAGAGCTAAAGTGATGGCACAAGAAGATAGATAATTTCTAGACAGGATATCAAATGCTTCGAAAACATCTGGGATGGAATGCTTTTGTTGTCCTTTACATCAACCATGACTCAGTGATGAAAGAAGAAAATATACATTTTGGAAAATCCCAGTAAATGTTATCTACTTGGTTGGTTGCCAAATAAGTTGGGAAGACGGATGTATTTGATCGAAATTCAAACTTTAAAGGAACTGAATGGATCATGTGGGTAGTGAAGAAAAACAGAAAGTTTCAAAATGATGGTATCATTAAATCCCATGAAAAGATTGCATTGCTCAGTAAAAGTATTTAAGACCACAGAGTGATGATACAAAAGGCCCTCACAATAGTCATGAACACAGGTCTCACAAATTATACTCAAAACGATGCCAAAATAATGATTTGCGTGGTTTGAACGTTTTTATGCAATTGTGTCATAACTTGAGTCATTAAACTTCAAATGTAAATTAAACTTGTTTTAACTTCATCCACTTTTTTCTCTGTATAAATAATACACAGACCTAAGAAAATGACTCTAATCTGATCAATAAAATCACTGGAAATACTTGACTTGAGATGTCGACTGTAAACTGAAGTAACACGTTCCTGTTCTAGCTATATAGTCCCTTTAAGGCCTCTCCCTTTCAAACCCCCCCCACCCTCTCCTTCCCCGTTCCTCTCCCCACATCCCAGGGCATTTGTTTCTAAGGAGTCTAACACATTCGTTAACAATATCTGTAGTTCAACAATGCAGAGAGTAATAGAGGAGAGTCTTTGGCAATCTATTACACTTTTTTTTTTTTAAAGTTTTTAAAGTTTTATTTGAGAACAATACATACACACAACATTTAAAAGTTAATTACAGGGCTATTTTAGTCCATTGTTTTATATTTCCACCTGTGGATATGGTAATTTACGACACCTTGAAAAGGAATAACTATGGCAACATTACCCGCAATTCAGTAAGGGACTTAATAATACTTAGTGTAAAGACATAGTACCTGTGCATTCAACCTACAGTACATGATTATTCAAATTTGCTCAAATTTAAATTGCTCAAAGACGTATCTTACTCTTTAAATTACCATTAAATTGGGAACAGACACAACTAGTGTATCCATTATTCCTACTCATTTGCAATTCCTGGCTGCCAAAAAGGGTTTCAGTTACAAATGTCTGCAGTTTGTTTGTAATAGGTCAACATCAGATATAGGTGAGTTGAAGACCTTAAAATTTTTAATTTCCTTCTGTACAGACAGAGTTAAAGAAGATGGGAAATAAATCCTCATCATTAACGTAGATATGAAGAGATTTTTGTGGTAAATAACATCGCCCCAAACAGCTAATTTTGCTCTGGACTACCCATTGAATGCTCTCCCATACACAATACTTAAAGCAGCATTTGGCGTCCTTTTCTATGGTTTTTCTCAACCTCATTGATTCTATGATGCCATAACGATATACATAACTAGCTTATCTATTCAAATCTTACTTCAAATGGTGGCATAAAAGTAAAAAAATTTACAACTTTTAACTATATTTTTCTCGAAGATATTTTCCGTTGGGATCCAAATAAACCTCGCCCATAATATGAATATTTAAAAGCTACGAACGTCATTGGCCAATACGTAATACAACACCACGCTTGATTTGTGTACAGTTTATATGGCAATTGTACCAGGGAGTTCCATAACAACTCCCTGGTTGTACCAACGCAAAGTCTTGAATCTATTTTTAGCAACGGCTCATAACTAAACCTGAATCTCTGATTGGTTGGAATTCAAACTACTGTAGTGGGTTTGGGGGAACTGTATGCGATTAATATTGATTAATACTATTGATATATGTAAAAAAATTCTTGGACTTATCAAGAAAGTGGAAAACGGCGAACAAACGCAAAATGCTGCTTTAAGATTCAAGCACTTCAAGGTGTATTCTCATACAATTTCTTTCTCACAACATCTTTCTGAGTTTATACACACAAAATTTAAATTTCCTTATTATTGGAAACGTTATCAACCATCTCTTCCAATAAATGATTAATTTTGTTAAATTTTGTGTCCTGCAAATTTAATGTTCTTTCCATTCTTCTCTTGCAAACAGTTCAAGTTAATTCCTGACTTGGTATTGCCTGATTGCTGTTTTTTTATTAGACTAAAGTAACCGATAATTATCTTCAGTTTCATTTCCTGTTCTCATACCTTTCCATGAACCTTCGGGAATCATTAAATGTGCAAGGGCAAAATTCAAGGCAAAAAGTTGCTTCAAGTCTAAAAATAGTGGTTTCACTTATCTTTAATTTTTTTTTGTTGTTGACATTGTTCTTAATTTAATTGTTTTGTTTAAATCAGGGTTGGATATTTCCCGGGAATTATTAATATATCCCGGCCGGGGGCGGGAAATATTGGTTGAATACAAAATCATGTGAAAAACAACTATAGTTTTAATTGAGTGCTAATTATACTGATTTGCAAGAAATAGTGTCTGTTATCCAGTAAGACTCAATTATAGTATAACTTACTGATTAGGTTCTACATCTAATTATTCATCTAATTAAAGAAGTTCCTTTAAACAGCCAGCTCTGCACCCATTGAACGAGTATTCTCCAGTTTCGTGATGATACAAACTTAACTACGGAAAAGACTTGGTCTGCAAAAAGGTGCAAAAAGCTGGTGATGTGCTTAAGATTTTTGAGAGGAGTAGTGGACATTGACTGACCAGTGATGACCTTTGACACTAGAACTATTTTGAGTACTGCAGCATATTTCTCCAGACTATTTAAATTCAGATTCTCATCCAGGTTGCATTTTAATTCTACAACATTAACTACAGTAAATTGTTTCATACAAAAACAAAGTTGTAGGAATAGTTGAAAAGTTGTCAAATTTTAATCAAAACATGTCATGCTCAGTAATGTCTTTACAGGATTGTACAAAGGAGTGGACCTTCAAGTTTTAATTACCTGCTCTTTTTTTGTCATTTTCTGGGTGCTCTGGATTTAAGTTGCTTTCAAAAAACCTTTGCATGAATAAAGAAGTTGAATTTTTTTTTTAAATATTCATTTGTTTAGTATTTCCTAATATTTCCCAATATTTCCCAGTAGATCCCACCTGTGGATAATATTCCCCCGTACAGGAAATACCGGGCGGTATTTCCCGGCCAAACCAGGTTTAAATGAGGGTTTCTTACAAAAGTTCTTGGCAAATATAATGAAGTTGTCAAGACAATCCCATACTGGCAGTTTTAATGTCAGTGACACACTTTTCTGTGTTAATCATGAAATTACGCCAAACAACAATTCCCAGAAGAAACTGATTTCAAATTCTAGTGACACAAACAATATCATTCATTAAACCGAACATGTTGTAGCCCCCCCCCCCCACAGACAAGAATTTAATATAATTTCTCCCAGACTGCGCAACTCGTTCTCACAGCTTCGTGAGGTGAGTAAACAAACAACTCTGGTTGGTTGCTGGAATTGGCCTTGTCTCAATTTAGAAACAGGATCTCAAACCTATCAGCAAAAAGCTATACTATTTATAAAACCTGATTTTGCTAAGACAGAGAAGAGTACAGTTCATTAAAGTTTTTGACACAAATAGCAATAACAAAACATTTCTGAGAAAGTTCAAAACCTTTCCCATTCTATCGTCCCCATTCCCACCAACCCAAATCTGCTGCATCATTTTCTTTCTCTGTCACTACCTCTCTCCTTTCCTCTCCTCCCATCACACCTCTCCTTCCTCATCCCATCCACCCAGTATCCATGCACCCCAATTCTTCAAACAAATTGTCCCCAAGGCATAATCTGACTCTTCACCCCTATATACATACCCTATTGTCTTGTTATTAGACTAATTAAAATGAAGTCATTGTCCTACTTTATATTTTCAAGGCACAAGAAACTTTAGTTTTGTTTTTTGCTTTCTCGTCAACAAATATTCCAAGATGCAACTGTCCATACAAGCAGATCCTGTTGGTTAATACTGAATATGGATTTTTAGATCCCTGTTACTTTAATTCTGAATATGTATTCTTCTGATCCCTGTTACTATCATTCTATGTATTTTTCTGATGTCTGTTACTTTAATCCTGAATATGTTTGTTTCTGATCCCTGATCAATTCTAAATATGCATTTTTCTGATCCCTGATCAATTCTGAATATGTATCTTTCTGATCTCTGTTACTTTAATTCTGAATATGTTTGTTTCTGAGATCAAATCTGAATATGTATTTTTCTGATTCGTTTATTTAATTCTGAATATGTATCTTTCTGATCTGTTACTTTAATTCTGAATATGTATGTTTCTGATCCCTGCCTTATTATGAATATGTATGTCTAATTCCTGTTACTGTAAGGTATGGGCCTCCTGCATTCTCTTTTCTTTCTTTTTAGTATCTCACGAAAACGAGGGGGAGAAGTATCTGATTTCTCATCAACTTCTTCATTTGACATCGTTGCCACCAGGCAACATGATAAATTGCTTCAATTTTCCTATCTGTGGCCCAATTTACAGGCCTCACCCCCTAAAGTTCAAAACTTTTTGGTGAATTCACTCTGTTTAATCTCCATTTACACACCTCTTGTAGCCATCCATGAGGAGGTCATGATAAAAAAAATTGATGATACAATCAAAGATCTGGACCTCCTAAAACCATGCAACCTTTTGATCTTTGGAGATGAGATTTTAAAGACAACTGGTTCCCACAATCCACTAAATCACAGCTTGACAGATGAGTGAAAGAAATTAATGAACTTTGACCTAACTAGGGATCTCCCAAGAGGGACATCTGTTTAGATAAATATCAATTTTTTTTCTCATATAAGCTTTATACTTTTTGCAGTTTCAGTTTGGTGTTGAAATCTACAGGCGTCCTGACAGAGTTCTCACACCCACACTTTACATTTTTATTTCCTTTTCACTTTAACCTTAAAGGAACTGTTACCAAATTGATTCTTGCAATCGGTTTCATCCAACACAACCTCAAAAAGTGATACCAACATATATATATTTATGCAACTGGGAACAGAAACCGGACTCACCGATTGTCCAGGTATAAGCGAGCAGATAAATCACTGTCTTTTGAAACCAAGGAAATCGGTTTCCTAGTATGTTTCTTGGGAAAAGTTTTGGTCAATACAGACACCCCCCCCCTTTAAAGGAGTGACAGAGGCCAAGCATTTTTCCCTCTCTCTATGGGGCAATTCAGCCTATTTCATCCAAACTTTGGAAAATAACTCCACTGGAGCAATTTAAATGTCATTTAATCTGGATTGTGTCATAATTCAATCAAAAACTACAGAGATGGCCAACACCATAGCTTAAAAAAGATAAGTATTATAACTTGATATTACAATATATGGGGGGGGGGGCCCTTGTCCGCACTTAACTTGCTTAAAGTTCATGTACAGTAAGTAATAATCTGAATATTAACCTGCCTACCTGCATAGTTCCACATTATTTTGGCAATGACTCTAATTAAGACATAATTTTCAATACTTTGACCAAAAAAAGTCATTTTGATAACTCTGCATCAGCTTCAAAATTTTTCTCAGTAAACAGACATTTTTTTTTCTCCAGAAGTGTAGAAGGGAAATGTTTCTTTAGGTTTCCAGAAAGGGAAAACTGAACAGTCACTCTTACCGACTTTGCAATTGTGAGGGGGACAGCGCATTGCAAAGTCGGCAATAACTATATAACTCGGATCTCAAAACAGTTAGATTCGTCCACACGTCAGCATACAGAAACCAAAGTGAATTTAATCAGGCCGAGGTGAGGGGGACATAACACAGTAAGGGGACGTAACACTGTAAGGGGACGTAACACAGTAAGGGGAAGTAACAGAGTAAAGGGACGTAACACAGTAAGACGACATAACACAGTAAGGGGACGTAACACAGTAAGGGGACGTAACACAGTAAGGGGACGTAACACAGTAAGGGGACGTAACACTGTAAGGGGACGTAACACAGTAAGACGACATAACACAATAAGGGGACGTAACACAGTAAGGGGACGTGACACAGTAAGGGTAAGTAACACAGTAAAGGGACGTAACACAGTAAAGGGACTTAACATAGTAAGACGACATAACACAGTAAGGGGACGTAACACAGTAAGGGGAAGTAACACAGCAAAGGGACGTAACACAGCAAGGGGACGTAACACAGTAAGGGGAAGTAACACAGAAAGGGGACGTAACACAGTAAGGGGACATAACACAGTAAAGGGAAGTAACACAGTAAAGGGACGTAATACAGTAAGGGGACGTAACACAGTAAGGGGAAGTAACACAGTAAGGGGACGTAACACAGTAAGGGGACATAACACAGTAAGGGGACATAACACAGTAAGGGGAAGTAACACAGTAAAGGGAAGTAACACAGTAAAGGGAAGTAACACAGTAAAGCGACGTAACACAGTAAGACAACATAACACAGTAAGGGGACATAACACAGTAAGGGGACGTAACACAGTAAGGGGACATAACACTGTATAAAGGGGATGGACAAACCCGGAAATAAAAAGGCAACAAACACTCAAATCTGATGCCAATTTATAAACAACATGGGACTTAAAATTTGAACAGCTAAACAAAAGATGTCTTTTTACTACTGTACACTAAATTTGGTTCCATTTGCAACTGTTCCTATTTATTAGTATAAGTTCAAGTTAGAGTATCCTGGTTCCAATAAATGTGCACAAACCATTTCAGATAATCAAGTAAATCAATTGTTGTTGTTGTTGTTATGAAATGAAATTTGATCAGCATGATTCTGCCACTTACTCTAGTACCTTTCAGAGAATGAGTGGGTGGCCAATGATCCATATACTCTTTACCCCAAAGTTTTGCTAGATAATGAATATTTTACATATTTCCAATTCCTATCATGTTTACACCTGCTAGAATCGCCACTTTACAATCACTCAAAAAAAAACACAAAAACAAAACAATGATATACTTGTAAAAAGAGGAATGAAAATGTTTTCATGGAATTTTAAGTCACTTTGTTGTCAAAATTAAGGTGGGAATGTTTGGAATGCTAAACACCCACATCATATAGTTTTGGTATGTACAGTTCATGCCAAGGTTAATAGTAACTGGGTGATTCTGTAACAGCATTAATTTACTCTGGATAATAGTTCCATACAAGCATAAACAAGCTAATGTACATCACTGACCATGAAGGTTAATATCCTACAACCTCCCATATTTTCTACATGTTGTCAAAACATTCAGGCAGTTTTGGCTTAAAGGGGATGTCAAACCTGTGTCTAAAGTAAGAGCTACAAGTATTGCCCCTAAATATACCAGAAGCTAAGGAAAGTTTGGTCACTCATCTTCAAACTGAATTAAGTTTCTTTTTATTCCTCATTGAAATTTATATTTGATTCTTGAAAGTGTTGTTAAATCATTTGCAACCTCTGTCTGGGAATAATTTGCAGGGTCTGGTCATTAAGCCAATTACACTTTGAAAAGTTTTTGGAAAACTTGAAAGTCTTTTATTGCTGGTGGCTGAAGTTGATTGATTGTTAACATTGCTGAACATTTTCTGCTGCATCTTCAGGCAAAAATCAATTCTTGTAGCATTTTGTACCACAAAGATATGAATTGTTCAAAGTTTGTGATGTTTAGTAATGTATCTGGCAACAATAGAATGGATGATGCCATCGTAGCTCTTCAGCTGAAAATGTCTTTCTTTCAAATTTGTCCATTAATTATCCTCAGAGGACAAGAACATTTCCACAAAAAAAAAAGAAATTTGACAGCTAAGCAAACATTCCAAGTTTATCAGCATTCAAGTATAAATTTACAAACACATAATAGCCTAAGTTAAGCTTTTGAAGAGCATTTGCCTCCCCCCACCCCCCCCCCCATGACATCACTGATCCCCTACTGTGATGCAACTTCAATGAAGTTTTAGCAAGTCAAAATGGGTTACGATCAATCACCCTTAACTCAAGTTTCACATTGTCACCAGAAAATTCTTTTTCGAAATTCTTAGGATGACCAAAGTTGGGGGTGCTTACCGATGACCTTTAAGCAAGTTTCCACGTTGATTGAAGTTGATAAAATATTCAATACTTCATTGACAAAAAGTCCTCATACATTTCAGTTCATTTATTGTACAGGTTACATTTAATTCAAAAACTTACGATAACATTTTTTGTGCAAAATGAGAAGAAAAATATTTGTTGGAAATTTCTGAGTTGCTATTTTGCATGCTATTAAATATAGCCTATAGTAATACATGCAAAAGAAATTGGCAAATACAGGAGAGAAACATTAATTAAAGCTCGTTAAGTGAAATGATAGAAGAGAGTGCTGCCTTGTTGTATGAGAGACTATGTGGGTTTGGAAAACTGGCAGGAGTTCCCATCACAAACATAAAGATGCTTTTAGTAAACAATTGCCACCAGGGTGAGGATAATTTGCCCCTTTCATCTCCCCTCACGTCCTAGAGATTGATTACTCTTTTGTTAAACCTTGCATCAAATGTTCCCTGAATAACTCTTTATCTTCAGTAACAGAGAACCAAGGAGACAAAGGCCAATACACTCCACTCTGTAATTACAAGTTACTTTTTGAAACAAACATCTCTTCGGTTGTTTCTCTTCAAATGTTCACCTTAAAAAAACTTTTACCATCTCCTTAGCAAAGGACCACCTATTATCAATCACCTAAATAATTGACCAATCAAAGACCAGCTTTCGAGGATATGATTTATGTCTTTCCAACGTAAAATAAAGTATCGATTGCAGAATAAGTACTCACTCTCTTTCATTTCGTTGGATTTTGTTTTATCATTAAAATATGATAGATTGCTCACGTAGTTCATTATGAGTAACCTTGTTCAATTATTAATCAGCCTTAACGAACACAGTTCTGTATAAGTGCTACAAAAACAATGACGCTCTTATCAAAACAGAACTATTTTTCCTGTTGACGGAATGTCTATAGGAACTGGGAATATTCCCTGAGATACGGAATCGTGACAAAAGTCAACATGGATAGTTTCATGGTAAAATAATTTCCTGGTTGTCGTTGATCTAGACAAAATGGCCTCCACACATTACCTTCTAATGACCCTTTACGAGGGCAAAGTATAACTGTGAATGGCTTCCTGTCTGAAAATAGAATGGCCTAAATCATTTGCCATAACACACTTGTGTAAGAAACAAGACAACCCCGACCATCGATTGTCCCAAATAAATCTGTTGTATAGCATTGCATGTCGGCTGTGACAAAGAAAGTCTAAGTCTGGGTTCACATACTTGTGCAAACTAACTATTTTGCTTTCTTTCATTTTCCCTCCCAAACAATTTTTGCTTCGCCCAACATGCCAGCTAACTCCCCCTTCCACCTTCCCTTCCCTTCCCCCACAGTACATGATATTAAAACTGGTTGAAAATTTTTAGTTAGTCGCTTAAGGAGACTCTTAAGTTACCACCTTCAACCTAGAAAGCTACTCTAAACACAGAATCAGTCTTCTACAAAAAGGATTATTTTATCGAAACTAATTCTCCCTCCAAATGCAGCAAACCGTTTCAAAGTCGACTGGCTTTGTACGGGTCAGTAATTTTGCAGAAGAAAATAGCTAAATAACAAACTTATCAACAGAGATACAAAGATAAATAACCAATGTAATATATGGATGCGAAATGCATAGTTAAGATAAATTATCCTTAGGGTGCTCCTAAGAAAATAAAAGTGAAAAAAAAAAAAGTTGGCATAAAAGCAATCAAATCAGCATTTTTGGGGGGTTTATACTTTTAACAAAGATTTTTGACCTTTCAATCTGTTTTCTAAGTAGATACAAATTCCATATAAAATGCTGATACTATGACGTAGTTTGCAAGCAGACTGTGATTTCAAGAAAGTCATTTTGTGTTGCAAAAATAAGTTAAGTTAGAGACAATAAAAATATCAAACCATGCCAAGTAACCCAAATGTCTTTCCTATACATGATTTATAGCTGTAGTGCTCTGTTCCTGTGCAACCTTTAACCTCACTAAGAATCTTCCTGCTGAAGTGATCCTTAGGTGAACATACACAATTCATCTGTCTCAGATTTCCTCATAGTGATTGTTAAACTTTTGTGAATGTGATATAATTCATGAGGAACTGATGTGGAAAGATGTACACACCCCCTAAAGTATGCTAGTATAAATGATACATGAAAAGGATAGTTTATAAGCACAGGTTTTAGAGGGAGGGGGAGTGGTGAGGGGTAAGGGGGTAGAGGGTTTTATACCACTGTCTTTTAAAGGGATTTTGAAGCCAAATGCTTTATTTATAGAATTAATGTGGTCATGGGCAAAACCAATGGGGGGAGGGAAATGGGGGTAGGGTTAAGGTGTGAAAGAGAGGCCCGAGGAAAATAAATTGTTTTTTGTAAATTTTAGTAATCTGGGTCAGCTTCTGATAGGGCAGACATCAGCAGACAGTTGGTAGTGTTGGGGGAGGGGAGGGTTGGAGGGGGAGGGGAGGGTTGGAGGGGGAGGTGACTCAGTTCAGAATCTACACTGGTGGTCTTGAAACTGTAAAACACTCTTCCTACAATAGCATCAAGCTCTTTTATGTTTTTCTAGCTCATAAATTGAGAGGGAAATCATCCGATGCTTGTAATCTTACCTTGAAAACGCTTCAATAAAGTGTAACAATGTTAGTGTAGCGCAAACCCAAAGAATAAATTAAATGACAAATAAATCAAATCATACGGGTTCCATAAAAGCTCAAGTTACTGCAGCTTTCAATTTCTTCCTTTTATTGCCCAAGGGTTAGCATTTCTTAGTTAAAGCATCAGATTGCATAATCAATCTGAAAAGTTGTCTCAAGAAATGTTAGGTTAGCGGCATCATATAATTCTTTAAACTAATAACCATTAAAACTGGCTTGTCACTAACCTTACCAGTTAATGAAAATAAGAGCTTCACCCCCCCCCCCCCCCCCAACTGTTACATGCAAAGTAGACTAGGCTTAGGTTACATCTAACATGAAAGTGTGGTAGGATAGGCGCAGAGTCATACTCTATATTATTTTCTCACACATTCTTGAGATTCTGTTGTGATATTAATGCAAGGAACATGTAATATCTATTTGTATTATTTTTACAGGTAGGGTTACTGTATTTTATCTGGAGAAGGGAGCACAAATTTTCCCGGCATAGGGGTACTACAAATTCGAGGAGTTTCCTGTAAACTGTATTTATATCATCCTGATTGGGAAGGTCTGTTTTGAAATATAGAGCTCTTTAAATTGTGTTTTTACATTCAACCATGAGAGACGAACAAATGATTTTATCTCGATCCTGAAACTGTTCGCTAAATTACATCGAGCTCCTTGAGGAGTTGGAATAAGACATTCCGACAAAGTTTGCAGATATAATCAGGGTAATCAGGAAAAAAAAAAAAACCTTCAAAAACTGAGTTTATATCTGAACCTTGTGTAGTTTCAAAGCTTCATGTTTGCCCTTCAGGAAGTGGAATTTGTCCTTCTACTTAATAATAAGATATGTATCAGCTCTTCCATGTTATGTAATCAATGTAAAGCTTCACTGAAGAGATGATAAGTTTCAATTCTAACTATTGATTAATGTTCTGAGGCTGCCGAGTTTTTGCTGCATAAAAAACAACTCTTCAAAGCCTCTTGTGACTTATTTGTTTTGTTTTAAGGTAAACCATCCAACCAAAATTTAAGAAGGCTGAGAACATAATATTGACTTTCAGAGTCGTAAAGTTGTTTTGGTTGAATCGTTTGCCTGGTTAATGTAGCACAGCACAAGCCATAAAGAGTTCCTTGTAAAAGAGATTATTCAGATTAAAGGTGCAAATTCTCAGTAACTCTGTGCAGTGAACCGACCAACGAATGCAGCATAATTCCATAACAGTCACTGTTCCTGCTACACGAGCTAGAAAACAGCATGCAGCCCTTGCATGGCATTGAATTCAATGGACTATACATTAAATGAACTTAAAATATTGTGAAACCGATCAGTCACCACTCCCCTCCCCCTGCACCCCCACCCATTGCAGCCCCCCTCACTTCCAAACCACCATTAAGATCACACATACCATTTGTTACATTAGAGTTCTAAACTCTCATGCCAAGACATCAGGTATCCAGAAAAGATAAATAGTGTTTGGGATTAACTTCTGCAGAGACCATTTATACTAGTAAAAACAACCAGCAAATTTCTTGAAAAGAAGACATGTCAATCACTGGTTTGATGGTTGCACCTTTGATTTTAGCCCTTGATAAGTTAATCCCTGATTATAAGCCCACATATCATTTGAATAAAGTGATGTTCCTCTCTGCAAAGAAGACAATCAAATATTTTAAAAAAATGACCTTAAGCTACAAACCTGTGTGCAGTGTCTTTGAAACAAAGGGTTTTAAAACCAAGGGAATAACATATAAGAAATTAGGTACTGCCTAAACATCATCAATGTGCATAATTAGCTAATTAATGTTTATTCTTTAATAAAACTCCAATTGAGAAAAGACTTGTATAATGGTCAATCTTTGATGGTTTTTGATGGGAGTTGCAGCTATTTTCATGATTTTTAGGTCAATGTTGTTGTTCATAGGTGACCTAGTAGACCTATTAAGTTCCATATTTGATTAGTACAACTAAATTCACTTTAAATTTCTTACAATGAATTAAAAGTTGAAAATAATGAAACTTCATTATTTGCATTTTATTCTTGATATTTATAGATAGGAATAAGAAGTCCCTAATGAAAATGTAAAATAAATATTTTTTTACCACAAACAGTCAAACTGCTTGCTAATACAAACTTCTGTTTCAATGCCTCCAGTGAACAAATATCGTAATAAATATAGTCTAGCTTATTAACTTCTTCTTCATTTCCTTGTATTGATAATTGTTTTTAATATCTTTGTTGTTTACCCCAAGTGGAATACAAACTGACGTCTAAGTACAAAGTTTACTAAGAAGTGACAGGTTTTTGTCTAACATATTAAAATTTGTCCCTGGGTTTTACTTCTGAGCTTGTAATTCATTTCTTTTATATACATATATATAATTTTATGAAATCAAATATTATGATTATAAAAAAAACAAGGATTAAAGTTTTGGGCTTTTTTTCTCAATTTGTGTGAATTTATTGAACTACAGTGCATCACCATGGTAACTAGGTAAGTGAGTGAACCAAAAATATTGTCATGAAAGCCTAGTAATAATAATGATATTAAAACTCATTTTAAGATAGTTTGTTCACAAAATAGAGTCAGCCATTTTGTTAAACTGGTAAAACTGCTCAAACTATGGCAAGACAAAAGTACCGTCCATAATAATCAAAGGCAGTTTTTTTTAAATTAATTTTCCGGCGGACAAAAATGACTGTTGCTGAGCTTTTCCAAGGGAAAAACTTGTTTAATGTAACATGAAAACTGTTATTCATTATAACTTCCAAAACATATTCAAAATGATGTTTAACAAACTACCACAGTTGCACAAGCTCTAGGAGAAGTCAAGATTGATCAAGAGACGGCCGGTAAAATTTCTCAAAGCTGCCCTTTGGGGTGACTTTAATCAGTTTTGCGATGGTTTTGGATATTGATGTCCCACAAAAAAGTGCAGTTCATTGGCTGGACGTGTCAACATTCACGTCATATAATCTGTTTGTTTTCATTTAGCAAAAGCAAACATTTTCAGACACTTCCTCTTTCTGTTCAGAAATAACAACCAAATGTGTTCTTTCGTTTCGGTCGTTTTATTTTTTTCTGTTTTTCTTTCATGTTGCTGTTTCTATTTCATTAATTATCTTGGCTTATTTTCAAGACTTGGTGAATTCTTTTCCAGTCAGCATCTTGAAAGGGATACAAAGCTTGAAGCTGAGTGATTGGCAATGTGGTTCCTTCAATGTTAATGAATCTTAAAGGAATTTTGTTAATTGATTTCGAACAACTTTTGATTTGATTCAACATTCCTGGCGTGAAACAGTTAACATGGTTTCTTACTTTCGACAAGTGCAATCTTTCTTTTGAATAAGGAATGACTTCTAGTTTGGAAAAATCAACCAGAAATTTGTTACAAATGCTGCTTTAAAGTAATTCCTCCCACACATTCTCAGGTTGGTTTACAGCTGCGAGACTTCTCCTTTTTACCAGACAAGCAGTCTGTAGGTGAGAGATAATGTTACCTACCAGGATTTTATCAAAATGTGAAAAATGATCCAAATAATCATCAATAAAAAAGAAGAAAAAACAAATACTGCTAAAACATTCACAGAGTGTCACATGAGAGTGCGCCATAACTACATTGTCATGACAACTCTTGGTGGAAGGCTGAAAACTATTTTGTGGACATGAGAGCATGACTGTTATCAATTATGGGAATTTTACTTCACAAGAACGAAAAATGTATTGAATAAAGAAAGCAAAGTTTAAAACATTTCTCTTTAATCCTTTCTTCCTTATTCTGCTAAAAGGGAAAAAACGACTCTTATATTCATTAACAACCATACAAAATTGTTAGTGGTTCCACATCAAACATACTTTGTTGGATTTTGTAATAAGTGACCTTTCTTAAAATATCAGTCTTAGCAGCTTGATATTAAAGATACTTTGTTTTAAAATGGAAATGTCAAGTGTCTAGATCCTGTAAATATTTCATGACATTTTACAATCCTACAAGGAGTGTACTATTAAGCATACTTAATATTAATGATAGCAACATTTTCTGCTTTTCTGCTAATTTGCCTTTCAACAGATAATCGATCCACATAGCAGCTGAACCAGTACTCAGCAAGCTTTAACAACAAGTCCCAAATAATTGCAGCTTCATCGATATTAAAGAAAACATGTGTGAGTTGAAAACAACAATCAAGGGTCCATAAAGTTATGGCAGCTGACCAGGGGGTGGGCAGGAGGGGTGGGGGGGGGTGGCAGAGGAGCCTGCGAGATCTGTGATGTTGATTTGAGGGGGTAAACCACACATGGATCCTCTGAGCATGCACAGCACAAATTTCAGTACTTGATAGGGTTTCTTTCAGTGAATGAGAACATTTTAATTACTTAATCTCTTTTTAAGTGTTCAACGACATTGAACTCTTTTAATTAGAAATGTTTTAGGCAAAATGGCACTTTCTCTTTTAGATAACAAGAGGGCAAAATTTCCTGAAGCAAATGGGAAAAGAGGATGCTAGTTATTACCAAAGAGATATTTTACTATTACAATTGTGGCCATCATGGTTCCGATGCTCTACCATACCTCAAGATATTTTACTATTACAATTGCTGGCCATCATGGTTACAAGGCTCTTCCATACTTTTAGCCATTATCCTCTTGCCCTTCAAACTGTCTACACCAGACCATCCTGGTACAAGGCTCTCTGCAATACATTTAAACATTTCACTATTACATAACAGTAGTCTACCCTGTAGGCCATAACGCAATAAATTATGCCATTTATCCTTACCTTCAACATAATCTACACTGAGTCATCCTTCAGATGCAGACGGCGTGCAACTCTCTGCATCTCGGCTCATCTCCTCCAGTTCCATTTGTTCCGTTGATGACTTCTCGAGTAGCTTCTTACCTCCAACCGAGATGAGAGCTGCCCCTATGGGGGCGGTGGCCAAGATTGATAATACTGCTATTGTTAGAAGCTGGCAGAAAAAAATAAAAACAAACTTTAAGTCATCTTTTCCTTTGTTTTGTGGTGAAGTCTTCTTGTTATACAACATAAGAATTTAATCTCTTTCATAAGAATACTAATCTCTGTCGTTCTGCTAATTGGCAACTGAGGAAAATCAGTCTGATGAGGAATTACCTCGATAATAAGACTTGCGAGATACTGGTCCATGCGTTTGTAACATCAAAGTTTGACTTTCTAAATTCACTTTTATTCGGCCTTCCTGATTCGACCATCCAGAAACTTCAAAAGATCCAAAACACTGCTGCCCATATTGTGAAAAGGAAGGGAAGAAAATGCCATACCACTCCACTTCTGAAGGAACTTCATTGGCTCCCATATTCCAACTCGCACACTTCTTTCCTCCAACAAACTGTATTTAACTATTCCTAAACCACGCTTGAAGACCTATGGTTACAGAAGCTTTGAATACTCTGGCTCTTATCTCTGGAACAAGTTACCAGATCACATTCGAACATGCTCTAAACTTTCTACATTCAAAAGTCTACTTAAGACCCATCTTTTCGCTTGTTCTTTTGTAAATTAATTTGCTTTCTCTGTAAAGCGCCTTGAGCAGTGAATTTTGTCTACTGATTTGGCGCTATATAAGTATCATTTATTATTATTAAGAATACTATACAGAATGTGTCGATAGCCAGATGCTGAGGGAGCTGCAGCATAACTGCAGCCAAGCTGCATAAGACTCATCTATACAATTTCACACAGTAGGCAATGCTGTTCTGCAAAGCTAATTTCTATTGCCAGATGTTCATTCCTCCTTTGCAACAGTAGGATTTTGTAGTATCTGCAGCATACCTTTTGTTGCCATGGTGACTTATTACATTGTTCTATTGTGCAATGTGAAACAAGCTACATCTCACTGACGAAGAGAGAGTGATACGTGGCCTTGTATTCCAAATACAAACAGGCACAAACCTATACCCATCCTGACCTAATCATCACTTTCAATGTTGAGAGGAACCTTACAATCATATCATTATGAAATATTTGAAATTTAATCCACAAACAATGAGACAAGAACAGTTTTGTGATGCAAACACAACAATTTTTGCCCTTTGATTTCAAGATAGCATAAGGAAAAGAGTGGACATTCTTTTTCAATTGAATTTTTGGGAAAAATATGCATAGAAGCATGTCATCATTACGATAATGTGGAAGAGATGATATATGATTAACTATCCTTTACACTTCAGTATTGTACTGTATGTAGTGGTACATTGTAGTATTTGTACATACCTGAGAAATGTAGATTTAAGAATACCACCTGAGAAATGTAGATTTAAGAATACCACCTGAGAAATGTAGATTTAAGAATACCACCTGAGAAATGTAGATTTAAGAATACCACCTGAGAAATGTAGATTTAAGAATACCACCTGAGAAATGTAGATTTAAGAATACCACCTAAGAAATGTAGATTTAAGAATACCACCTGAGAAATGTAGATTTAAGAATACCACCTGAGAAATGTAGATTTTAGAATACCACCTGAGACAGGTAGATTTAAGCATACCACCTGAGAAATGTAGATTAAAGAATACCACCTGAGAAATGTAGATTTAAGCATACCACCTGAGAAATGTAGATTTAAGAATACCACCTGAGAAATGTAGATTAAAGAATACCACCTGAGAAATGTAGATTTAAGAATACCACCTGAGAAATGTAGATTTAAGAATACCACCTGAGAAAGGTAGATTTAAGAATACCACCTGAGAAATGTAGATTTAAGAATACCACCTGAGAAATGTAGATTTAAGAATACCACCTGAGAAATGAAGATTTAAGATACCACCTGAGAAATGTAGATTTAAGAATACCACCTGAGAAATGTAGATTTAAGAATACCACCTGAGAAATGTAGATTTAAGAATACCACCTGAGAAATGTAGATTTAAGAATACCACCTGAGAAATGTAGATTTAAGAATACCACCTGAGAAATGTAGATTTAAGAATACCACCTGAGAAATGTAGATTTAAGAATACCACCTGAGAAATGTAGATTTAAGAATACCACCTGAGAAAGGTAGATTTAAGAATACCACCTGAGAAATGAAGATTTAAGAATACCACCTGAGAAATGTAGATTTAAGAATACCACCTGAGAAATGTAGATTTAAGAATACCACCTGAGAAATGTAGATTTAAGCATACCACCTGAGAAATGTAGATTTAAGCATACCACCTGAGAAATGTAGATTTAAGAATATCACCTGAGAAATGTAGATTTAAGAATACCACCTGAGAAATGTAGATTTAAGCATACCACCTGAGAAATGTAGATTTAAGAATATCACCTGAGAAATGTAGATTTAAGAATACCACCTGAGAAATGTAGATTTAAGAATACCACCTGAGAAATGTACATTTTAGAATACCACTTACTTGGACAGCATAGAGCTCCAGCTCAGTGAGACCTTCTCTGACCACTGTATCTAAAGCCACAGGACCAAGAGCTGCCTGTTTATAGTAGAATAAAATTATGAGAAGATCAAGATGATTGATTAATCGATCAATCTATTGATATTTTGAGGGTTTAAGTGTGAGCTTTACAAAAATGCTTATAATATATAAGCATATTGGGTTTATCTATATATATATATATATATATGTGTGTTTTATATATCACTAACCAGTACAAATTTTAACAATGGTCCAATCAGGATGACCAAAAATCTATTTAAAAAAACCAGAATTAGCTTCACAGGTGTTCAGCGGACGACTAGTTGTTTATATCAAATTCAGATTGTTGTTTCGTAGATATTTTCTTTTTTGTAAATGTTTCGTAAATACCCCACAAATAGATAAAATGATAAATTAATATCGTCCTCCATAACATTGGAGATACTGAAATAATACAACAATTAGTGGAAGGCATATGATCCACCCACAGGGGAGTTTCACTGGCCTAAAGCTGGTATTCTATTCACCAAACCTACACATACATCTCATGTAGTGTACATTGCATTTAACATATAAATAGATATACATATACATTGGAAAACTTTGCCCTGATAATAACATAAAATAACCCTGAGGTGGTCACTGGCTTGAATCTCATTGTAGCCTAAAGTTTCTTTGCCCTTTTCCATTATTTTCCACCAGCATATTACATTTAATAGCTTTTGTAGGGTACTTAACCTCTTTTGCATACACAATTAAGAACATCCATTGGTTTTGTTTCAATCCCCATTAACACAGGTTCTCATTAAGGAATTTTCAAATAGAGAGAGAAAAAAAAAGTTAACAAACTGCTCATCTACTGCAAAAAGCCTGTGTTGAGTTAGAGAGAGGCAGATTGGCACAAAACGAGCACAGGACACAATTTGAAAGGAAAGGAATAGTTTTTACCTTGTCTATGAACAATAGGCCATTGCTCTCGAAATTAAAAACAATTTTTTAAATTTTTTTTTGCGATCAGTCCCCCTCCAAAGAAGATCCTTCTAGGATAAAAATATAAACGCCTTCTAACTTTTCTGTATTATGAAACTTTAATCATTATTAAATGTGAACATTTAAAGCCCTAAGTGCCTGGTATGCCAGGCCCAACTCTTTCTAAGGGAGCTGGGAAACTTGTTTCAACAAGTTCTGAAATGAATATGTGGGATAGTAATAATATCTCACTCATTCATCTTAATAAAATAAAATAAAACTGTTAGCAAACTGCTTATCCACTAGAGAGCCTGTGTAGGAGAATGTGTAAAATTAAGTTGGCCTGACGTTTTGATCCTAGCAGGATCCTCTTCTCTTAGCCTTTGAAGAAGATCCTGCTAGAATCAAAATGTAAGGCCAACTTACTTTGACACATACTCATTTATCTTGTCAAAAAAATTATAAAAAAACATTCCTCCACTGGACAGTTGTCAAAAAATGTAAAAAAAAGTCAATTCCTCACCTGTACTGTTGCTTTCGGAAGCCAGGCTATTGCTAGAAAGACCCTTTCTTTGGTTGTCAGACCAGAGAAAGACGTCACAAATATAGTGACGATGATTCTAACCACGACACCGATGAATATCACCACAAGACCAAGACCTGTAATCCAAAAGAAAGGTTCAAAATGGTATTTACCGACTAGTACATATGCAGGCCTAGAATTTCACAAGTTTTAGCAGAGGGTGGAGCTAGGGGAATTGGTCGGGAGGGGGGGGGGAGAATGGTCTGTAGGGGCGCTTTCGACACTATCTAAGCGTAGCGCCACCACAGGTTGGAGCGGAGCGTACAGAAATTTTTTGAGTAAAGATACTCCCAAGATCGCCGGGAATGACCTTTCCGAGCCTTGCTAATTTGAAAATAAACGAAGAATAAATAGGTGTCATCGCCGTTCGTGACAACTCTGAAGTTTATATGGGTGTTGAAAGTACATGCACTTAATCACAATCCCTGTGGTATCTTTGTGGGTGCTCATGTTTTCGTAGCCCTGACACAATGCTTGTTGTGCCTAACCCTAATCAACACACTGATCATGGAGCGGCGTGTAACGTACACTGCATGCTGACTTAAAGTTTGGTGTTTATTATACTATTTTAGCCACTGCGTGTGGTGTATCGTCTAAATATAAATAAAAACCATGTACAGTTCTTGGAAATAGTGTCGTACAACCGAAGTGCAGATAAATTAAAGACTTTCGTTGAAGCAATTTTGTCACAAAATTACACCAACAAAATGTGACAAATGGCAATAGATAGATGAGAGCGCAACTAAAAGAGTCAATAATCGTGAATAAGTAAAATGTGGTAAAAAGTTGATAAGGGCGCCAGCAGTCCATTTGAGTCTGTCAGGGGGGCATCAGCCCCCCCCCCCCAACTGCTTGGATGCTCCGCAACTGAGTGTTAGCCACTTGCTCAAGACTGCCAGTGCTTAAGAACATCTACTGGCTAATAAACAAGTTTAACTTGCATTTCCCAGAATTGCATCAAACATCAGTTTACTGTACAGGTTTTTGAGAATATTTGTTATTTTATAGAAATCATGCAGATTGACAATTGTTAACTGACTTGTCATGTATTTAGAAAAGAATATCTACTGGCAGAAAATTGCCTGTGCCATTTTTATTTTACCAGCAAAATGGCACAATCCACTGGCATTTAGCCAGTATATAGCCTGAATTTGCCGACCAGATCTGATACCAAATTTGTTAGGAATTTTACCTGTAATGTTGACAGATATTTTTGCTGAGTTTTTTTATAAATATATTGGTTTAGTCACCTAAATAATGATGGATAACAAAAGAGTTACTGTTTTCTCATATAACAATACTAAGTGTGACATATCGCCTTTAATTCAGTGACACTACATTGTGTCTCTCAACGCAAAGAGCAATCAAAACAATGCCTCGGACACCTCATTTGCTCCCCGCTGAGACAAAAAAGTGTCCCAAATGTCTCCCCGAGGGATATATGACCCCAATTACTAAGAAATCCACCACCTACGACCAGCAGGACATAAATTATCCAAAGTGAAAGACTACAAAACAAAGATTTATTTTACTGATCTGTATGTGAGAAAAACATCCCCTCCTACGCAAGACGACACATGATATAATGTTCAACTGTTAAAGCAATGATTTGAGGTGCAATGTCTCACAAATTGGTTTTGCCACATTGGCATACTCAATGCTTAAAGGAACCACTAATAGCTAGTCCCTACCTGCCCCCTCCCCTCCCTCACTTTGAATACAGCATCATCTGCAAAGACTAGCAAATGAAAGGACAATATGGTTTAATACTCTTATTCATTGGCTTGTAAATCAACTGATGCAAAATACAACTTGAAAAAAAGCTGGATGTGTTTACAATGTAGAAATGTATCTTATGTACAAAACCACAAAATACACCTTGTTTTGTTTATATGTAATTCCTAGAACTTGTATACTTTTAAGCCAAACAACACTTTAACCTAGGCCAGCAGCACTTTTAATTACAGGTGCATCGGGCCCTGGCCTAAATTTTAACGTGGACCAGCAGCACATTACAGGTGCATCGGGCACAAAAGTTGCTTAACTTTAACCTAGGCCAACAGCACTTTAAATTGAAGGTGCCTTGGACCCTGACCTAAATTTGCATTTGAAGTATCACAGCATGAGTTTATAGTAAGGCTGCTCTTTTGGAAAAGGAACAGAGGAAACATTTGTAAAAGAAAGTTGCTTACAAGACTGGTGTGGATTGTTAAACATTAATGTTAAACATAGTTCTGTAGTTTAGGCATTAAATACTGACAACTGCTTTAAAACACATGTATCGAGGCAGTGACATTTAAGCAATGAAATGTCCCCTAGAGACATAATCAATATTCCATTTATGGATTTGGAAACTAACAACAGATAAACAATTTCCTGTTTGAAATGATCTTTATCACTGCCTGATACGTCATACAAAATAACAAACAAATGGAATTTCCTACTGTTTTATACATTTACAATAAAATATTTTGGAGCAAAGAAAGTAATAAATAAACTGACTGAACATTTCTGAGTTATATCTGCAATAAGCGGAAAATGCCACAAAATTACAGAAATAAATAATTTAAAAATCTATGAAATAAAAAAAAAAAGGTCTCTTCACTGTCTGATGACCTATGTGGAGACGTTTTCCCAAGGTAAATGATTCTAGAAATAAAAGTAAGAAATCGACCCTGCTAAACAACGTCAAATGGATTGTTTCATTTATTGTCTTCTACCAAAGAAACTCACTCCTGCAATGTTTATTAACAGAGGCACCCTCACGACTTGCAGCTACATCCACGACTTATAGCAAACCAGAGAGCTAAACAGTAACCCAAGGAGCCAAATTGCCTCATAGCTAGCTAGGCATTAAATTTCTATTCAGTGAAGGAACTTGAAGTAATGTAAGAGACTCATCCATATGACATTTGATAAGTTCTTCCTCATATCATAAGTCAAATGATGTGACAAGATAACAGACACACCCTCCATGATTTTGTTTCTGACAATTATAACTATACTATCATCGAAGCAAGCAGAAGAAGATATTAAATCGGCTGTGCATTTTGCATCAGTCTGATCAAGCCATATAACATTCACACATGACTGGATATTCCCCCATCTAGGATATAGATATGGTCGCAACCGTCTGCATGGCTGCTCCTAATTAACAAGTTATTAACAAGTCAGTCAGTCATGTATGACAAATCTTTCTAAATCTACGGTGAAGATCCTGCTAAAGTTAGGTGCGTGGTGTAAATGTTAGTGTCCCTTACCCCCCCCCCTCTCCACTCCCCCATGCCATAATCATTAGGTTCACAGTTGAAATCATCACAATTGACAAGATTTTTTGCTGACCTATCAGAATTGCTGTTTGGCAGTGTTGTGAAGTGGAATGTTCCATGGATTTTGGTATTTCTGGTTTACAAATTGGGAATTGGGGTTTGGTTCTGTTCGTTCAATGGTTTTGAAACAACCTTGTTCACAGCAGTGATGATGAATGGGGGGAGCGGGGGGGGGGGGAAGGGGTGCAGTCACCTCCCTTAGTATTTGAGAAAGTGCTCAGATGGTGAGGTACAACCTTCTGCATCAGATGGGGGTATTAACTGGTGGTCCCGGGACCAAGAATGGGTGCGCCAAACATACCTGCCTTGTAACTCTCTGAAAACTCATTGAAAAGAGAAGGCTTGGTACAAGCCACTGTCAATCCAAACTCATCACATGGATAGACTTTTAAATGAACGTCCATTGGCTTTTCTAACTAGCTAATTATTAGGAATTACTAAACTAAACTAAAAGAGGGATACAGATTTCAACTTACCAACTGTGGATCCGTTCAGGTAGTCTATGTGGATGGCTGCACCTATCAGGCCGTATAGGATAGGTTCAAATATCACCCACAGAAGGCTAATCACTTGCTGAACTTTGACCTGGGAAAATATCAACATAACAATTTTGTGATGTACTTTTTATTATCTTAACTTACTCCTTCATCTGTATTCAAGTCAATAAATCAATCTTAATTTTGAAGAAAAAAAAAACAAATTAATTGAAAAGTGACTGATTGGAAGATTGATTGAAATAATTTGAACTATTTTAAACCACTTAACTTAATTTGTAAACTCATAACAATTGATTTTCTTAATTCAAAGTTAAACTTAGCCCAATTCAAATTCTGTTTATTTGTAAACAACAACAAGTACAATAAAAAAGGAGAAAAAGAGAAACGAAAGGTGTTACTAGTTATCAACTTCTTATCAGACTGCATTAAAATAACCCTAAAAAAACACCCGCAATAATATGTTGGAATATAATGTTTATCGTGGAGGCTGAATTTGTAACTTTGAGCTTCTTGGATCCATACAGTTCTACCTACTCTTAAGGACGATGTTTCTGTTTGCAAATCAGTTTCCAGAACCTTTTACAAAAACCGGCCAAGTGTTAAGCACTGCCAGAAGTCACTCAGAGAATGTGCAGGGTTCACAGATAAATTGAGACCATGGCAATAGACTCTATCAATCCACTCGAGTGGTTAGGAATACCGAACAGAAAATCAGTAAAGACATTGACATTAGGGCCTTAGCAACAGGATTTAAAGAACTTAATGGCAGGAAGAGCCTGGGGTGTAGGTAGAAATGTAAAGTGTTGAAGGCAGAGGAAAGCTACTTAAGAGCTTGATTATCTGCTAAAAAAAGACTATTCAGGTAAAAAAAACATGTAGACCGAAATAGCAGCGATCAAAGGCAGAAGACTGACACATTGAAGATATACACAAGTTACTAATACCCAGGGGATGGAATGGATTAATTGTTGCTGAAAGGAACATGTAGAAAAGAGCGAGAGGGTAAAGGATGTGGAAGCAGGAATGACAGATAGGTGGTGGAGTAAATGAAGTAGTTGTTGAGGTATAATATGAGGTCAAGGGAGGGTCATTAGGGGGTTAAAATGGGTGCCAAATGAAAAGACGTCAATTACAAAAGTATTATAATATCAAGAAAACAAAAAACAGTTGATTTCTGTGACACATTGCCTAACATTTTAACAAACAAACAGGCCGACTGAATGAATTTAAGCACCACAATAGAACTCCTTACAAATCTGGTGATTTCAAAGATGAATTAGAACACTGTAAATACTGTCATTGAAGCCTTCTGGTACAGATTATACAATTGCTAGAAGTACTTGTGTCATACTGTTAACTCAATATCACACTCACATTCAGCTTGTACGTTTGTTTCTTAATGACAATGAGCACATGAGTCCTTCAACTGGTGTTGATGGTCTCCAAAGTTAAGTGAAATGGGGATCAAACTGCTTTGAACTGGCTGGGAAGTAAATGCAATAGTTAACCTATTAACACAACTTTCATGGTAGTGTCACAGTACTGCCACTGTGGTAGGGAGTCACACTCAACAACACTAGTTTCACATAGCGAACACTTGAGAACGTAATTTCAAAGATTCCACTGTATTTCATCGGCCAATAGCCAATCGAGCAGCACCGTTCAGGAATATTTGCCCACTTATGCCTGCGTAACTGTCACAGAAATTGAAGATAGTCACTGGGACAAATACAAGTGCGTAATGCAAGTTCAAAGAGCAGCACCGTGCGTGAAGTAGGAAAAATGCAGTAAATCCTATCATTGAAAACTGATTCTCACCCGGCATCAATTATTTAAAATAGAGTTCTGCCTTATAAAAAATTTAACTCTAGGAAACCAACCGTCTATAAAATTTTCAGCAAGAAGTTAAATATCAAAATTTGAGGATAAACTAACCAGAGTGCCAAGCGGCTTAGTGATTCCTTGCCACTAATTATACAAGAACAAGGGATTTAAAATGTGTACAAGAGATATTTCAAAGTTTGACTTTTGTTGACTGCAAGTTCATCATAGCTTTACTCCTGGAGTTGTTTATATTTTGACCACTGTTTAACTTTGCCCAAAAAATCTAGGCCTATTATACTCAATTTGGTGCATCTTCATACTAATTTACCATATTTGAGAATATTTTTAACTTTAACCGCAGTTGATCTCAATGACTAAGGTAGGGCGACTTAGCAAGTACGAGGTTATAAGCAAACAATGTAATTTTTAGTTATTGTCTGTTTGTACACAAACCCCCAGACACACATACACAAATTACTATCCGATAGATTCCTTTTGCTTTCAGCTAGGAATGAAGGCTAAAAATACAAGAAATTGATCCAAGCGGTTATTGATCGATAAGGTGAAATGCTCAAATGTTGTAAATTGATTCAATATCTTCTATTTATCACTAAGAATGGAATGCATTTGTGTCTACAAGACTTACCAGGATAGATTTTCAACAAACAATTTTGGAAGAATGCCATAGCATGTTACTGAATCAAGAAGTTTAGCAAATTTTAATGCAAAAATACTACACTTGGTGTACGAATCTGTACCTTTATAGCAATACGTACAGTAGGTAGGTCTTTTACATACCTTAGCATTTTTCCATTTGTAAGATGCCACTACCGCAAGGGTGATACACCCTAGAGCCCCTGCTCCAGGAAAGTTAGCAGCATTACTACCAAAGATGGCAAAGATGCCCCCGCTGAGAAGCAGAATGGTACGTTTACCCCCTACATTATTCTGTAAGATAAACAAATTATTTATCCTTCATCAAAAGGGGGAAAAACAAAACTTCAACTACCAGACTCAGAAGGGAATTACTCGAAGCAGAATATTGAGATAAATCAATGATTTACAGCTGCATTTTGATCTAGTAATTACAGAAATGCCCATCGGCAGAAATTCAGTCTTGATATGTCACAGTCCGAGTAAAACAAACATCTGAACAATAGTAATGTCTCTACAGTATATACTATTAATTGAGTTCAGGAAGTGGCCTCAAAATGAAATTAGTCACCTGGCAATACTTGTGATCCATAAGCTTTATCATGGTTTTCAAGATATTCACCTTTAAATGTGCTAAAACTCTGGAAGGCTCCTTTAAGGGCTAGCCTGATGATGTCATCAGCTCCTCAGTGCAGACATTAATGTTAATCCATTGTTTCATATCATCGAGTTACTTTAACTGATGTACCACAGCTATTTACAGCATCATTTCTCAAAAATTAAAAGTTTTATAGAAATACAACCTGGATTGACAGCAATGTCTTTCTAACAGTCTACAATATATCATAATTAATTTTTGGGCAAAATCATCCTTTATATAGAACCAGCTGATTTAAATGAGACATCACAAGAAAGAAGTATCAGCAGCAATGACAGAATACCAGTAGGGGATTCACTACAAGACTGGTGGAGGGTAAATTTATAAATGATAAAGATGACAATATCAAAATGGAATCAATGATGGACAGGAGTACCATACACTTGTACATGATTACAAAGAAAATAGCAGTAAGGGTTTTCTACGAAAAAGAAATGAACCTCAACAGCATAATTAGATGCAAAAGAAGTTTTACTGGTAAGACAGGTACACCCCCCCCATCCTTCTCCTCTCTCCCATCCCTCACCACAAAGCTACAAAAGAAAGCAGAGAGAATAAGATAAAAATTACCTCTGTCTCAGCAGGAAAATACCACAGCAAGACACCGACTAGAAATCCATAGGCAAGACCCATGACTACCTCGATGGGTCCTCGAAAGATGTTGAAATAAATATTACCTGAAATTGCGGAGAAAAATCGAGAAAGAAATCAATTTCGTGTTTGGTTTAATTCTGGATAGTTACTCTAGTGGTTTACACAGAAAATCTATTCCATCTTAATCAAATTGGTTAAACCTGGTCTGTCTTTTTATTTCCATATTTAAAAACCACGCATTTAATTGCAAAGAGTTGTTGGATCAGCATCTAGTAGCCTTGGTATCATTTTCAAACTGCATCTTTGCATACATTTAGTTTGTAATGTTTTGTTCACTCTTACCAAGTCAGGTAATATTTGCCTTGAATTTTATTCTAATTACAACCCCTACCAGGTGTATGTATAGGTATAACAGTATTAGTTGTAGTTCAATACAGAATTATTTGCTTCTCACAAATGTTTAGGTCAAAGCAGAAACATTTGTCTCACAAATTAATAGTCATTTTCTAGAGTTTTGTTTATTTGTTTCTTGTAAAAGAGGGAGGGCGATGGGAAGGGGAACATCATTCTATCATAGTTTGCTATGCTAGAGTAACAGATTTTGTTTTCAGGTGTGTAAATGTTTTCTTTGACCAATGCAGCATGGTACACTAGACTGAAAGAAATTCCAGGGAAAATGCAGTTTTGAGGAATGTTTGATGCATATTGATGAACACAAACCAACTGCAAATTGTACGCAATAAGAATCTTGAATGAAATAAGAATCTTGAAATAAGAATCTTGAAATAAGAATCTCGAAATAAGAATCTTGAAAAATCCATAGGGGAACCCAAGGGGGAATAACAACGGAAAATATAAACAATTCTACAGATGTTTTAGTGATCCAGGATAAACAAAGATTGTAACCGTCAGATATTTATTGTACATGCTTTGGGAGCCTCCCTATTGCCACCATGGTGTTAATAATAATAATTGTATTGTTAGACTAAGCAAAACCTTGTTGGGATCAAATTTGTCACCAAATAACATAAACTGCTTTAAGATCACAATATTCCAGCAGTGTACTGCAGGTCTGATAAAGCACGCAACACCTGACGACAAAAACTTACTAACCTGAGGAAAATGAAATTCCCATGACGAGACCGAAAGCGCTAATGGCAAGTACGTTATCTAGACTGCATGCTGCCACCCCCAGGGTAGGGATGCCCTTAGCAACTCCCCTTCCTTCATCTTGAAGATCCAAGAGAGATGGAACCACGACAGCTGGTGACAGGGCAGTAACAATAAATCTGATATCAAAGATCAATGGATAGCAGATATGAAGACGACTGAAATACTAAATTATTAAAAGTTGATTGATAATGGAAGAAGTGTATGGTTAAATTTAAACTTTAAGAATCATACAATACATAAATTATATAAGAAGGACATGTTTTATACTCCAATAACAAGTGGAAACATAAAAAAAAACCAGACAAGAATGTTGACAGAATTTGGACAAAGATTGGTTAATTGTTGTAGGGCTGACATGAAATAGAAGCATTTTGGTTTTTTGAGTTTATTGCTAAGGTTGCTGTTACAACTATCTTAGTATAAAATGCCATAGATAATATTAATGCAGATGGCATAGATAGAAAGGCACAGATAATATGGATGTTTCCATAAATGGTAAAACTGCAAAAAAAGGTTCTTCTAAAACTAGGAATAATGTGTCGATTTGGATTGTTTGTGATCAATACTGATCATTCAAAATTATCAAAAACATAGCTTATTCGTTTGCCTTGCCTCTGTTCTATATTCATATGTTCCTAACTAAAATACTTGACAGGGATTCTACCATCAGCACGAACCAATTAGCAATTCTCATCTTTAATGATTTTCCGACACCAGAAAACGTGTAGATGGGATGGAAAGGTTAGAACCACTGAAATTTGCAGAAAACTGTTTCATGTTAGACACTGAAATATTTTTGTGAATTTTAAGCTTTGAGTTATATAATCAGCTTTGGGCATGAATTGATGCTACCACCACCATCAACATCTTCTGGTTATTGGTTTCTGGTCACTCACCCTAGCATGAAAGCCCAATCCCATGGAAACTGAAGTATGAAGTACGCAACCACGGCGATGGTGCAAGCTTCTGCTAGACATGGTAAGAATGACAGCCGGAGACAGACGAAGCCCAGCTTCCTTAAAGCCACAGTATCGATTCCTAGCCCTGCCTTCAGCAGAATAATGACAAGAGACATACTGCGAAGCACGGACGACCAGGAGGGTGAGATGTCTTTGGCAACATCAATGTGTGGAACGTTATACAGGATAAACCCCATAATAAGCATACCTGTCATGAGAGAAGACAACATGAATGTGACAACATTAACACAACCATCTCTACCTATGTATGGAGGCAATCTAATCTAACATCACAGGAGAAGTTAGCTTACAGATACAATCAAATGCTTTTTATGGTCTGAGCTCCTGCATATTAGATATAACATCAATGATATGGTTGCAAGAGTTACATAATACAACATTGATAATGTTGCTCCACCTGTCCAGCTGATCCTCAAACATTTCATTTCCCTCGCACACATTTATACAGAATTATCCTTGGAATTACACAACAGAACGTAGGTTGATTTAGGCCTGTATTTGGGAAACAATATTTCTAGTAGAAATGGGGCATACAATTAAAAGTATTCCTTTTGAAAACTGTAGTATAGCATCATAAAGCTCTCTAACCTAGTATGTCATTATAATGGGTTCTTTTCTAACAGGTATTTCTGATTTCTGTTCATCTATCTGAGTTGTGAGATTAATAATAAACTAGGAAGATTATTTATTTGAAAACAAAACAATAACCTCAGAAACTGAAATAGGTAATTCTTTTAGGCATACAGGAAACACTATTATTTAAAACTTTAGTGCAACTTAAAAATAAAAAAATAATTAAAAAATGCAGAATGAGTGGAGATATTTTGAAAATTTGAAGTTTAAAATAGACGATTATTTTATCACGAAATGGTAAAATTATGAAATGATGGAAAACCAGACCATATTGATGACAAAAATTCCATTTGTATGGAATAATTCTCTGTTAAATTTACCTAGTAATGGAGGTAATCTAAAAAGCTTTTGCACTAAGATTCCAGCTGCCATACTGGCAACAACCAAGATATATAATGCAAAAATATGACCGCCTGGTAGAGCCAAATCGTCAAGGACACTGAACAGCACCGCCCAAAGAAGGAATATCAAACAAGCCCAGGTGAAGATGACTGCGAGGGGGCCGTGAGGAGGGCACATGGTTCCATATTTTATCCTTTGGCAGAGTGTGGCATCATCAGGCAGTGAATTATACTTTGTCCTCCACGGTCTGAAGCCTAAAGAACAGGTCCTTCGCCAATCGCTACAGCAACGAACCTCAGAGACAGAGGACGCTTGAGATGGTGGATACAAATCTCCATCAACCATAGTAACGCTACCCTGAGAGGCAGATAATAAATGATACAAAGAAAAAAGTACTTTTTCAAACTCTTTTTCATAATTCATAAGCTGTAATATATAGAAATGTAAGTAGTGGCCAGCAAACATCAAAAGTTAAGGTGAAATATTCACAGATGGAATGCTGTAGAGTGACCAAACCTTTAAAGACTGTTAAATGTTAACCTGACAAATGTTTTGAAGAAAATTTCATGCTTTGGTTCAAATTTCCAATGCAATGTCACCTGTATCCTTTCTTGAACAATCTCATTAAACAAGCAACTTTTGGAAATATGCAAGTTATCCCACACCCTATAATCTCAATTTTGTGAGAAAGTTGAAGAAAACATTTACACATAATTTAGTAACTGTTCACACATTGGTGTTTGTTTTCATTACCTGCATTCTTCTTGGTACTTATAAATAAAACTGCAAAGATGTCTTTTATTTATGGAAAGGTGCTTATACAGTAGGTAAGTCTGGTACTAACCTACAACGGAAGCACCAAAATATAACCAAATCATGACTATTCAAAGATGCCAAACTTCAACTTGTATTTTTCATTGGAGTATTTTTTCATTGGGGTATTAACACTGCCTGGACAGTTAACTTTATAAACTAATGTGCAAGCATTTTCAAGTTCTACCAGTAAGCTGATATGTTTTCATTCACTAAAAACATGCTGCTTTATTGAAGCTGTGAACTACATAGCTTCAAGTAGTTGGCATCCACTTGCTACATAAATAATATCCATACGGTAGGTGCACAACACTAGGGACCACCACCCTATTAAAGCAACATGCTACTACAGGTTTTAACTATGAATCGTAAATGAATATTTTCCCACCTCATCATCGACAGTGAACTTAAGCTTTGCCCAAGAGACTCCTTCTTCCTCACTATTCATTTCCTGGTTGTCATCTTGAAGATCGCTATACTCTTGTTTAGGAGTATCATTTTCACTTAGTCTGCTGAATTCAGTCGGCTCTTCAGGAGGGTCTTCCCAGCTCAGTGGTGGTGGCTCATTTACCCGGTTTTGCTCACTCACAGCAGTGAGATCCAGGCTGCCACGGTTTTTGAAGAAACTCATCACAATCTGGAAAATCAGAAAAAGTTGCAAATCGGTAACAATAAATCTAAACTAGAACTGGATCATATTCTTTTTAAGTTGCTGTACATCATTAGAGTGAAGTGATTGCTAAAACATGCAAAATGTGACATCTTTTTCAGATATTCCAGCTGATCAAATCTGCATTCATTTCTCATCAGTATTTGCAAAGTCTACAATATAATGGTCACACTAAATATTAATCATAACGTTTGATTTATAAAGCGCTTTATACCAGCGATAGGTTTCAAAGCGCTTTACAGACTTAATACTAGCCCTGGTTAATGATAACTTGTCCCAGAGGCAACCCCTCTAGACTGCTGCAGTTACATACTGGGCTTAATGACAAGTTACCTCACAGGTACCCATTTAACCCCTGGGTGGAGAGAGGCAATTGAAATAAAGCATCTTGCCCAAGGACACAACATAATGAACTAGGAAGAATCGAACCAGCAGTCCTTGGATCACAAGTCCGACGCCTTAGCCAATTGGCTACCATGCTCTCAATCATGAGCAAACACTATTTGCAGAAGCTATATCCCCTCGAAATACC
Source organism: Apostichopus japonicus (assembly GCF_037975245.1). Classification (NCBI taxonomy): domain Eukaryota; kingdom Metazoa; phylum Echinodermata; class Holothuroidea; order Aspidochirotida; family Stichopodidae; genus Apostichopus; species Apostichopus japonicus. The sequence goes on from NC_092566.1 coordinate 1,328,580, forward strand.
AATTCATATTTAATTATTTTCCTTATTTGTCTTCTTTTCATGAAATTGACCACTGGAGATTGAATTTCAAAGGAAATAAATCAATATGATATACACTAGAAGCCAGTCAGATTCTGTGTATAATTATGAAATTGAAAAACGTTGTAAAATATTATATATCCTCTAATAGTGCAACTGTAAGTTTAGCCCAGATGTCAGAAAAAAATGCTTAAAGTACTAATCTTTGTTTCATTTGGCTTAAAATAAAATATGGAGGATATTTATTCATTCTTTAAACTGGATATAAAACAAATCACTAACAGCTAGTTGAGGAGATGTAGAGTGTAAGTATTAAAGCTAACACAACAAAAGGCTGGATAGTGATGATTTGAACCTAGTCTAACTTTGCTAATGTACATCATCCCCTGACATCACTTTCATGAAGAATACTTTGAGAGTCTTGTAAAGTGGGCTTTGCCCCCCCCCCCCCCCCCATTGCTATATGTTAAAATGGTACATCTTCCAAAAGGGTGTCCAAAACTAAAAATAGGTTCTGCACCATAATGGATAGGATGGTATGCAGTAGATTTGAGCTAAAATATCTATGGAACTTCAGCTTTACGCTAGTCTACTGTTATTTGGTAGGGCTATGCATAGCGTATATATTATATTTCGCGGAATTGCCAAATGTGATACAATGGAATAAGCGTGGGCTAATACTAATATAACGTTTAGCTTGAACGTTCACCCAGCTCGTATAGCGTCTACATTTCTGCCGCGGAGAAAGAAGACAAATCTCAATAAATGGCGCCGTAATCTTCAAATTGAATGAAAGAAGGATGTCAACAAACACCTGTCACCTTGATCCAGTACCAAATTCACGAATTTCTGTATCGTGATCGTCAGCCCCAGTAGCCAGGGTTCCTCCTTCTTTATACAGCTAGCTTCATCTATGTTTCTCCCGTAGTATGTAGTATACGCTGTACAACCAGGGATACTTTTTAAGAAAAAGTCACCCAGGAAAGAACCTGGGCACGAAAACCAAACTACCAAACGACTGATCCGCTCTCAGCCCCAGTCCCCTTGTATCGGGACTGTGACTGTGTGATCATCGTCAGGTGTGCATCACCATTCCCGAAGGGAACAGATATATACTACACATGATCTTAGCCAATAGGCCGAGAACCAGGGATTTCCATAACAACTCCCTGGTACAACCCACCCTATTATATGGCGAGCCACCAGTCTCAAATCGTGGGGAATCGACATATACCGATTTAAATCGGCATATACCAATTTCCTTCGACATATACCAGTTTATAGCAGCTTAAATTAACTTCTACCGATTTAAATCGACATATACCAGTTTAATTTGACATATCATCGATTTAAATCGACATATATACCAAGAGAGTTGCGAGGGAGATCTATAGCCTAATCGGTTTCTACGAATGAGTCGTCAACTATCAAAACAGTCTCAAATTATTTGTAAGGAAGGGGTTCTCCTACGACGTCATATATCCTTGTATGGGTACGGGATCACTCCAATATTTACATGAGGGTATAGAGTATTAGAGTAAGACTATTGCTACCACATATACAAATTCGGAGGATATTCTATAGGGCAAAATGCTAATACAAACTCAGTCGAACATTCGCTTTCCGTAGGTAGACTTTGAAATTATAGTGTACTAACAGTTGTGAGGAAGGGGTCATTTATTACGTCATATTTCCTTGTGTGGGTACGGGATCACTCCACTCTTTACATGAGGGTATGGAGTAAGAGTACAATTGCCATTATATTAATTTGAAGGATATTCTATGAAGCAAAATGCAGATATAAACTCAGCCACACATTCAATTTATATGAAAAACTATGTAAATTTCGAATTCAGTGGTACTTTATTTGCGAGGAAAGGTGTATTTGATGACGTCATATTTCCTTGTGTAGGTACGGGATCACTACAATCGTAATATGAGGGTATATAGAGAAAGAGTAGTTCTACATCATATAATAATCCGAAGGATATTCTATTAGGTAAAATGCAGATATAAACTCAGCCGCACATTCAATTTTAGCGAAAAACTATGTAATTTTTGGATTTAGTGGTACATTACATGCATGTGGGGAAGGGGGTCTTTGATGACGTCATACTTCCTTGTGTGGGTTCGGGATCACTGCAAAAAATAAGTTAAGTCATATAACCCATACTGAATATCGTGAACACACCAGCTCACTTTTCAAATTGCTCAACTTATTAAAATTTAGCAATATTATTTCTCTTAAAAGGCTTGGAATGGCTTACTTTCTGTAGCCTTTCATGACTTCTTTACTATTAACAGCGCCATACATAGTCACCGCACTATAGAAGTGCCGGTCAAGCACACCACAATTTATGTAATACAACATTCGGTACGTTAAGTTTCAAGAATCGTGCTATAAGGACATGGAATTCTTTTACATGCTACTATAAAATCTAAACCATCTAAAGTAACATTTAGAAAAACGCTAAAAAATGTAGTAATTTCTCAGTATTGATACATCGTTTATATTGTTTAATCATAAATTATTCCTTATTAAGACATTAATTATATTTTCATTTATGTATATACTTTTTTTTTGGGAGTCCTTTGACTTTGTTAAGCCTGTATTGGCTTTTAAAGGACTTCCCTCCATATTTATATCTGTGGAAAATCAAATAAACAAACAAACAAATCTCTTAAATGCTCCTCTACGGGGTAAAATGGTGATGCAGCCGGCTCGAGGCTCGCCAGTGTATAGGAAGTGCCGGATTTATAGGGGAAATGGGTGATTCCCCCCCCCCCCCCCGCCCTCTACCAGAGGTCCCCTCTATACAAAAAATATAATAATTAAAAATTTAGTTCCTTTTAGTATTATTTTTTTTAAGTTGTAATTTGTCTTACCTGAAGATCTACTTGGAGGTAGGCTAGCTGCATGTGTAAACATGTATTTACTTCAGATATATAACTTATTAAGCCTTTCTTTATATGTATAACTTGTCAGTTCCAATTACATGCTATAAAGTGATTTTGATGTGTAAATTTTGCCGTGTATTTCAATTGCTGTGTATGAGGGCTCATCGAACCTGTGCTCCTGCCCCCCCCCCCCGGTCTAAATCCGACACTAAATAGATATAGTATAGTGTTTCATAAATAAGTATTAATACTTATTAAAATTCTTAAAACTAAAAATATATATATCTTTACTTCATATAGTTAAACAATAAATGATATTCGTACGTAAAACAAACTTTCCTTCTCATCTTGTAGGCCTAATGTATCGAAAGATTACTTGAGTAATGCCACAATGATATATTTTTTTTGCGTTCCAAAGAGTTTTGTATTGAGTCTGAAGAGTTGAGTCTGAGAAACTGACTGACCCAGTCATAATCGGCACCAATGGGGTCATAATCGGCACCAATGGGGATAGGGGGGTGGCTTTCTACTTTCCAGTTTATATTCTCTAAATATCCTCTAACTGTTCTATATAACCTTTCGCATGTATTTTGCGGTAAATATTTCAGTTTACAATTTCAAATTTATTTCTTATATGTTTGACAAGAAATACACAAAATATCATACGGTGGGCAAATAAAAATGTGAAGGACACTAGAAAATAGAAAAGACTGTTATCTATCAGCTATTGACCATGTTTATAAAAATTTGATAGGTATTTACTAACATTATATTCTCTTCCGAAAAAAAGGAGAAAAATAAACCTTAAATGGAATTTTCCTTTTTAAAAGTGATTTACGAAGTCTCTTCCGCACGAGTATAAGTTCCCCGGGCCAAAACTTCGGTTGTTTCACAGTATGAGACCAGACCAGAACTGGTATGTGAAATCTGCCATGTTGTGTTTTTTTGCTTTATCAAATGTTCGCTGATTCGATGTTCCGTGTATTTAACGCGACTTTTGATTACGTAGATTTAGTTAGGGTCAAAGGTTTCTCCTTCGTATACTTACCTTACGTGGCACACGAGCCTACCAAATCTGGGATGGAACTCTACCGACAATGAAGCCTTTACGGCTGTAGTTCGTGTTCGAAGCTGATTTTGTACTTTTGAAACATTATATTCGGACATTTAGATGAGCAAACGTCGGTTTTAAACCCCGCATTTTCCTTGTAAAATGTAAGTTATGTCACGCAGCCGTGAAAACATGGCCGTAGCCTACAGTGTACCTACTTCTTAACATTAGGCTTAACGTTATTCGCTATTCTATGAGTAGCACCGCATGTAACAAACAGCCTAACGAACTGGACTACACCTAAGTTACGCCTAATAAAATGTGTTGCAGTTGCAAATAATTGGGGTTTGTTTTCGGTATTTAAGAAGAAATTATAGCATGTGATAACCTTGAATACTTTGTGATAATTTAAAATGTGATTCGCCTATGGCTTATCCTAAATTAGGTTTAGTCTAGGCCTTGGGTAACTTACAGCTACAACAACTAGTAATAATCATGGCATTATGCCTAGGCCTACACCTTCAATTTAAATTCATAAGGGCCTAGGCCCAATTTAGTGCCATTCCCCCTTAGGTACATACCACCATACCATTCTGCTATAGGATTTGATCCTTTACCACCATTGCGGAAAGGCTCAAAACCAATGGCGGAAAGGTACACTTTAGAAATGGATTTTACCATGGTCTACAGTAATGTATCGGTGAAACTTTCTTTGAATTGCGGGGAAGGATAAGTACGCCGTCTTTCAAATGTGACGGTTTGCTGGATAAACTGAATTGTAGTTAAGACAAGATTGGGAAATTTACAAAGTCTTAATGCACAGGTTGATTGATACACTAAAATGTATAAAATTTATATAAAGGCCTATATCTTAATAAAATATAATAGGCTGATTGTTAAATTAAAGACTGATTTTGTGGATTTTGATGGTAGGACTTATAAATGTATTGAAATAAATGTATATATAATTTGAATTGCTGAAATAAATATGAGTCGATATACATTTTCATCTTTGGTTGAGGTTGGTGTTACTTTGTCTGTAATATTCAAAATTGCCTTTCTATTACTTTTCTCAGATATAGAAACACATTATTGAAGTTCGGTGCCTTTGTTGCCTTCATTGATATCATCTTGCATTAATACTACAAAGCTGAAATACACGTCTGAAGAGAGTTATCATAATGAGCCAGTACACCAATTCTGGACCTCCGGGTCCAGGCCAGTACCAACCATATCAACCTAACTATGGTCCACCAGGGGCAGGCCCACCACAGCAATCATACAACCCAGGAGAAGTAGCACAGCCTGGCAAACCTCCTGTTGGACCTTATGGTGCTGCAGGACCATTGCCCGGTAGACCTCTGCCCCCTGGATCAGCTGCAAATGGACCCTCCAGTGCACCACAGTATGGACATATGAACAATGTTGGTAGCCCATCAAATAGTTTGGGACCCCCTCCTGGACCAGGTGCACCCCCTGGTGGATCAGTGAAACCTGGAGTGCAAAGGTACCTCATTTTAAAATGGGCAGGAATTTATTTTGAACCATAGTTCCTTGCATAGCTGTATCATCAAATGTATAAAGTTATCTGCAAGTTGCATCCTGGTTGCCCATTGGTGAAACTTCTTGATTAACACTTTAAAAAGCTAATATTTAATATGGTTGTTAGAAAATAATATTGTTTGAAGTCTGTTATTTTTGGAACAACATTTGCAAAGTATTGTTGGAAATAAAAGGATAAATCATAATGAAATTCAAACACTAGTTGCTCTCTGGTTTGATTTGTTGGGAGTTACTGAAGTAGTTGATCTTGTAGAGGAAGGAACATCACAGCTTGATGTTTGTTTACCAGAAAGAGTTTTGCCCCTTAGTTGTTTTTTGAGAGCTATTCCTCAAGATCATCATCTCCATGATTAATTGGTTAAAAATGATAACTGTTCCCTTTATTTCTTTATTTTTTTGGCTTGATTTTACAGACACGATCAGTTTCGACCACCTGTTGGTCAATATGGCACTGGAGCAATGCCACAACATAATAATAATATGGCTGGGCCACCACCACCCCAGCAGTCATCTGCTGGACCCGTTGGTCTACCAAATCAGATGGCTGGAATGAATTTAAATCAAGCTCCACCGAGTATGGTAAGCAATTCCTCAGCTTTCCATGTTGCTTTCTCAAAGAGGTAACATGTTAGTCGCGAAGATGTAACCGAGCTATGAAATTTATGGTACTAGCTGCACAGTGTGTCAAAAGATACAGTTGAGAGCATGTCTGAATGACGTAGTCCAGTGTGGCTTACAAAGGAAGAGAAGTTGACTCAATTCTTTTGTAGACGAAAACATTTGTCATCACTTCTGTTCGGAACATTTGTGTATCCCCCTACTTGATTTACCTCAATCATGTCCCTGCCCACTGGTTGTTCTTTTTCCTTGTCCTTCCCCCCCCCTCCCACCCCAACAGCGGCTTTGTACACCTTGCTTATACATGCTCAAATGTTTTATTCTTTTTGAGGGGCATATGTGCAGATGGAGGGAGCTATACCTTAAAAACATTACCAAGTTCTCAGCACACTTACTCCTGATAATATTTTCTCACATGTTTGCAAACATTGCTATTATTCCATTGTTTCATGTATATCCTGAAACTTCACTTAGTCTGTTGAGCTAAATGGGAAATAACACTACATGGCTTACATTAATGTTTTTTATATAGGGGCCACCAACAACATTAGGTCATCCTCCCATGCAGAGGCCCCCTTTTTCACAACCAGGGACTTATGGAGGTACATCGACTGGAGCCCAGCAACAAATGGGGTATGGACAACCACGTCCAGGGATGCCAATGCAGACTTCACAACCACCAGGTAAGTTTGCAAGTATGGTAGAAGAAATTGACAAAAACTCAAATGCAACGCCTAGCTCACATGTGTCCTACCTAAGCTTAAATTTCACAGATCTCCAAATGCTATTTATGCTATTTATCGTGTTGGCAAGATTTCTTACATAGAAACTGACTATTGTTCCCCCCATTTAGGTCCACCTACAAGCATGCAGGGACCGGCAAGTGCTATGGCTGGACCACCTAACAGTATGCATGGCCCACCAGGCAACTTTCAAGGTCCACCGGGTGGACAGCCACCAGTCAGTATGCATGGAACCCAAGGAAACTTTCAAGGTCCACCGAATAGTATGCATGGGCCACCAAACAGTATGCATGGACCACCAGGTGGCCCACATCAACAGTTAGGCCAACAGCCTATGTCAAGGTACCCTGGGCCACAGTCAAATAACTTCTCTGGACCCCCGCAGCCAGGCTACGGTGGACCACCCACTGGTGGAGTACCTCAGGGCGTACCTGCTTACCCTGGTGGCCCTCCTGTCCGTAAGTCCTCATACTTATTTGCAAGTGTAATTTTGCCTTCATTTGTACTTCATACTTCTCATAAGGTATCATTTTGAATCATGAAAGTCTTTGTGTGTGAGGGACTCCAGCATAAGTTTGAAATGAATCATTTTAAGAGGATCCATCTTGCTCATCTGTTCTCCCTCTCTCTCTCTCTCTCTCTGTAGCACCTCCCCAGAGTACTCCACCTATGTCTCCAGGCCCTATGAGTGGCCCTGGTATGAGACCTCCATATCATGGTGGGCCACCAGGACCAGGGATGGCCCCAGGGATGGCCCCAGGGATGGCCCCAGGGATGGCCCCAGGGATGGCCCCAGGGATGGCCCCAGGGCCTTCGGTACAACCACCACCCAAGAAACTGAATCCAGACCAGATGCCCAGTGTGGTGAGTATATTCTCAAGGTTGGCATTTCCATTCTATTTCTCAGTCATCTCTCTACTGGCTTGTGTGAGTCATTTAGTGTAAGGATGTATAGTATTCCTTCACAGGACAAAATATAAATACCTGTTTGCTTTACTTTATTATATTTTCATCCAACTTTGTGATGGTTTCATTTGTATTTTGTAAGATGATTATTCACTTTGTCGCTTAACTACAAGAATTGTCTTTCATCAAATCTCAGATGCTATCATCTGCAAGTTAATAAACCTCCATGCTCCATAACTCCATGCCCAATACAGGAACGAGTTAAAACTTGATTTAACACTATTAGACCCTCTCCCACCCAAAGAAACTTATATTGTGTTCTCCAGCCCACCAACCATTTGGAATAACTTCATGCCCAATACAGGAATGAGCAAAACTTGTTTAATCACTTAAAATCTATCAGACCCTCTCCCACCCAAAGAAACTGATATTTTGTTCTCCAGCAAATCGTTCTATTCTTCTCCTTCTATTGTTTCTTTCTCAGATTCAAGTCATTCAGACGGACAGGAATGCCAGAGGTGGACAACAGTTCTTAACAAATTTATGGGGCCAGGTTCCTCCTTTAGTCACCACAGAATTTCAAGCTATCGATCAAGGTAGAATAGACTTTTTAAACCTTTGGTCTGCTGCAAAGATAATCAGTGCTATTTATATCGATTCAGCCTCATTGCAGCGGATTCTGCAGCTACTGCAGCATATCTGTTCTGCCTTAATATCGGGAAGTAAAACATTGGAAAGTTGCGCATTTTGCCTTAGATGTGTTTAGCACTAAGAGTTTCCAAAGGGAACTGAATGTGATAGCATTTGTTCCTCTCTCGCTAACCTTTCGTTTGAGCACAAAATAAGGAGGTTGTCATAGCAACATGATATTAGGCGAATATTTTGCACTGCTCAGTAAGTTTGAAGAAATTGTCAACCAAACTCATCTGTTACATTTTTCTTCTAATTCATACCGGCAAATTATTTTTGTCGAGTGTTTCGAAAGATTTTGCTTGGAAAGCCCAAAATGAGTACTCTTTACAAAATATATTGAGGATATTGAGTTGGTCAGACAAATTGACAGGCAACTGTTTAGGAATTCCTGTATTTTAATGAAATTAAAATTCAGATTTATGAGTAAAAAAAAATTGATATCTTCTGGCTCAACTAATGTAGATAATGAGTGGTTTTCTTTATGAGATTGGACCCTTGTTAAGTATAGAATTGTTTCTCATTTTATTTTATAGGTATCTCTAGTCCACGGTTCTTCCGATCCACTGTATACAGCATTCCCTGTAACCAAGACATGGTGAAACAGTCACAGATTCCAATTGGATTTGTGGTCAAACCATTCGCAGACTTGCCAGATAACGAGGTATTTTATCAGCCAACGTCCCCTTTTTCTTCACAGTGAACTGTGTAATTGTTTAAGCAGCTGATGAAAGCTGCAAACCCTCTTTAGGGATGGAAATTTATGTCAACACCTTACAGGAACAAGTTACTCTATAAAAAAAATAAAAGGCCTCATATTGTGATCTACAAATAAGCTGGAATGAGGATCTTACCATTCCCCCCCCCCCATCTCCCCTCCCCATATCATGATTACCCAAATCATTGCTATTAGTGACTATGTCAATCAAATTTGATGATTATGTTTCTTTCGTTATATTTCGAATGTACTATGACCGGGTTACATAATATTCTGTTTGCACAGGGAATTCCAACAGCTTTTGCTGAATGTTACCATAGTGTTTGCATGGTGACAGTGTTTTTCTTTCTTTGTATTCCTTGTCTGTCTAGCAGTAGGGTATTGATAATTAGCATCCCCTAGCTCTGATGTGTAGACTATCAGCTAATATTAATACTGCTGTACCATCTGTGTGATTTGTTTGCTCTATCCTGCTCCTGCACCTGTTGTTGACAATGTTATAGATATCCCATCAGCTCTATCTGTGCAATGAACACTCCACTGTAAATGTGTAGTAAAACGTGTAGATGTGAGTGTTTTGCCATGATCGATAAAGTAGTTAGGTTACTGCATTTTGCCAGACGACAAATGCACAGAGTATTACAGTAACCAGCTTGTGAGTTATTGGACTAATTGATTCAAAATGATGGGGAGGTTTTCTCTTTGCATCGTGACTGTGATATTAACAGCATGGAAGTTTACTGTTTTTACCACATCCCTCCTCCCACCCCCTTGCCCCTCTCAAAAAGAAAACAAAACAAGAGCAGAATATGAAAGAAACACCAATTAATTGCCAAATCAGAGAATAAATAGTAAAAGTATGTAACTTTGGCTAATCATTGCTACTCATCAGCGTTTGATGCCAGAATGAAAGTTATGGTTAAATCACCATACGTGTAGGATACAAGGTTACTAAAGTAATTAAATGAACTGCGTTTACAAAAGAACCAACCGACACTTTGTATTAACTTCGTGAAGGACTATTACAAACAGAAGCATTGGGTTCAGATCATCTCATGCTACCCTCCCAACGGCCAGCCAGGTTTCACTGTACCTTGGTTGGTATAATATTGGGGGTAAGAGTAATATCAGCTCTTTTAAAACCCAACTAGTCACGTTAATGGCATAGTTGGTTCCTGTGAGAGCAAACATTATCCTTGATTTTTGATGATTATACTGTGGATATAGTGTACAAAGATATTAGCAATGGAATACCTACACTCGGTTTGAACATGATAGTAGGTATGTGACCCTGTCCCTAATCTCTTTTATATCCTATTTTCAGATGGCCCCTCCCATCACAGACCACGGCCCTAACGGTCCCGTCCGATGTAACAGGTGTAAGGCTTACATGTGTCCCTTTATGACATTTGTGGAGGGTGGAAGAAGGTTCCAGTGTGCTTTCTGTTATGGAATTACTGATGGTAAGGAAGCATTTGAGCGATATCAAAGTTTCAGTTCACCCTGAGAGATTGCATGAAGCATTGCAAACAATTTATCGTATGATTATACAATCTCCCTTCCAACGGCCATACAGGTTTCTTGTACCTGTATTGGTATAGATAAACAAGGGATAAATTAAAAAAGTTCTTAAAAAACCCAAACTTACAGCAACACCTGGAGTTTGGTTCCTGTGAGGACTAACACCTTAACTTTATTTACAGTAATCAAAGCTTAAGAAAGTTAAATATTAAATAGTATGCCGTGCAATGTTTGCTGCCAAGAAGAATCTGCATAATGTGTATAATTTAAATTCCATCGCTTTCTTGATATGTGTGATTTCAATAGAGTTCAAATCATTGTTGAGATTTTGTGCAACTTGTTACATAGCAAACATTGTTCTGGAGTTTTAGCAAACATTATGGGAACAGTTGAGTATTGAAAAAAGATTTCATTTGAAATGAGAGTCTAGATTCAAAAACTTTGTTTATCGTAAACGAAATTGATGTTAAAGAAAGAAAATGATACACAATGTAAAATGATGAAAGTGGAAATAAAACAGATTTAAAGTTGTCTTCTTTGTTTACCCTATCAGTTCCACCAGAATATATACAACCTCTTGATCATATGGGAAAGAGGGTTGACATCAGTGAAAGGCCGGAGCTCGCCTTGGGTACCTACGAATATCTTGCCACCACAGATTATTGCAAGGTAATTAATCAAAGAAACAAATATTAACACTTCAATTCAGCTGAAGAGGGAAGAGTTTGTTTTGTACTCATAATTTAAGATATTCAGTGCTAACAGTTGATAGTAACATCTTGGGTGACGTTTCAAATTTACGAATATTTTGTACTTTTCAATACTTCAAATGGGATCAGCTTTCATAACAGCAGCTGGAAGAAGCTTTGTTTGTCTGTAATGTGACATCTTCCGCCGCATTAATAAAATGTAAAATGTAGTTTGTTCGTGTCTGATCTATATAGCGATTTGGCTGCATTGCAGTTTTGAGGACTTACTTCTTAAATATTGTGTAAATAAAGAGAGATTGCATGAAGCATTGCAAACAATTTATAGTATAACTCTACAATCTCCCTTCCAACGGCCATACAGGTTTCTTGTACCTGTATTGGTATAGATAAACAAGGGATAAATTAAAAGAGTTCTTAAAAAACCCAAACTTACAGCAACACCTGAAGTTTGGTTCCTGTGAGGACTAACAGCTATACATTATTTAGTAATCAAAGGTTAAGAAAGATAAATATAAAAATAGTACATCATGTATGCCATGCAATGTTTGCTGCCAAGAAGAATCTGCATAATGTCTACTTAAATACCTTTGCTTTCTTGATATGTGTGATTTCAGTAGAGTTCAAATCATTGTATAAGATTTTGTGCAACTCAATACAGAGCACCGATGAAATAGGAAATGAAATCGGTTTAAAAGTTGTTCTTTTGAGGGCATTACATTGAAATTATCATCGAAACATATTAATAATTATAGTGCATTATTGGCCCAGGCTTCTAGACTTTAAAGACATGTCATTTTACATCACTCCTAACTATGGTAGCAAGACCAGCAACTCTCAACGGCTCTGGCCACACTTATGCTCTGGCCACACTTATTCTCTAGTGGCCAAACTTATGCTCTGGTGGCCAAACTTATGCTCTGGTGGCCACACTTATGCTTTTACTACCTATTTCATAACAGCGTAGACTTTCAATAGAGGTTGTTTTGTATTGCCCCCCCAACTGTTTCAACAAGATCAACATTGGTCAGCGGTTATGGTTAAAGTTTTGTTCTCTGCCTTTTTCCATAACTTTTTTACCTCATGGAGATTATTACTTCTCCCTCCAACTGGGAATTATTTGGATGGTTAAATCCTCAAAGAAAATAGATTTTGAAAGTTTGTAGTAAAGTTATAAAAATATTTGAAGGACAGTACTAAAACCAGTTATGGACTGTTTTTTCTTTTTGTCAACAGAACAACAAACTGCCACAGGCTCCTGCATATATTTTTATGATTGATGTAACATACCAGAGCATGAAGACTGGGATGGTTCATCTCCTCTGTAAAGAACTGAAATCTTTGCTGGACAGACTGCCTACGTGAGTAACAGACAACTTTATTCTTGTCTTTCTTACCTTATCTTTGAAAAAAAAGAACAAAATATTATTCACCCGTGTTGCAAACATTGCCAAAGTCGGCTTCTGTAATGTGTATTTTATTTTCTCTGAGATTGTAGTCTTCCCTTCCAACGGCCAATCAGGTTTTCATGTACCTGTTTTGGTATAGAATTATCGAGGGATAAATTAATAGAGTTTTTAAAAAACCCAAACTTGAAGCAATGTCTCAAGTTTGGTTCCTGTGAAAACTGACAGTAATATAACTGATTGAAAAATTCGCCACACAAAAAAAAAAGAAAAAAAAAAAAAAAAGGAATGTCATTTCTGGCTGGTATTTCATATTTTTCTTTATTCTCATATTGTGTGCCATTTCTGACAGTAATTTCAGATAAATTTTTGTCAAATCCTTGTGGAGCTGTGCCAGTATTCTTCTTTGAGTGGAATCTTTCTGCTATTTCCACATGTTAATGCCAATATATGTCACCTAATGTGAAGACTTTGTGGGAAATAGGTGATTAAACTCATCAAAAATTCACAAAACTTGACTGTTCTATAAACTAGTGCAGCTTCTTTTCAACAAGAAGCCAAAAATTTGTTGAATTTGCTTCCTCAACATTCCAATTTGTGGAACCCTGAAATTATTGTCAAATGTCACTGGAACTTAAGGTCACATGATTTAAGCCTGATTTGACATGTTTTTTAATACTTTTCATTTTTCCTTTGATATTTCTCAGAGAGCATGGAATGAAGGAGTCGGCTATTCGGGTCGGCTTTGTGACCTACGATTCAACTCTGCACTTTTACAATGTAAACAGTGCCCTTGCTCAGCCTCAAATGATGGTGGTCTCGGATGTCCACGATGTATTTATGCCTTTGTTGGATGGGTTCATGGTAAAACTCTCGGAGTCCAGAGCTGTCATCGACAGGTACGTAAAAATATTGAGTAAAATAAAATAAAACTGTTAGCAATCTGCTTATCCACTAGAGAGCCTGTGTAGGAGAATGTGTAAAAGTAAGTTGGCCTAACGTCAGGCCAACTTACTTTTACACAAAATATTGAGTAATCACATGCAGGGTAAAAGCGCAACCTGTGAGCAAGTTTAGTTTACTACAGCCCAAAAGGTTTTTGCAACCTTGTCAATGCAGCCAGTGGAAATTTATAACAAGAGAAAACATGGAATATGTATACTTTGCAAGAGTATGTATTGGCCTGACTTGGGACTGGATATTTCAACATAAGAGATGGACAATACATAGGCTGTGTACAGCTTTTAAGCGCTATGGGCAGTTGCTCATTTCCTGGAGTGGTGCTATATAAATCTACATTATTATTGTTATTACTACTACTACTACTATTATTAGTATTATTATTATCATTACTATTATCATGATTATTTATAACTCATTTTTTGTAATATTTCCTTCACGATATAATACAAAACTTCTTTATTTGTCACTGTGGTAGGGGCCTCCTTAGATGTTACATTATGATAGTATACAACTATTTTAGTTGCTTTACCAAGCAAGTAAGAAAATTGGTTGATGTCCTACCTTTTCTCACAAAAAAAAATCTTCTGGGAATGTACATGAAAGAGGGGAAAATTGTTCCTTACATTTTGTATGACAATTAAATGCAGGAAAGGATCATACTATTGGAAATAGTCTACCATGGGCAATGCTTTAACTAATTTATCCCTTCCAACGGCCAATCAGAATTCACTGTATCTGATCTGGTATAGAAATATTAGGGAGAAAACAAAGTAACGCTCTTTAAAACCCAAACTGTCAGATTCTTCGCACGTTTGGTTCCTGTCAGAGCTAACATCTTAAAAAAGCTTGTTATGTAATCGTCTCTTAAAATGACAAATAATTTCACTTTCTATTAAATTCACCCAAGTAATTATGCACAGTTCCATACAAATATTGCAATTATTTTGTCATGCTCAATGAGTGCAATTGTCTTGTAATTAGCCTTACTTTTAAATTGTTAGTTTTGTTACATTAATGAAGTTGCAGACCTATGAAACCATTGGCTCATTGCCAAACTGAACATGAATCAACTCAACCTTTCGATAGACTTTGTCAGTTGGATAGTCTTACAGGTTTCCTGCAATTTGTAAACCTCTGATGGTGAGAGAACACTACAACTGTTTTCTGTTAATGAACGGTGCTTGCTTAGGCCTTACATAGACCTGTTTCCCTGCTGGGTTCCATTTTTCTCAAACTGGACAGTTATGTAGTTGTGAGCTACAGGATACTGCTTATTGCCAGTTGGGAAACCACAGACCGCTACAGGTTTAGTTTTCCCAAATGAAGTCAATGCAACTAAAAACTGGCTAAATCGTTACCAGAACTAATGGTTAGCACAGTTTTACAGGCAATAGTATGACCATCCACAATTTTACAGGCAATAATGGAGTTGAGTCTGGTTGCGTCCAATCATGCAGTGTGACCATTTTAAGACCTCATATAAAGTCTGAAATTACTTTCCAACTAGCATCAAGACAAAATGAAATGTATGCAACTACTCTATGTAAAATAAAATCAGAGATATATTTAGGTCTTCTGTAGGAATTCTTCAATCTCGTCAAAATACTTCTCTCTCTCTCTGTCTACAGCCTCCTTGATCAGATTCCAGAAATGTTCTTTGACACCAGGGAGACAGAATCAATGCTCTCACCAGTAGTAGAGGCAGGCCTTGCAGCCTTGGTGGTAAGACGTTACGGCTTTGAAACTATTTAGGGTCCTTGGTTTCATACCCTTCAGTGGAATCAGCACTTATCATTCCTTAAATGTATTTAGCGTAAAAACGTCATTATGAAATATATTAAATGTACGCAATGTTTGGGATAATCAATCGATCGATCTAAGGTGACAAAATGATGTAATGTTACGATGCTTCACATACTCTTGTCAACTCACTATGAAGCACATTTGCTACGTAGCTCTTGTTTACAGTATGGCTGCTTGCTGTTTGACTGGTACGAAACTTGTTTGGGTTTGGGAGCAATTAAATCATGACCCAACAAATGGAAATCTAAGCTAATATTGTTAATAAGTTTATGCTTAAGACTTAACCTCTCCCTTCCAACGGCCGTACAGGTTTCTTGTACCTGTATTGGTATAGATAAACAAGGGATAAATTAAAAGAGTTCTTAAAAAACCCAAACTTACAGCAACACCTGAAGTTTGGTTCCTGTGAGGACTGACAGTTTAACAGTTATTAGCATCACAATCAAATGGTCAGGAAACTTTTGGCAAATGTGAAATCAGAAGATGTAGGTTGATTCAAAATCTTTTGAGGTACTTAGAGTTTAAAGGCATTGAAGACTCGCCCCAAACCGCGTGCGGCCATCTGAAAAAGTTAACCCTTCCTGTTGCTTGCAAGTGACGTTTTGTTTGTGTCGCTACAAAATGCAGACAGTAATGAAACTTGATACCTTAATTGTTATCTTTAGCTGGACCTGAGATGTCCATCGCTGTATCGTTTGTATACTGTGCTGTGGGTATTGACCACAGCTGTATGTACTGACTGTACACTAGTGTCTAATTATCGACGGTAGCAAGCTGTGTGTGTATTTTCTGGGATCGATGGTGGTGTCTAACACTTCTGTTACACCTCATTCGAAACTAGGTCAGATTACCGGCATTAGACGTTTCTTTTTGCGCGATTCTTCACACCCTTTGAATGAAAAGTTGAAGGCTTACAGTCCTACATCAATGCCAAGCCTTCTCTCATGACTACACAGCATTGTACCGCATTGCATTGCAATCTTACTGCGTTACTCTGTACTGCAATATAATTTCTGTTGTATTACATAACATCACATTATTTGCACTCAAGAAAAAGTGCATTAACAGTTTTATATTGTAATCAAATTGACTACCTGCTCGAAGATTTTGAGATAAATCTAATACAAGTTTGCCAGCCCTTAAATTTCAATTTCTGATTTTTGTTGTCGCTTAGACTGCGGACCTTGCTGGTAAGCTGTTTGTGTTCCACTCATCTCTACCAATCGCAGACGCACCAGGAAAGCTTAAAACTAGAGACGACCGTAAATTATTGGGAACAGAGAAAGAGAAGGTGAGTCACACTTTTCTAATTCATTTTTTAGGCCAGTTTTCCACTTTTTCTCTTTACTTATTTTTTTATGATTTTCTATGATCATTTTGTCCAATTGTTGTATGACGTAACTCACTGAGATAATATTTCTTCATGAATAGTAAATCACATGTAGTTCAAAGTGAAATCTGCTTCAATATGATTTGATTTTTGTTTGACATTTTGAAACTAAGCTTTAGCAGTTTAACTGATGAACTTGCATTGAATAAGCGAGTTCAGAGTTACGAGTGCGCATGCCCGATTCTCACTTGGGGTCAGGTCAACTGAGAATTGAATCCTCGGAAAACGTAAACAATGACAGCTCTTCATAACGATAATCGCACTAAGAACATGGGTTACTGCGACATTCGGAATTTATTTCTAGTGCATATTTCGGTGTGTTTACGACTTAAAAACGTGTATAAATTGACTGAAACTACTTCATAATAATATTGAATATAATGGAACACAGGTCCGTATCGCACGTGAAATAGTTAGTCTGATATAGGCCTACGAACGGGAAAAAGGAGTATATGTGACTGTATCCTTCGTATGGGTTACGCGACCTTACGTGGTTGCGGGTGTCTTAATGCTTCGCGGAAGTTCTAACTGATTATTTTCGGAAATGAATTTAAAATATAGCATGGAACAAACTATTTTGCCCTTTTGTTTGTCATTATGAGCCTGAACTGTTTTTTAGAGAATATCATAAGCAACTCGAGTCTAAAATACTAACAGTGGCACTGACAGAACTGTAGATCTAAATAGGCCTACATAACCTATCCTCATACTCGTTGCTTTTACGTCCATCAACGAACACTGCATAGTAGAGGCATTGGTATCTTGTAGTTGCAACTACAGGGTTTTTCATGTTAAGAAATATTAGTTCTCTTCATTTTTATGCGTGATTTAAAATAAGCTTAGTCTTATTCTTGGCATATTCCTACTACTTATAGGGGGGTGTTACTAAAACGAATGACAATTGCGTTACACATAACGAATGACAATATGTTGTAGGCCTACACACTAAAAAATTGCGTGACTAAAGCGAATGAAAGTAAATGGCAGCACAGACATTTGCGTCAACCGGATATCACAGTTCAGATTTTGTGGGTACATCAAAGCCACGCAAAAAATCGGAAAATTGGGGTTTAAATCGCAAAAATTCGAGTTGACATTTTGCGACTGTGACCGGTGTTTTCGGTAAATTCTTGAGCAAGATGTTTGACTTGTCCTGTGGGATTTTACCCCGTGAACATAGGGGAATTGAAAAAAAGTGTTGCTGTTTAAAAATTATTGCTTTTATTACCCCCCCCCGGGCAAGGGGACGGTCGCCTCCCTGGCGGAGGTTCTTTTCCCAGACTGATCATAAAGGTGGGACTCCCTCTTCCCTCTTATCCCTCGTACATCCACTCACAACCGTCCTTCGTTGTTATTCGTTGTCATTCGCTGTCATTCGCGAATGATAATTAACCCTGTACAAAGTCAATTGTCATTCGGTCATTCGCTGTCATTCGTTTTTGTTTGTCCCCTTACAGGGTGGGTTCAATTTGTTCGAAGAAAATAAATAAAAATATTTATTTTATTTGGAGAAGAACATTATAACAAATAATAGTGGGTGGGGGGATTTCCAGGGGTTATTCCAAGGAATAATATTAATACGCTGCGATGGTGTACACTCTGCCTTTAGAAAGCACAACCTTGACTCGGCAGAAATGGCATTGTAAAATATTTCCCTGAGCCACCCAGACTCTAAATAGCTGAAGACTTTACCATCTTTATAGTCCGACATCAGTCTTTGCTTTAGTTCAATGTTATCAATACTGGTAAAATAATGCGCAATATCAATGTACATGCAAGGCGGCCATTTTTTTCATTTCAATTTCGCCTTCCCATGCAAGTGGTAAATCCGAAAGAGGATCGGGCATGGTCTTTCCTTCAACCTGAAGTACCGATGCGTAGTCATCTGCCTTTTCATTTCGCGCATCTGCTTTATGAACTTCAGCAATGTTCATCTGAACGGCAGCATACGCTAAAGCAACCAACCCTTCTTTCCGGCCATTCATCTTCAACTTTCGTTTCTTTAAAAATTCCTTCAGTCTGTCAACTTTCCAAAGTTTAAACTCTACCAAACTTGTAGGAATATCCATCTCAAAGCGAAAAACAGAGTAAATTTAGACGTAAATTATGCGATTTCTAATGTTTACTGCAAGTGCTCATTAAGTTAACGTGGGTACGCGAGCATACAACTCTCGTCGCAACTAGAGTATTCTTATTTGACCTCTTGACCTACATTGCGCAATGCAAACTCTGAACTCGCTTATTGGACAAAATCTTGAGACTGAAACCAAAACTGTTGCTTGAAAAATTTGAATCTGTTTGAAAGTCCAGCCAGGGATAGTGTTGTTCCTTAGATAGATTTATCCACAGATAAATGAACTAAATGCTCTTCAAAATCCTCCCCTTGCCCTTTCATTTTACTCTTTATTTGGTCAAAATTGAAACTTTCCCTTAACAGAAATCATTCATCAAATTGTAAATGTCGTGGTCTTTAAATTCTGTTCTCCTTTCTCATTTTTGACAGACTATTTTATCACCACAGAGTCAGGTTTATACCAAGTTAGGTCAGGAGTGTGTGAAGGCTGGCTGTAGTGTTGACTTGTATCTCTTCCCTAATTCCTACGTGGATGTAGCTACCATCGGTCAAGTTACATCACTCACCGGTGGTCATTGCTATAAATACAAACACTTCCAAGTAAGTACTGATGGTTTGTTTCATTAACTATGCTGCTTGCATTCACAGCATAACTTCTCTTGCTTTCAAATACGCTTGACACTTATATTGTTGTATGTTTCTACGTTGCATATATTTTTTGCATTTTACACCACAACGTATGTTTTAAAAATGTGCAAAGTTTGATATTCTTTAAAAAAAAATAGCTTTATCAGCAATGGAGAACTGGCTGGGAAATTATAAACTAAATTTAAATGAGAAAGACATTTTCGGTCGGTTCAAGATTCAAAGTCAGTGACTTCTAGATTGTAACCTGTATTTTATGTTGTTACTGATTCGAATCCTGTTCATCAAAAATTGTTTTTGCTCTTTTCAAAGTATTTAAGAACGATGTAACGTTGCAATGCTGCACATACTCTTGTCAACTCACTATGAAACACATTTGCTACCTAGCTGTTGTTTTACAGTATGGCTGCTTGTTGTATGACCAAAGGGAAACTTGTTTGGGTTTGGGAGTACTTAACTCTTGACCCAAAACTGTAAATCTAAGCTAATATTGTTAAAAAGTTTACGCTCAGATTTAACCTCTCCCTTCCAACGGCCATACAGGTTTCTTGTACCTGTATTGGTATAGATAAACAAGGGATAAATTAAAAGAGTTCTTATAAAACCCAAACTTACAGCAATACCTGGAGTTTGGTTCCTGTGAGGACTAACAGTTTAACAGTTATTAGAATCACAATCAAATGGTCAGCAAACTTTGGCAAATGTAAACACCCTGCCATACATTTGTAAGAGTTCTACACAGCTTAGCCAACTTTCAACATTAGAATCATGATGTTGGTTATAGCATCACTCACTAACTGGTGAAACCAATGACCAGTTAAATTGCAGTAATTGGACAAGAAGAAAACCTTGACAGAGTTCTCACAGATAAGTATCCTTAAACTGTGTGAAGGAATCTGGTAGGAAATGGGAGTATGGGTTTGAAATGTGGATCCCTGCAAAAGTTTTACTCTTATCTGGAGCATCAAAGGGTTTTTAACAAGCAACAGACAGTTTTCATTTCTGTGTACTCATTAGCCATTGACATAATAACTTCAGCAAGTCGATATAATCAATGTTGGATTGAAGACAAGTGATAGTATTAAGTTATGTATTGTGAGGTTAGTGCAAGCCCAGGCAAAGTCAGGGCCATGGGTTTTTACTTCGTCCATTTCTTCTCCTTCAAAATTTTGGTCTCTGCAGAAGGCTGTTGAGTTCCATAATCCCTGTGAAATGTTCAAAGTTTGAATAATTTCATTTTTGTTTTACAGGCGGCTGTTGATGGCGAGAGGTTCATCCATGATCTAACGACTAACATCGAAAGAATCTCGGGTTTCGATGCAGTGCTTAGAGTGAGGACCAGCGCTGGGATCCGTCCGACAGATTTCTTTGGAAACATTTACATGTCCAACACCACCGACGTGGAATTGGCGGCTGTGGATGGATCTAAGGCGATTACGGTGGAGGTGAAACACGACGATAAACTCACAGAGGATACAGGGGCATTTACACAGGTGAGAGGCTGTCATATTTCAGACCCCCCAGAATGATTGCTTGAAAAGGGTGCCTGGCTACCTGGAGTTTAGTTTCAACCTGGAGTTTAGTTTCAAGTATTCAACTTTCAGTTGTTCTAGACGGTTAAATTTAATGCATATGTTTCTGATATGTTTGGGTAAACAAGTTGAATAAGACATACAATTAAGAATAACATATTTTAGTACCTAGAAACAAATGTACAGTAAGGTACCTTGTCAAAAGTAGAACACTGAGGGGAGGGGGGTAGGGACTGAGGGGTGAGAGGCTGTGAAGTGTACAATCTATTATGCTTCACAATTTCACACAATAAGCACCATATGCCTGCAGTGATAGCTTCTGTTGTGTGGTATTGATTCATTCCAGCTGGGAAGGATTCTCCAGCAGCTACTTAAGCTTAATGTCACAATATCTGTAATATAGGTTGATAAAAAAAAAGTTGGGGTACCGGGTACCAATGTGCAACGGATTTGTGAAATTTGACGAATTATTTGATATAGTCTGATATTGCTTGCTAATCGATTTGTGTTACACAGTATGCTTGTCTTTGTTTTCCCATATTCAGGTTGCTGTACTATACACCAGCGTGTCTGGCCAGAGACGGTTAAGAATCATCAATTTTGCCTTCAATTGCTGCGCTCAGCTGTCAGACCTTTACAAAAACTGTGACACGGACACCATTGTCAACTTCCTGGCCAAGAAAGGTAGGATTTCTGTCAGTGTTTCTAATGATCATCAACAGTATGGTACCTATTATATGCTATTGAGTGCTAAGGGAGACATTTTAGATTGATTGATTGATTGATTGGTCCAGGTATTGATGAATCTGGCCATTTAATAGATCCAGGTTTGAAGGTCCATCAAACTATTTACATATAATATACATAGTTCTTTTTCTTAGAATTTTTGCACAAATTTTTAGATAATATGTGTTAATTCACATTTGTTCATTAATACTGCTCTTTCTTACACAAATATTGTGCATGTGGTATACATTATGTTTGACATTTGACCTGACTATCGCAATACCAGTCGTTACTTATATTAGAGCAGAAACCAGTAATTGTAGCTAAGCCAAACAATCTGGATTAATTGTATGTTTGCTGATATCCTCGTCTACAGCTGCCCGTGACGTACTCCATTCTAATCCCAAAGCAATAAGAGAGGGGCTGATGTCCAGATGTGCTGCTATCCTGGCCTGCTACAGGAAGAACTGTGCTAGTCCCTCAACACAAGGACAGGTGAGTCATGGCTCCTGGCTGCTGCAGTCATAGAGACTTCAGTAGGGTGTGTTTGGGTGGTGGGTATGTTTGGGTGGTGGGTATGTTACGGTGGGAGGGGAACGGGACAGGTAGATGACCAACTTAAATGTTGATAAATCACTTGAACCCGATGCCCTTGTGTGTGTATGATTTGGAGGTGTTGTGGGTGTGAGCTGGTGATGATTTAATAAAATATTCTGAGTGTTTTTTTTGCATGTGTGGGTATTGACGATGGAGTAGGGGGAGGGGGGGGAGCAACAATTATAAAAGGATATGAGAATGGGTTTGAGAAATAATTTTACCTCAGCGTATGAAGGTTCTTGATATGTTTCATCAGCAATGTGGTTCTCCGATCTGATGGGATCTGATCTGACATGATTGATTTGATCTCATTGAAAAAGATTTGTAATCCTGAGTTAACCGAGTTTGAATCTCGTTCAAATCTCCTGATCAGTTTTCCCACATTCATTACCTACTGATATCATTTCTACTTGATTTGATCTGATGTGATTGATTTGATCTCATTGATCTGACTTGATTTGATCTGACTTGATTTGATCTAATTGATCTGATCTAACTTGATTTGATCTGATCTGATTGTTTGCAGCTGATCTTACCGGAGTGTATGAAGGTTCTTCCGTTGTTCATCAACTCTGTCATCAAGAGCGATGCCATTGCAGGATGTACGGACATTACCACAGATGACCGGAGCTGGTTGATGCAGACCCTGCTTGGAATGGATGTCCTGTCCACCCATGTTTACTTCTATCCTCAGTTAATACCAATAGTAAGTATGCAAATATACCCTAACCTACCTTACCATGCCTGCTCCATCCATTCCCCTCCACCCCCCTCATGGCACCTACCCCCCTCCATCTCACCCCCCACCATACATGCTCAGTTATGGAGCCTTGAAATTATGTATTGCTTTGTTCTTCTAGATAGAACAAGCTTTCTAACAATATTTCATCCCTTCTTTTATTGAATTACTGTAGAGTGAGTAAGAAGTCAAATTCTCATTACCAAAACCTACCTTGGGTTTCTATTGAAAAGTTGAAAATAGTTTTTTTTCTACCAACTTGTTGGTCGTTTTTCACTGCAAATACTGATTACATCTGTAAACATTTCCTTATAAATCTCATATTCAAATTTGAGCGTTTGAATAAAATCTTTCGTTCTATTCTTTTTTTCTGCCTTTGATGGAAGAGGATATAGCTAGGAGGAAGGCAATTGTTAGTTAAGACAACAAACAAAATATTATTTTTCATTGCTTGAAGATTGGTCATGTTTTTGTGTTTAGGTTAATTATTCAATTCAAAACATTCGGTAATGGCTTCTCCTCTTACCTTAGTAATGATAAATAAACAAAAGATTCTTTTATTTCCTGTAGTTCCTTTATTTCCTTAACATCAGAACATTAGGTTATGTCAAGTTAGGAACTTATTCAGAAAAATACAATCTACATGACAAAAACAGACTGGAGTGTTTCAAGAGTTTCCTTGTTCATGACACTATTTCAAATTAAACCTAACCTAGTCAATCAGATGACCTCTAAATGTAATGGCAATGTATTGTGGAAAAATCTAAGAAGCTAAGGATAAAAGTAACACAGAGAGCTGTATTGTTTTTAAGGGTAAAGACACCTTTCTTGTTAACGAGTAACAACAGTCTAACCTTCTACAAATGAAATACTGTAAGCCAACAGATAAAGCTGCCATAGATGAAGGATTTGAAAGATATTTCAGGTTTTACTGTTGCCTTAAAACCATAATGTATTACTTCATTCTGCCAAAATTCCACCTGGTTCGTACTAGGATTGAGGAAGTTTGTCATCATGTTTAGAATTTGTTGAACACATCTGAGTACTGAACAGTTATAGTGTTGTTGGATAGCAAATGTTTAGAATTTGTTGAACACATCTGAGTACTGAACAGTTATAGTGTTGTGGGATAGCAAATGTTAAGAATTTGTTGAACACATCTGAGTACTGAACACTTGTAGTGTTGTGGGATAGCAAATGTTTAGAATTTGTTGAACACATCTGAGTACTCAACAGTTCTAGTGTTGTGGGATAGCAAATGTTTAGAATTTGTTGACCACATCTGAGTACTCAACAGTCATAGTGTTGTGGGATAGCCAATGTTTAGAATTTGTTGAACTCATCTGAGGACTCAACACTTGTAGTGTTGTGGGATAGCAAATTGCTGTATTGAATTAACATTGTTAGTAACATTGGTAATTTACTCAACGTAATTGTTTGAAGTATATAGATCGTTGGTTTATATTACATAGATTCAATAGGAATGATGCAAACATCTTAAAACAATACAAATATTCCCTGCCAACGCCCAATCAGGTTGAATCGGATAACCTGAGCTGGTAATTTTATCAGGGATATAAGAATGAAAGCTCTTTAAAACCCAGAATGTCCGACCTAGAGACATTTTGGTTCCTGTCAGAGCTTACATAATTAGCTAACAATGTTTAGCATGTTTACATCTGGAGACAATCCTGATTAATGACCATGTCATAATATTCTGAGAGAGAAGGCTTCAGTTTTGATGGAATTTAAAGATGAAAAATTAAGATATTATATAAAAGTTATTTATCCTTGGAGGGTGACCATATTCTTACAGATTAAGACGATCTATTTTTGACGTTAACCTCTCGAACATTTTAAAGTTAGATGTTCAGGTCATTACTTTCTGTTTGTTATTTTAAGCATGACATCAGTCCAGATGGAGACGACATACCGACGTCCATCATGTGTTCAGCCGATCGATTTTATAGATGAAAAATTAAGATATTATGTAAAGGTTATTTATCCGTGAAGGGTG
Organism: Apostichopus japonicus; assembly: GCF_037975245.1. NCBI lineage: Eukaryota > Metazoa > Echinodermata > Holothuroidea > Aspidochirotida > Stichopodidae > Apostichopus > Apostichopus japonicus. The sequence continues at coordinate 1,353,905 of NC_092566.1, forward strand.
ACCATATTCATACAGATTTAACATTTACTTCTCGAACACTTTAAAGTTAGATGTTCAGGTCATTAATCTCTCATTTCTGTTTGTTATTTTAAGCATGACATCAGTCCAGATGGAGACGACATACCGATGTCCATCAGGTGTTCGGCCGATCGATTCTCCGATAACGGCGTCTATCTCCTCGAGAACGGACTGATGATGTTCCTGTGGATAGGACTCCATGTCAGTAACGAATGGGTCCAGAGTATATTCGGGGTCAACTCGCCCGCACAGATTGACATAGATTCCTCTAAACTTCTCCTTCTGGATAATCCGTTGTCCGTCAGGCTTCGAAACCTCATCGAGTCCATCAGAAGAAGAAGGTCACACTACATGAAGGTAAGCAACACTGTATAATGATCTAAACTTTTCGGTTTGATTGCCAATTTTGGACAATTTTTAGCCAAACCTAGCCAGTTTTAATCAGAAATGATATTATGCTAGTCAAAACTAAGGCTTGCTTTGGTTTTGTCCACCATCTGATTAATTAGCAGGCAATTAATTATTCAGACAGTTGTAAGAGTCTGTCGTCCACACACATTATGCATATGAAGTTTGTCAAAGGCAGATCCAATTCAGAAGTTTTCAAAACTGTTCATTTTCTTTCCATAATTATTTATTTTATGTGGAACGGCACCAGCATAGCTAATGAACTGCCTGCTTATGTTTTTTGTAATCCATCCTGTCCAAAATTGAGCAAAATCAATATGAACATGAATATGGTTTGTTTGTATTGTTATGTCTACTGCTGTGTTATGATGAATGTGGTTTGTTTGTATTGTTATGTCTACTGCTGTGTTATGATGAATGTGGTTTGTTTGTATTGTTATGTCTCCTGCTGTGTTATGATGAATATGGTTTGTTTGTATTGTTATGTCTCCTGCTGTGTTATGATGAATATGGTTTGTTTGTATTGTTATGTCTCCTGCTGTGTTAAGATGAATATGGTTTGTTTGTATTGTTATGTCTACTGCTGTGTTATGATGAATGTGGTTTGTTTGTATTGTTATGTCTCCTGCTGTGTTATGATGAATATGGTTTGTTTGTATTGTTATGTCTCCTGCTGTGTTAAGATGAATATGGTTTGTATTGTTATGTCTCCTGCTGTGTTAAGATGAATATGGTTTGTTTGTATTGTTTTGTCTCCTGCTGTGTTATGATGAATACGGTTTGTTTGTATTGTTATGTCTCCTGCTGTGTTATGATGAATATGGTTTGTTTGTATTGTTTTGTCTCCTGCTGTGTTAAGATGAATATGGTTTGTTTGTATTGTTATGTCTCCTGCTGTGTTAAGATGAATATGGTTTGTTTGCACTGTTATGTCTCCTGCTGTGTTACGTTAGGGTTTGTGAGGCCTTTGCAACTCTGCAAGCTATTCTCAAGCTGCGTTGATTCATCTTTGAAGTCTCAGCCTTCGTTGCTTTGGACTTTGTTGAAATCTTCCTGTCAGTCTCCTCATCCTTTGAAACATCTTAAATTTAGATTTTAAATGAAGGTAACTAAAAAAGGGACAATTTAATGCAAGATACTGTTTATGTAACATCCGTCCCGGTCAGTCCTCGGACTGTGTTCCTTCTTTCCCGTGAGTTTTCTCATTCTCTGTAAAAGTCCCAAAATTGGGTTCAGTTCAGTTAGATTCTGCAGGTAAGACTAACTCAGAGGATAAGTATGGATGTTTACAATGGAGCAAATAACCAGAATTCTTGCCGTTATATTCCATCAATACCACCTGAAATTCACTGATGTACGGTCGTTGTTCTTTCCTCTCCAGCTTGCTGTGGTCCGACAAAGAGACACCTTGGAGCCGTGGTTCAAACAATTCCTGGTCGAAGACAAAGGGGCAAACGCGTCCGCGTCGTACGTCGACTTTTTGGTCCACATGCACAAAGAAATCAGGAACATTCTGAATTAAAGACATGTAACCGGTTAAATGACTTTCTTAACCACGGTGTGACGTTGCGATTCACGGTCGATGAATGTTCCACCAAGCGAGAAAAAAATGCCCTGTTTTCCAAACTATTTGAAGATCTGCTTCGACTCTGGTTGACTCTGAGCTTGCGTGAAAGTTTCCCGGAGGGTGAATCGTGAGATGGCTCAGATGATACGATGAAACGTTAAACACCTTTTATCGGGTGCAACATGAGACATGAATCTGAGTTGGTGTTTTTTGTCATTAGTCATTAGTATGATTTACTTTTCAGTGGTATCTTTAGGTTAACTGTATTAGAACTGTACTGTTTGTCTTGTCTAAACCTTAGAAAGTGACCTGGAACTGAAAATATTTGGAATTAAAATTTCTCATATTTATTGTAGCGGAAGTTATGTTTAGTCAAAGTTGTAGAGAGGAAATTGGGGGGGGGTGGGGGTACAAGTGAGGTTGGTGGTACTGTTAACTTTAATGTAATGGGAGTTATACAACACTAGTCAATAGCAAAGGCTGCTCTACTCGGGACAGCCGTTGAAAAATTCAATACATAAAAAAAAAAATTTAAAAATTAAATTATAGGAATTTTCTTGAACTGTAACTAGTGGGGAAATTCCACAAAGGTTTCCCAAGCATAGGAACTTTGCCTTATGTGTAGTGCTGTATGGAACAGCTATGGAAATTCTACGGTCATTCGATATGATGGTATGATTAATATTTTTGCTCTTCTTCTTTGAGACTTTTTGCAGCAGATCGATTGATAATGTCAATGCTGTATGCATGCTCATAGCAGTCTTTTTATGGGAGATGGGAGAATTTGCAAAAATTCATCGAGTAACCAAACATTTCACTCAACAATTAACAAAGTTTTCCATATGTCTCTGATGATGCTATGTTGTATATATATGGAGGTACCTTCCGTGGGAGAGAATCTATTTAGTGGAAGGTTTATTCTAACAAACTATTATGTTATTTCAACAATGGTAAGGCTGGTCATTTTTGGTTTCTGTATTTTGCAAAGCTAAAGGTGATAAATTCTTTGCAGAGTTCTACTTTTTTTTTTTTATTATGACTAATGCTACGTAGCAGTGTAAAGTAACAGTACTCGGTACTCTTAATAGCTATAAATATAATCTTATTACCTTATCTGTGAAGTTATAAACTATGAAATATATCTAAGAAACTAACATTCAGAATATTGTTTGGTTTGTTCATGTCGAGCGAGGGTCAAACGATTATGCCATCATGAGGGTCAAACTGTTATGTCATTTTGAGGGTCAAACATTTATGTCATTATCATCATATATGTGTTTGGTTGCTCTTCCGTAGTGGGTGGGATTGGGGATTCGGTGGGTCAAGTTGATTTCAAAGCAGGCCCATAAGGGGTAATGAAGGGGGGGTGGGATGGTATCAGATCATATTTGACATTTGGTGCATCAAAGGGAAGTAAAAGAGGGCAGCAGAACGATCACTGTCACACGTTGGTCAGCGTATGCAAAGGGGTACCTTAGGCAGGTCGTTGTAGCATACTGGCTATGGAGGAGAAGGAAGTGGGCACATGATATTATAGTACAGTCAAATCTTGATATACAGTTTGGCTTCTGTGGGCTAAAGAGTGGCAACATTATGGGGGAGGAAGAGGGGTGGGTGGGGGGGTCTGTAAGATCCCACATCAAGTGGATCTAAAGGCAGGGTACAGGGTCCTTCCAAACGGTAGGCATCAAGATGTCCAACTCTCCTATCCCAGCTGACCAGAAAAAGAAAGGTGACTAGCTTTGTAGCTACAATGTAAACTCCCCTACCTCCCCCCACCTCTTAAATTGAAGAATGATGAACTTTTCCCATTTTCATATTAAAAGGGAGTCACATGCAAGCAGCAAATGAAAGATTTTTATAAAGTTGAATTTTGCTGGGGAAAAAAAAAGACTAGATAAAAGTATTAAATTGAACTTCATGATTATGTGATTTAAAAAAAAACAGGATTACTTGATAAATTTATCAAATCCATTCAGAAAGCTGCCTTAAATTTCCAGTATATATTCAGATAGTGACATTAAATTTAGCCAATTACAAAATATCACTGAAGATGTATTTTCTAGGCCATATGAGGTCATATATTAAGTGGATAAAATCTGCTAGAAATGTTTAACAAATCTGGCATTATATAGTCTGCATAGTCAGAACACATTCGATTGTTATAATGTTAAGGAATGAGGGTTTGGTGCAAAGTTACTAACCAGATGGCATTTATCACTTTATTTGTCAAACCTAATGAAAATGAAACAACAGTAATGTCTTGGTTTTCCTTCGACTCTTTCTGATCTGTAAGAAAAGTTAGAACTTCACACTTTAAATTTGTCTCTTGTGTGTATGTTAGTGTTTGTATATATGTTTGCCAACATCTAACAATTTTTTTTTGATCGAATCTATGAGTAATTTGAATTTTGAATCTTTATTATATGTTAATTCTTCATGTAATTTGCACTTCAATTACATACCCTTTATGTTATTTGCTTGTGTATTATGCTTAATTTGATGTGGATCCTGAATGTAGCTGGTTATGAAAGACAGCCCCGAACAACAGGAGCTGGGCGTGATGGCTCAACAGGCCTCCAAGGCCTCTAGTACAAGGGACCCTGCTACTCTGAAAGGCGCTGGGTGTGATGGCTCAACAGGCCCCGGGCCTCTAGTGCAAGGGACCCTGCTACTCTGAAAGGCTCTGGGTGTGATGGCTCAACAGGCCCCGGGCCTCTAGTACAAGGGACCTTGCTACTCTGAAAGGCGCTGGGTGTGATGGCTCAACAGGCCCCGGGCCTCTAGTACAAGGGACCCTGCTATTATGAAAGGAGCTGGGCTTTTGATGGCTCAACAGGCCCCCTGGCCTCTAGTACAAGGGACCCTGCTACTCTGAAAGGCTCTGGGTGTGATGGCTCAACAGGCCCCGGGCCTCTAGTACAAGGGACCTTGCTACTCTGAAAGGCGCTGGGTGTGATGGCTCAACAGGCCCCGGGCCTCTAGTGCAAGGGACCCTGCTACTATGAAAGGCGCTGGGTGTGATGGCTCAACAGGCCCCGGGCCTCTAGTACAAGGGACCCTGCTACTCTGAAAGGCGCTGGGTGTGATGGCTCAACAGGCCCCGGGCCTCTAGTACAAGGGACCTTGCTACTCTGAAAGGCGCTGGGTGTGATGGCTCAACAGGCCCCTAGGCTGAACTGTATGAGAAACTTCTTTAATTCCTGATGCAAGGATTTTTTTTTCCATTTATCAGATATGCCTCATGATGAAAGTAAACTCCTACAGGAGTAAAAAAAAGAAAAGCTATTTCAGGTTTATATGAAAGAGCTAGGCATATCAGATCTTTTAAAACTTGATTGAAAATTAATTTATTTAAAAATATGTAAATATCTCTCAACATGTCTGTCAACAGAATTGTTCCATCTGCCTGCACTGCTACAGTTGCACTAAGTTTGAAGGAGGAGGAGGGTGGGGGAGGGGGAGGGGGAAGGACAGGATGGGAGGTGAGAGAGATAGGGTAATAGGGTAACCTTCAGTTCAGTCATTCTATACCTGTTATATTATCCCATACTTGGAGGAAGGGTTAAGTGGACAAAGTAAATATGAAAAAACAAAACAATTTTGCTGATTCAGTGGAAATGTGAAAGTATTTCATTTGTTGGAATATCAGTATTGTTTAAGTTTCACTTCTGGACCCTATCATTACCACTGCCTATGAATATTTATGAGTGTTGCAGTTTATATTTCCTTCTTTGTTTTATTCTCATTTCTTGTTCAGTTACTTTCTTTTAAAGCTTTGCATGTATTTTTCTCTCTCATTTTGGGTTTGAATGGAGAGTCTTTAAAAGTTGGTAGCATATTAAAATATTTAAAAAGAAGTGCCTGTCATATCTCAAGATGTGAAGGGTTGAAGGCACTAAAAGCTATTTTTGTTACAAATAATAATAATCCTCGCATATTATTGTCTTCTTGCTACATATTTAGAATGTTTTTTCCCTCTTTGTTCTATATACTGACAAAAATAGATCAAAATTTCATCAAAATTCTGACATTTTATTCCCAAAACAAGTAATTATTGTATTATTGATATAATACAGCTTCAAAAATGTTATCAAAATTATTATCAATTGTAATTACAATGGGGTTGTGTCATTTCATAGTGGTGGCGAGTATGTTGAATGAAATATTCCTACCACTACCCAAAGATAATGAAATAAAATGACACTATTGAAAAAAAAAAATGCTAAATGTTGAATTTCTTTTACCTTAACATTCTCCTTCCCTGCCTCAGGCTTCCCTCAAAACCAAATATTGAAAGAGTTGTCTACTGTTTTGGATAGTCATTCCCCAGTAAATTGGTCGCACACTTCATGTAAAGCCTTTACTGCATTGAAAACCAAGTGTTTTACTAATGCTTCTGTTTTCTTCTCTTTTTTTCTCTCTTTTTTTTTTTTGCAAAGCGTTGTGTATTTGTTGACTTATTGGAAGCTACGTCTATAGTATGTTACAATTAATATCACTAAATAGAGAAACCAATCAACGCACGGCTTTCATGATTTTGCACACTACACTGCTTTGATATGAATAAACATAAGTGTGACATCACAATCGTCATCGATGTGGGATGTACAATGATATAGGTGGGCGTGACACAAGCTAAACAAAGTTGCCTATTTCGCGAAGTTCACAGCTGGATTCGCTGTAGAAGTGTGTATAGAGCATTATCACAAAGATATCAAGATACGACCTGTGTTCAAACCAACTTTGTATTTACCATTTCCTAATTATACAAACAAGCATCTGGAGACTTAGTGAATAAATTATTTATATTTAATCGTCTTTGGATGTTAAATATTTTAACATAAGGTTTAACAATTTTGCTGAAGATTTCCTATTCCCATGGCTCCAACTCGTACGAAACTAGCAGCCTCGGCGGATCGGGTTTAAGTTCAGTTGTTCTTTTTCCAACTATTGCTATACTCTTCGCTGATTGGTCAATTTCCTTTTCTTTATATCGTTTCAAAATATGTTAAAACGGTAAAAATTTTGTAGAAGGAGGTTGGGGGAGGGGAGGACGGGATCAGACCAATCTTAGGTGGTGCTGAAATTTGTCGCCTAAAACATATTGCCGTGAAAATTATCGTAGGACCCCCTCCCCACCCCACCCCCAACACACTCAATTGATGTCTGGACCTGAGTTGGACACCTCAGTTTCAATTGTATTCATATTTAGATTAATTTCTGACATTGCATTATGTTGACATTTCTTTGAAAACTTTTCTTCAAAAGGATGACATACCCAAGATCTAGGTTGGTCATAGAGTGAGCTAAGAGTAAAGGTGTTTACTGTGGTAGGGAATGGAAACTCCCTACACAGCCTATACAGAACCACACTAACCCCGACGTAAGTGTAAGGCCTTTATATCAGTCAAGATTTGATTGTCTGCAATCCACAAAACCAAACTATATACAGTGGGTCAAAGGTCACCGCAGTGATCAATGCATGGTATACTTGATTATTTGACTTACATCGCTTTAGGTAATCGCTTGAACGCGACCAATTGACTTCTTTGGATTAAAATTTACCTAGGGCGTTGATTATCTTGGTCTTTCTTAGATCAAACATTGAACTAGAATAATATCACAGACTTAATTTATATAAACTTACTACTAATCATCAACAAGCGTGAGTGATCTTTACACAACTGAGTGACTTTTGTGGCCTACATTCACTCAGCTGCACGGCAGGGTTGAATGTCTCAAACTTTCACCCAAACGAAGGGGCTGCCATCAGTGGCGTCGCCAAAGGGGAGGGGGGGGGGGCGGGTAGATAGCAACGAATTGCATCTTATGACCCTTAATTATCAAAAACATTATCAATGCAAAAGGGTTAATTTCCGTTTTTTTTTTGTATAACTTTTTTATCCGCCTCAGTTAAAAACATAAATATCGGATAGACTAAGCCCGAAAATTCTTGAACATAAAGTTACGTCAAGTTGCAAATTATAGCACCAGATTGCATCTAAGGACCCTTAAGTAATCAAAAATTTCTCAAATAAGAGGGGGACACCCCCTCCCATTACACTCTTCCCCAGGACAGCATTCACAAATACACATCGTGCCCCCTTAAATAAGTGCGGTCCCCCCCCCCCCCAAGATTGAAATGTCTGTCGACCCCACTGGCTGCCATGGACCCCAGGTAGTACTTACATCGTTATATCCAAGTAAGGTTTATTTCTCCTCGACAGGCCGAGAACTTCGGAACTTATGCCATCGTAACGTGACAAACTGTTAGTGTTTATACAAAAGATTTCAACGACGAGGCTTTATATATCGAAATAACACCAAAGGCTTAGAAAAAAAAAGAGAAGGAAAAACATACTTATCGTATGAGTCACGCGGCACAGCGATGGAAGTATTGCTCTCACAGGTTCATACTGGAATTGGGTTACGTAGTGAAACGATAGGTTTAATCTTCGAACAACAACTTCGTATCACGGACGTGCAGAACCTTCAATACCGGTAGGCCTATATCAGAACTTGACCGGGGACAAAAGCGCGTATAGCAACTATAAGGTACGACTACATGGTATGAAACATCAACATGCAGTGAAGAAATGGTGCCAGAAAATTCAATCCACCCAACTTCTGCAAGCACCCCTTTCCCCCTCTCTCCCGGAAGCCCGCCCCTCCCCCATCCCCTTCCCCAAGTCCTTGCGACGATGAAATTCCGCCTCCGGTCGCTTTACATCCATAACGTTAATTTATTAGCAGATAAATTTACCAAACTATGCTTTCCGTTTGGCTAGGCCTGACGAGAGCATAGGGCTGCAGCCCTGGGGTCCCGTAAATTAGGGGGGATACACCGGTAGGCCCTGTAGGATAAGTTATAATTTATTTCCATACTCATAATACACTTATACGGATAAATGAAGAAGGGAGACAGATTGATACATTTTTGTGATGTGAAGATTCGTGTGTTCTTGACGGGATGGGCAATAATAATAATAATAATAAACTAATTGTACTTCAGTCGTACCTTATCAAGTAATTTGTTTGCATATATTTCGTGGAAAGGTTTACTATCTTATTGCTTATATCGGTACTTTTGTACTATACACCCACGAAGAGATAATAGATTCCGAAGTGAACCCAAAGGTATGTTTATTTGGTGTCGACACTCCCTTCCCAGACCGCATATAAACATGATAATACCAGGGAGTTGTTCCATAACAACTCCCTGATAATACTATCGGTCGATAGTAAAAGATACGGGCAGTGAATCCGTTAGTTTCGAAGATACCACGCCTCTATTTTGTGTGAAGTAAACCATTCAGTTTTAGACAGGAAATGACATCATAAGTGCTACCGACTACCGAGAACAATTATAATAGAAAATCACCAAACACTGCAAAACAATTATACAGAAATACAAATACACACCAACGCAAACATTCTTTTCTGATTTTCTAACAATGCAAACAATTTTGATTATTTCGCAGTCCCTTATTACGCGCAATTTGTAAGCCACATTTATCTCGCTTGAACCAAACTATGCCATGTTTTCCGGAAGTATCGACTACCCTATTTGTCAGTGGCGTAGGAAGGTACTTTTGAGTGAGGGGCTGAAGACTGATGGTCAGCCTGGGGGAGGGGTCTTTGGAATTTTTTGCATTTCCAGGTGGCCTCAGATGCAATTTGGTGCAATATAGCACACTTCAACACCCACTCCATTTTGTAAACTTAATTTTGTATTTTCACCTGGCCTTAGATGCAATTTGGTGCTCCAAATGAGATTTTTTTTTCTCATTTGGAAATGAAAAAGGGGTTTTCTGACTTTCGAACCGGGGGGGGGGGGCGGAATGATACTTCCGCCCCTCCACATTTTTCACTGGGGGAGGGGCTGGCGCCCCCCAGCCCCCAGGTTCCTACGCCCTTGTCGACTACCCTATTTGTTCACAAAAAACTTTACACAGTTATTAGCAATCAATCAGAACGACGCGATTTATATAGTGATGGAAGGAAAACGGTAGGGAAATGGTGGGGGATGAGGGGGAGGGGTTAGGTAAGGTGAAAGTTTGTGAGACCAGGGTCACAAACAGTCAAGTAGCCATAAATTTTAGATGCTTACACTCATAGATCGCACTGAATCATACAATTTAGTTGGGGGATGGGTATAGCTTTAGGGGAGAGGGTAGGTAGACTTTCTAAGTTGACACCTTCTTACTTTGACAAATTGTCGTTAGTGTTATTCTTCCACCTTTTCCACTTGTAGAAACATTAAGAATTCATTGTCTTTTGTCGATGAGAGGTTTGTAAAGATTAATTATGTTCGCCGTAAGACCCTTGCGGGGGTTGTGAATGATGGACTGAATTTCTCGAGTCGGTTATGTTGTCAAAAACAATCAGTGGGCTTAAGAATGTTTTGCGCAATTATTATAAGATTTGCAATAGAATTTAAGGTTTCTGAGTAATGTTTCAAAGTTTTATTTTTTGTCCAGATTGAGACTATCTGTCGTTCCTGATCCTCTCCCCAGCTAATCTTAACTTATAGCAGACCATAAGAGATTTTCTGGAGTGTAAATATATTTGATAGCAACCGAAGGGAAGTAGGCCTACATGATTTTGAAGGAAGTCTATAACTAGGTTTCATAGCACCCTTGTTAAAATATATCTGGTGAAAATCACAGTAGACATTGTAAGTTGTAGTATCTTGTAGGATAGAGGGGATTAATCTTTAATACTATCTGGAAGCTTTGCATGCTCGGTTGTTTTGGTAGTAGGCCTACTGGGCAGTAGACATAGCCTCAACCTGTCCCTGCTATTGTTAAAGCCTGCTTGATAATGGATTAGAAACGTAGCCAGAACCCGTAGGAGATCCCCCCCCCCTTCCCCCAAAGATATGATATAATAAAACCCACGTCCAATTGACATTCTTGCTAGGAAAGGAAGACAAATATTAAATGCACAATTTTTATAATTAGTGTCATTAAATTTACTGGTGCTTTTCAAAAGTATCTTCAAACTTTACTCAGACTTGAGAAGTGGGAGAGGGGGGGTGGAAGGGCTGTTACAACCCTGGCCAGGGAGCAGACCTGAGGTCAATATGGTGACCCAGAAAATGGGCAAAGGATCAGGTCAAGTACAACCCGTAGAAAAATTCTTCATACACCCCTAAATGTACCATGAATCTACAGACTTCATAAAGGGTGATGGGGGGGGGGCGGGGCTGGTGGGGGGCATCGATGATATAGTTGTCCATGGGCCTCCCGACCTGACACCCCTGGCTGTACTAACACTATGTAGCATTCCTTCATAAGTCCTATGTAGATTGTATTATGTGATACCTCCTTAACTGAACAAACGACACAAACAAGGCAAAAACAGCAATAAATAGGTCATTTCATGTTTATTTAATTTAAAAACAATAAAGTCAAGACTGCTATTTTTCAAAGACATTAAGTTACAGTGATCGTCAAGGAAAGAATTAAAATTTGTGAAGCCTAACGGATCAAATCTAACACATCTTGCTGTTATGCTATATCAGCCTGCGTGTACAATTTGCAATACATGTCCAATTTCACTAACGTTTGACTAAAACTTGCCCACAGAAAAAGAAGCAAAAAACTTTCAAAGTTGACTATTTTAAATATGTTAATCTCTTAGTATTGAAGAGTGTGCTATAAGAGTGCTGGGTTATACTGAAATTTGAAGAACCCATTACTGACCTGGAAAAAAAGGCCAACCATAAAGAGAGCTGTGACCAACAAAATATTACTTTACCGAAGCAACCATCTTGAATATACAAAGAAAAGTTAAAAGTAAAGTTTTACGCAGGCCATTGATACTGTCACGCTTGACCGTGAAATTTCTAAAATAAAACTTGTTAATCGACCCAGATATTTATACAGCTGGGGAGAAGACAGGATGCTCTTGCTTACGATGCAGTTTTTGATGTTCCAGAAATGCCATCCAATACGATGGAATGTTTGATATCAAACCATCCATGAACAAAATTCACTTCTTAGTATCAGACAGTGATCACTAGATACACTGTTCAGAAATAACAAGTTAGGCTAGCATAGAGGTCACAGTAACAGAATCTCAGATATCGCTGGCAGCCGGGGCTGCTGATCGGCTACTTCAGAGTATAAATAACTAGATAAGTTGAGTACAGGTTAAAAGTTAGCTTTGTAACAACTGCAAGAAGCCGAGTGGAAATAGAACCACACACTGTAATATAACATAGACCACTCTGTAAATAACTACACATACTTTCAATTGTATACCCAGGGTAACATCATAAATAATAATAATAATTTGATCATTTCTGCAGCCAACGAAACGTATTTGTGCACCTCGCTCTCCCAAAGAGTTTTAAAAGCGACAACCTTTAAAACTTGAAATACAGTACTGAAAGATTTTTGGCAGGTATGACAGTTTATGTTTTACATACGTCCAGTTGAAATCCATCCTTAGCCATATTATTAGTACCTGCATCATTTTTGCCTAGATGACAATTTCACTTATATAGTAAGTCTGAATTACATGAAGTAATCATGTCCAGGGTTTACTGAATACTTAAAGTTCATACACTGTACCTTGTAATCCTGTGTGGTGATTACCATTTAACACTACGCTACACACAGCTTCTCCTAATCAGGAATCAGGGTGTATACCTCGGTCATTAAATATCTTGTATTCATATATTTCATGTAACCAAGTAACCGTAGTCACAATAGGGAAACCAACAAACAAACAAAGGAAAAAGAGTTCATCTAAAAATTCACGATTGAATGAATTATCAAAATAAAAAGGAATGGGTGTGTTAATCCTGATGTTTTGTTTCAACCCAACAGTTGGAGAATGATAACAAATGTAATTTTATGGAATGTCATTATTTTATAGACACATTGAACAAACCGAACACACCCACACACATTGTATCTCATTTAAGCATTCCCATCGGGGTGATTGGTGGGGCAATCATATAATCTGATCTCTGTTAAATAATTAACTAAATATCCATGATCAGTAAAAATGACACTGTGGTACATATTCAATAACATAGTTATGCTCTTATCAACACTACCAGAGGAAATGGCATTACAAATACACCCTGCATACCTTTAAGCTCAGGAAACAATAACACTAACCGTTGCCATGGTGACATTTCCTGTTTACATGAGTAAGTGCATATAGTACTAGTTTCACTGGGGATACCTGATACTGCAGCTATTAAGTGTGTACCTATTTGCTGGTCTGTAATTGTAAAACGGTTTGCAAAATTATTGATTACAACTGCAAATCAAATTATGGTAAATATTTAAAAAAACATGCAGAACGATTCTGTCTTTCTTATTATTAATTCCAATTAGCCACTTCACCGAATAAAATATCCCTTTGTGTGCCATAATTAAGACTTCCACTGCGTGTTTTTAAGGTCAAACCTGCCTAGTTTTGGCTGCGGGGAACAACAATTCTTGTTATCATCCTGTTTGTACTTTGTCACCTGCCCACTTTTATTACAATGCAGACTGGAAGCAGTTATTTCGGGTTCGTTCGGTCATGAATTCTCGAGTCTTTGTGAATTTCAAACAGATCTCAGTCACAGTTTGTACTGCGGCCGTCCGTTCGATTCTTCAGAGTGATAGAAATCAGTAGTACTTCAAATACTCTTCACAGACACACAATGGCAGTAAATAACACTGTAAAATTCTCTGATTTGTTTGTCTAGAAACTCTTAGAACTCTAGGAAGTCTTGGAACTCTTGTACATGTTTGAACTTAAATTACTCTCATTTATTCTTATTCTTCAAGTCTTAGAAACTTGTCACTCAAAAAAAAAAATGACCAAATTTGTTTTGTTTTTAAATGCTTTGCTGCCTGGACAATATTTCTCATATGAGTACTACACAACAAAAGCAAATTGATGATTCTTTTTGAAAACTTTCAACTTCTTGAAATACAACGTGGGTATTCTCCAGCTGATGAACTGTGTAGTTACAGGATTTCTGCTGTAATTAGTTTTCTGGGAATTTACCAAAGTCGAGTAAAGTGACAGTTGATAAAACATGACACAAGTCTTTATGAAGCAGTTTATGAAGCCGTTGGTCTCGGCCCCTTGGCTCTAGGAATCATGAGACCGCTTTGAATGTCTTTTTTTGTTGTTTCTACTTACAGTCCTGCACAATGTTCACATTACTATTATAAATTAAATTAAGAAAGCTTGAAATAATCATTATTAAGACCTCCACAATACACAAATAGTTAAATGTGTTTGTTAAAGCTTACTACACTATTGTAGATAATGAAAGTTACAGGTTAAGCATTATTACACTATGGTGATATTTCATGTGGCTACATTTATAACAAACTAACAAAAAGAAATTAGGAAAAGTGTTTAGATTACAAGTTTACTTATGGACATAGCTTTGACTGGCACCAGAGCTGTGTACACCTGTGAAAGACAATCAAGAAAAAAAAGAAAATACATTACAAAAAAAGTTAAAAAAACCCCACAAATTCCAGGGAAATCACGCAATATTTTACTTTGGTTCAGGTGCCACAACAACACATCAACTTTGAGAGAGCAGCCAGTTGGGACAATTTTCAGAGTGTTAATACCACTCTACACTGTACTCTTGTATCCTGCTTCCAAACACTCGTACTGACAGTATGAGCAGGTCCGTAACATTCTGATAGGATATGTTAATGCCACTGATGTTGACATTACAAGTGTTTCGTTGATGGATATGAAAGTACAGTGTGTAAATAATACATGTCCGCAACGGGGGGGGGGGGGGGGAGTATGAAGCAATAGACTGCATATTCATATCTAGAATGCTTCCCAGCCAACTGGGTGGAGTGAGGAGCAATAGAATGCATATTCATATCTAAGAAGCTTTCTACCCAACTGGGTGGAGTATGAAGCAATAGACTGCATATTCATATCTAGAATGCTTCCTAGCCAACTGGGTCGAGTATGAAGCAACTAGATGCATATTCATATCTAGAATGCTTCCCAGCCAACTGGGTGGAGTATGAAGTGACTAGACTGCATATTCATATCTAGAATGCTTCCCAGCCAACTGGGTGGAGTATGAAGTGACTAGACTGCATATTAATATCTAGAATGCTTCCTAGCCAACCAGGTGGAGTATGAAGATGCTTCCTAGACAACTGGGTGGAGTATGAAGCAACTAGAGGCATATTCATATCTAGGATGCTTCCTAGCGTCTGAAGTTACAATTTCCCAAACCTAATAACACTCCTTGTTGTCCTCTCACATACTTCAAGGCACTCGCACTGACAGTATGAATAGTACCAAACCATTATCTGACATAAACAGGACATCCATACTGCTCATACTGTCAGAACAAGTGGCTTGAAGCGACATGAACACAAAAAATCACACCTTTCCTGACTGGGCGTTTCCCCATTTATTTCCCATAGTAAGGTTTATGCAAACAGTACTTAGAGGGAAAGTGAAATCTGGAAATCAAATGTAATGTTTTCATGGATTAAGGAAGATGAATATCCCTCCATGTCACTGGTAGGATGGTAAACATAACATGATAAAACCAAACAGTTGTCACAGATAATCATGTGTGTCGGCTAAATATATCACCGCCAAAGTATTTTGACGCTGAAATATTCAGTCAATTCAATTTGCTCCTGCTAGAGACTTAAAACCTTCTCAGTAAAGTATTATCAGGTACTTTTATCATAAAAACAAACCTTAGCTGTGCTTAGTTTCAAGGAGAAATAATGATTACACACTTTCACTCAAATGCTATAAAAACATATTTTCCCTTGATACAAGTTGTTTTTTAATTTCACTTTCAAGGTAAGGCTAAGTTTCCTTACTGTTTTTTAAGCATGTTTCATGTTCATGTGTTGCCATGGTAACTGGGATGTCTATTGTTTTAGTAGTCTCAACCGGTTTCAATCACCCATATGTTGTCAAGGTAACATGGGGGGGGGGGGGGGATTCTTTGCAGAACTAAACATATGTTTTTGACTGGCCATGTGTTTTCAAAGTAACAAGAGATGTCTTTCCAGGACTGCTAATGTGTTTGATCACTCATGTGGAACATGTTAGATTTATAATACTCTATAGTTTTTATTACCAAAAAGCTATAACATAGAATGATTTTCTAGAATTTTCACTAATTCTGTTGGGGAGGGGGGGGTGGGGGATTAGTCCCTTGCGGCATTCTTATTATTGAAATAATTTATTGCTGAAAAGAAAGGAGGTAAAAAAAAACTTAATTAAAGAAAAAAAGGGATTAAGAATTTGAGACAAGTAAATATACCTTTTGGTCCGTGAACTTTGGCATAACAAGTTTTGCAATAGGGCTTTCCTAAATGCTGAAATGAAAAGAGAATAAGGGATAAAATTAATGTCAAAATTTCCAAAGCTATGGAGTTACTGAAGAAAGGGGTAAACATTTCAATTTAAGAAACTTGTCAATCCACTTAATGGCACTTATCTTAATAAGCCACAACATGTATCATTGTAGGGCATGTCTGTACCATAACAGGTACTACTCTCTTGAACTAATTACTTGACAGTCCCCATCCGACTCCCAACAATCTAAGTGAAATTCCCACCTCTCCTTGCAGCATTTTTTAACCTGGGGTGTACGCTTTCCCCCACCCACCCCCCGGGTGTGAGGCAGGACACCACAAATGTGCTGCCATAGGCAATTAGGCATTACATAGCAAGGCTGTGTACAAAGCAATCATCCATACATAGCTGGTAAAGGGGACCGGGCAAAACTTTTGTCGAGATGCTACCAGGTGTGATTATAGACCTAGGTGGGAAAGGTTGAGGAATACCGTTCTAATGATGCAATAGGGTGAAAACTTACCACACTCTCCGCTCCCTGCGCTATCGAACTCTTACATTCAGTACACTTAAAGCAGCCCCTATGCCAATCCTTTCCCATGGCCGTGTACTTCTCAGCTGTTAAATAAATAGGAAAGAAATTACAAGGCATAGTCTTTGAACTCAAAAAGAATAATATCTTAATTAATAATTAATATCCATCATTCACACCTCTCCTTGTTGTTTAAGTATGCTTTTCTAATCTATGAGTTTGTCGCAAACTTTGTTTCATCGACCAGTTTTATGTACGTTAAATTATCCTACATGCAAACGTTTTTCATTTCTACTCAGGACTAATTTAATGAAAATGATATGTTCATGTAAGGCGTCTCCGCTATCTTGAGTTTGACGGCGGTGGGCTTTTTCCAGTGCAGTCCACGTTATCAGGGAGGTGATTTGAAGCTGTTTAATTTCATGCTGTCAGGCTGAGCCACCTATCAAAACCCCCTAAGGGATAGGAAGTAGCATTTACTCCCATCACCTTCGGATAGCTCTCTGCCTCCTCCAAAAGAAATTAAGTGGCTGAGTCAGACTGACCCTAAAACAAACAAATGTTCAAATCATTCATTCTAAGAATGACTACGTCCCTGTCTGTCGGTGTAAGCGATAAAAGAAGCTTGGATTTATCTTAGGATCAGCTGCGCACTCGGAAACACAAACAGAAGATCCAGACGTGATTCTCGCATCCAGCAGACACTCTCCTCTTAATTTCTATTCTCGGAGACGGAGAGCTGATTATATGTGGGGTGCATTTTCGACTCATTTTCAATGATGAGATGCAAAAATATCAAGGAGTGGCAATGCTGAGCTGTTCAATATCGGTCAACGTCAGACATCGTGGAGAAACTCTGTCTAGACACCGTACGGTGGTTAATGTATTTCCGTGAATAGAGCTTACAGTGCACGCCAAAGCATTTCCAGTTTACAAGGCAAAGTTAAATACAAATCCAGAAACCTACCTTTGGAATTAAACCGTTAAGCCAAGCGGGCAAATGTTAGAAGTTAAAATTTTCTGGTAATTTGACGGAAGTATTCCAAATTTCTACTTTTGTGTCTCATTACAGAATTCATGTAAAACAATATATTGAGAAGTGAGAACTCAGTGGGTAGTACTCGGCACATGCCTGCACCCATGACCTATACCGGCTGCACCCTCTCCCTCCCCACCACCTCCTCCCTCTCTTCAAAACATTTTAACAACACAAAGTATTTAAGTTTACTAACTGAAAGTCTTTATCGACTGACATTTTAGACAACTTGGAGATGTTCACTTTTCTATTTAAACTTATCAATGTTCCCATAAATACTGCACAGTGTATCAGCTCCTGTACTTTATGCCCAAACTTCAACAGTAGACTGCAACCCTTATTCCATTTTTTTCAAATTTCTTCCATATTGAAGGTAAAAGCTTTGTTTGCAAATTCATAAATGACCCTGAAATTACAGATTGGAATTCATTTGTGAGCAAGGAGTATCAAATATACTAAATATATAAATCAATTGGGTTAGTGGAACAGGAGGTGTATTGACCTATGATTAGACATTGTACAGCTGTTAAGATTTATCTATAGTACTCTGTACTTCACACAAGTTGTTGTTTAATAAATTAATTTCATATGTGCTGTACTCCTGTTAGTGGACCACTCAGCCTACAACAGTGCTGTACAAATCAATAAACTACTCGAGCAGTGGGGTGATAATAACTACAGTATATACTTCAACCATAACAAAAATTTCATTAAAATGGAGTTAATACCAACTGTGATTTCTATTAAAGGATATTGATGGATAATACCAGTGTGTGTGTTATATTGTATAATTTTTACCGCATATATACAACAATATTACATTTCTATGACCTTGTGACCTTCCACATACTGTACAGTTTCTGTAAAATGAGATGTTAGGGCTTCAGTCACGTTGATTTAATGATGATGCCAGAAGGGAGAGGATAGTGATAAGAGGAAGGAGGAGAGGATAGTGGTAAGAGGAAGGGGGAGAGGGTCATGAACAGGGTCAAATGAAAATAAATATATATTCCATTCAGGCAATAATTGTATCCAGTGTCGCATGGAAAATTGCAACACAAGCAATCATTTTAAGCAAATTGCTTTACAAATACATAGGTGTATACAGGTAGCAGGTTTGTGCACACTGAACCATACAGTAGTAATTTATAAGAGACAAAATTCTGAACCTGCAAGCCTGCAACATAAAATATGAATTCTAAATTATTCTTTGCTATGGTAGACACTTGCAAAATATGTGGCAAATGGGGATTGAAGGAAAGTGGGGAGGAGGGGTGGCAGGAGGGGGGGGGGGGGGACAGAAACCTACAGAATAGCTTGGTGATCCTGATGCACCTAAATATCTGTCATGATTTAAATCCAAACTCCCCTGGCCAATCTCTAACTGAAATTCAAATAAGGTGTGGTCATGTGCAACAAGCATACAGAAAGGTCAAAATTGAAAATTAAGGTTGAAATCCACTTTGGATTCAGTGGTTTACAAGATAAGACTTAAACAACCTTGACATTTTGTTAAATATCTTAGATAAGCATGTTTCTTTGTGTACACTAAGGCCACTCTGTAAAATTCATTTCACAACAATCAATACAGACACTGTCCTTGTGGAGGGTTAGATGCTGTTTTCAAACTTATCCGGATTTAAAGTAAACCCAGTTTATCCACCTAAAATACCACAAAATGCAACCGAAGGTCTATTAATTTGGTAATATTGCTAACTCTTGATATTAAAGGTCATAAGTATTGTCCCCGATTATGCTAGAAACTCAGATAATGGTCACTCTGAGCTCAAATTTCAACTAATGTGTTATCCACACTGAGTCATGCAATTGTGTATTCTAACAATCTTCACTAGATCTACGTATAAATTTGAAATAACAAAACCTCAAGGAAAGTACTGTACTTGTAGAAACTTTTTTTTTAGCATACTTAAAGTTGGGACTAATGGTGATGACCTTTAAGAATTACAGTACATATTTCGTCAATGTAAGCAAGTGAAATTCCATCTCATTCTCATTCCAGTTACATCCACCCCCTTCCCCCCCCCCCCTCCCCTTAGCCTTTTCCACTTTCACCTATTTCGGAAAGTCATGTGAGATAATTGGTGTTTAAAGCAAACTTTAAGATGACCAAATGAGGATTGTGCTAGCATATTTTGGCTACACTGATTTATTCTAGCATATTTGGCTACACTGATGTGGCCACACATTTGGTTT
The DNA here is from genome assembly GCF_037975245.1 of Apostichopus japonicus. NCBI lineage: Eukaryota > Metazoa > Echinodermata > Holothuroidea > Aspidochirotida > Stichopodidae > Apostichopus > Apostichopus japonicus. The sequence continues at coordinate 1,374,014 of NC_092566.1, forward strand.
ACTCCAAAGTCCACTTTTGGTAATTTTAGTGCAATGATCCTTGTGTGTACTGCTGCACACAGTGAATTTTTTTTCATGTCATTGTAAACTGACCTCATATTACCATATATCTCCCTGTACAATTAGTTTATAAAAGACAAAAGACCCTTAAATACTCCTAATTGGTTTTGATGAACTCAAGATTGACAAGTTTACTTAATAATAATTGCTTTCAAATTGTCCAGGGTAAGCAAACACAGAGACGAGGGCCTTGGAATAAACAGCCACAGACATGACAGACAAAACTACTGTACACACAGGTGTGTCACGGACAATTCTGTTGGATCTGTAAGAGGGTTAGATAACCAGGGACTGAAGGGTTAGCCAGTCTTGGGCGGACAAAAGATCAGAACTTATCTAAAATTGCAGACATGAGACACCATTCTCCTCCATACACATAGGTTAATGTGTTAGGCTAGAGAAGTGGACTTTTATAGACACACTGGTAATTGATAGGTACAGTACTGCAACCACACAGAGTCAGACAACAGATCTACACGTAAGCAACAGCACTGACAATTTATTATAGTGACCAGACCATCATGTCATGGACCTCCATCTACCCTCCTTGCCCCCTTCCCCTCCGCAAACTAAAATATTTACTCAGCGGTTCTCAGCCAATGGAGAAATGTTAGAAAAGAGCGGTAGCAATTATTTTTCATCAATTTCACTCCAGCTCAACTTAGATGTACTTTGTCTTGTTTGACATACTGTGTTTATTCATATAATCAGACCACGACATGCACACTGCATCTATGGTAGGATGTTATATTTCACACTGTTTTATATTCATATATTCAGACCATGACATGCACACTGCATCTATGGTAGGATGTTATATTTAACACTGTTTACTACTATTAATACAGCTGCTATTATATTAATGATGCTTTAGTGCCTTTGTTGCCAATCAACTTATTAAAAATCAATCAGGGCCTTCTTTGCTTTCACAAGTTTACACATCATTTGAATACATTACTGCAGTTATGAATGAATTTCAATGTCGGGAGAACATTTTTTCTTTCAAAATGTGAGTCACCAATTACCAATCTATGTTGAACTGATTTGGTGACTGCCAAACATATTTGTAGAGATAGTTAAACCCCTGGGAACAAAATCAGCAATTTGAGTAGAGATATTACATCGAAAATATATATCACTGTTTATGTTTACATTGTGTTCTGTAGTAAACTGATATCAATAAACATACCAGTAAAGCTATAAAGGTCTGACATATTGAACCACCAAGATAACATAGTTCATGTTGATTGTTATTCCAGGTAGTAACCATAGCAACAGATGCATCACCACCTTAAACATCAGACAAACAGTCAGTTAAGGGCAGGTGCTATAAATCAAAGTTTTCTATCCCCACCCAATAACTGATGGATTGAATGCAAACACCTCACAGATACTAGAAAATTGAACTATAAACTAGAGTTGGGTGTAGTATGGCTATGCATACACAGACAACTTGCTGACATACTTTTAAATAGCCAGCAGAAAATGTTACCTTCCCCAAGATTAGAACAACTCCATGATAGAACTGAGTATTGTACAGTACATTCGGTTTATAACCTGACTGAGTGAAACCATTGGATTATATCTGGGCAATCGGAAACATCCTAAAGTATCGGCAGGAATGAGGGAACAACCCTTCACTTTATATTCATTATACCTATCAAAATCAAATCTGTCCTTCTTGTGGTTTATTTAAATGGTAGCATGTAAGGATGATGAAAAAGAGGGGGGAGGGGGAATCAAGGGGGTTGGGGGCAGGGATTCTCCAATTCAATAAATGACTTTACCTTCTGAACAGTTTTTACCCCTGCCTCTTCCTAGCATTCTTACTATCATTTGTGTAGGTGATTGGGCAAGGGTGGAGTGTAGGGGAGTTTACAATGACTTTTAATTTTATCAGATATGTAAGTACCCAGTGACCATGTTTTCAGTCTTTAACTGGTAACATAGCAATTTGAACAATCCTTTACTTCTACACGGGGGTGGCGACAGCCCATTATAAAGTTGGTTTCGTTTTTTACCCACACACTTCAGCACATTCAAGTTTCAGTTTGCTGTATACTTCTATTCATTGTATAGATAGTGACAATCTTTATTCTGTAATATACCTCATCTACATAAAGAAAACAGACTTATAATTTGATAACACAGAGCTGTTTGATCTTACAGTACCTAAAACAAGCATTATTTGAGTGTCTAGCATACTCTGCTATGTACTCTCTCCAAAATATAATTGAGTGACGCTGACATGGAGAGCCATTTGACTTCAAACCTAATTATTAAGCTCATTAAGAATTTAAAGTAACAACCACAATTTGCCTTAGAGATTTAGCTTTATTTAGTTTAAACACTAAGCCTCACAGTACTGAAAGGCTTAGTGTTGAGTTCTATAAGGCGGTATTTGTTAATCTCTAATGACTTTGTTTTGACAGTATTCCATGCCATTAACAGATGTCACTCACCTTGGTAGCAGCAATCTGTTATACAGACTCACTGAATTAACATGTATTGTACTTCAATGTGTAAATGGAAATCAATGTGTATTATATTTAAGTAGGTATTGTACTGAATCAAGTTAAAGAGAAAGTGAGAACCTTCATTTGCTGTAGGGAGGTTTAGTCTATGTACACTAAGCCTCATGGTAACTGTGTTGAGTGACCATTATAAGGCAGTAATTACAGTAGGTAAGACTGAATGTTGAGACTACACTTATTACATATTACTACTAGTTTATTGGACAGACCATCTTACACAACAAGAGGTTAATGTGTATGTCCGAGTGGGACTTCAATATGCTAAAGCAACTCAAAAGAAAGGTTTCCATCAAGAAAAGGTTGATAGTAAAGATGATTATCGTTGAAAAGTCAAAATGTGAAGGGTTTCATGAGACAGTCCTTTAGTAGAAACCGAAAAACACTTAGCGTTTGTTCTCAACAGGTGTATATGCTTTAACTCGGGAGCTTCTAATTCCTTTCCGTTTTAAATGAATAGGACATACTAGGGTGATACAATACACTATATTATCTGAGATGCCAGGAGTGGTTTGAACAAAAATTGAATATAGGAAGCAAAGGTGTCCGGGTAACATATAGCAAAGTAGAAGACACTGGGACTTATTTATCAAACAACCAACCTTGCCTTAAAGATAATCAAATTTTAAGTATCGGTCGTCCCGCAGGACAACTGGAAATTCCTTTGAATTTGACATTGAAAACACAGGACATTAGAAACAGAGACAACAGAAAGTGATGTTTGAATGGACGGGTGATAAGATATCAAGCCCTTCTTGTGTATGTGTTTAGGGAAGGGGGCAGGGGGGAGGCTGGGGGTCGATTTGTGGAAGTTATGAACTGGTATAGTGCCGTACTAGGGAAGAGGTGAAAGGTAAGTGCTGAACTGCGAAATGATCCAGTCTTTTACAAACAACATTTATCTGAAAGAAATTGCAATACATCAGTAGAACTACAAACATTTTCATTTTGTTGAAAATGATTAAGCTATAAAAATATGATAAAATTTTACACATCTCTGTCGACAAGGGCGTAGGAACCAGGGGGGCTGGGGGCGCTAGCCCCCGGTTAAAAATATCTGGGGCGGAAGTATCATTCCGCCCCCCGCTTCGCAAGTCAGAAAACCCCTTTTTCATTTCTCAATAAATGATAAAGTGTTAAGTGTGCTATATTGCACCAAATTGCATCTGAGGCCACCTGGAAATGCAAAAAAAATTCCAAAGGGGAGGGGGCACCCCCTCCCCCAGGCCTGCCATCAGTCTTCAGCCCCCCACTCAAAAGTACTTGTATACGCCACTGTCTGTCGATCTTTACAAAACAAGACCACCTCCCCGGCAACTGTATGGGACTTTTAACATGATGAATTATCATGCTACTAAGCTAGGCCTAAACTCTGTAAATGACCTTAGTGGGTGGGACAGGCTGTAGATGCCAACCTGACTTGACACCGATTTTCTGCCTACACCCTTTGTAAAGTAAAGCCTATGATAGGCTAACCTAATTAAGTTAGTTTAGTGTTAAGTTACAGTCACATTGATTCTCAAGTACTATGGGGAGGTGAGCTGTACACAATATTCTTCCCACTGAAGAAACACTTCCATATTTGAATTGATGTACTGTATCTTATAACGTAGCCTAACTTTTCGAAGATTCCAGGCTAAGAGATGGTATAGCTTACGTCATGTGCAAGGGGCAGGCCTAGGCCTATCTTATATTATAAACATGGAGTTGAACTCCGCAATTAGCTTACAACCGTGCACTGAAGCCATGATCAAAGCAAGCGCTGATATACTTACCGAAGTAAACTTCTTTGGCGCAACCTGGACACTTAGGCATGATGACGATTCAGAACACACAAAGGGAATAAAGAGTGAAATAACTAATTATTTTGATGAGCTTATATAGACGGCCGGTTGGGTACTATCAACAGGTGATCTGGTAAGTTACCACTATAAGGTCTACGTACATATACCACCTGCCAGTAACTCACACACTACATACACGCGAATCTTCGTGGGTGCGTCAGTAATAACAATTTTTGCGCAAAGCACTACTTTTATGGGCGGTCACAATTTGCACACGAAACTGATTTTAAAAGTTCCCGCCAAAAAGTTACGGGTGTTCATTAGTATTATATTCCCCCAATCGGATCGATAGTTAATGAGCAGTGTGATCACAAAAGAGAAAGATGTAAGAGCATTAGTAGACAATGGATGGAGAGAGGACATTATATTGATATTATATTTGCCATGAAGACGAGGGTCAATGTAGTGGTTTTACCAACAGTCGCCCAGGGGCTGCATATGCCCATGTCAACAGCTATTGAAGGACGCTCAGTACCACAATTGTTTACGTGGGGAGTAGTGGTGGGGGTGGGGGATGGGGGAGAGACAAGCGGATGGTCATTATCTAGTATAATTCCCCATCTATTGCGCTATAATAATGAGGTGAATTGCTGATTTTAAGCTCGACTTGAACAGATGTGTTTTGCGGTACGCTCAACAAGCACGAGGTGGGGTTGATAACACTCAATTAGTCATGTCCATAGAAATTGATAAGGATGGTAATGTTCTACTGATTGATGTTTGAAAAATTGAACCGGCTGGGGTCCTTCAATGATGTCCAACATGTAGGTGTGGAGTTACATAGTTTCAACTCGCAATATGAGGCTGACGTTAGGGAGGGGGAGATGATTCTTTTGCGAAACAAAATCATAAAACTGCAACAACAAAAAATGTTCAAACTAATATCTCTGCGATAAAATTTGCTATTGTGATGTGGTTTTAACCACTACTCGGCAGAAAATTTACAGCATTCTTTAAACTAAAATGATGGAGGGGTTACTGTTAATATCACAATATTCATTCCGACAAATTCCATGCTCTACTTGTAGGGATACTGCTACGTGGACACAATCGAGTTACAGAATTGGAGACAGAATCCATATAATAAAAATAATACTAATAATAATAATAATAATAATAATAATAATAGTAATAATAATAATAGTAATAATAGTAATAATAATAATAATAATAATAGTCAGTAACGACTTAAATTTATCATGGGGCTTTTACCCCTCCCCTTCCCCGAATAAAATAAGTGGATCTCACCCCCCCCCCCCTCTCAACTAACCAATAGCATATTACCAAGAAACATTGAAAATCCTGTTATACATTATAATAAGCATGTATGTATGTTAAAAAAAAGAATTGTATCTAAGTATCCTCCAATTTTTCAAAGGGGAGCCTCGGTCAGGAACCTTCTCTCCTTACACCCCTCCCCAAGACGACATGATATCTTAGCCAGGATCTCTGCCCCTCCCCCTCCCCTCCCTATTCCCTCCCATACAAGAAATTGTGGTTGCGCACCTGCTTCCAGTTACTAACCAGTATGTGGCTTCTTAACTCTCAAAGTTCGCAAAACTAAACTTAACTTTCGGAATGTCTCTGAGTGTCTCGTCATATAGATTGTCTAGGGTTGTCTAACCTTTTGCAGAGGAGGGCCACATGGAATGATTATGATGAAGGAGGGGGCCGCATGAACCCTACGCTCGATATTTTGCCCGATGAATAAAGTCCAGCCGCCCCCCCCTCTTCCTCCGCTGAGAGTGTCACACAAACTGACCTGTATGCAGTTTTTTTTTTGACCCAGAAGGTTCCAATGATTGATTATATAGCTTCAAATTGTTATCAGTAAATCTGCTCACTAAAATTTCGCACCGTAGAGCATCTCTGACGGGCCGGACGCAACCCTGCGGCGGGCCGGACTGTGGCCCGCGGGCCGTAGGTTGGACAACCCTGGTCTACAGCGTTAAAACTGTCATAAGGACAATTACGGTACCGTACCGGTATAGCTAAACTAAAACGATTGCAGAATGATCCGGTTAACTATTTGCCTCAGCTGTGGGATTGTGGAATTACTTGTACTATTAATTAAGTAGAGTAAAAACAGTTTATCCAAGTTCCCGGGAGCTTTGCATCTTAGTAAAGCCACTAAGCTAGGCTATAAAGTAATAAGTGGGTATATTACGTGAGATTGTGTATGGCACCAAATTGCTCCCAAAATGGATAAATTTCTGTTAATCTCATTGTCCCAATTCTTTCAAAAGACTATAGTCCGAACTGTATTCACACACCCCGGTACCCAAAATGGGTATGACAAAACTGCTTTATAAAGTGTTCGAGGACCATGCAATCTGTCGCTGGCATAACCCGAAATCCGTTTTTTTTTCAATGAGTGTGATTTTGCATAGCGCCACCGCTTTATGAAAGTTCCACTCCGTCACTTGTAATTTGCATCTGGTTTAAATTTTGAGATTTCGATCATTCGTCTATGTATTCTCATGTTGATCACTGAGAGGAATCTATACTCTAGAGCAGGGGTGGGCAAATATTTGATCTTGCTGACCACAGTGCAAGTTTGTATCCAAATTCGTGGGCCAGCCACACCGTTGTCAAGACGAACCAGCTCACATGACACATGACACAGAGATATGACATTATAATGTGAAAGTAAACGACCAGAAAGTTCTCCCTGTGTATTGTTCACCTATTACGTCGAATTATTATATGAAAGGTAACTTAGACCCACGTTTCAGGTTTTATTCGAGTCGGTCATCAGTGAATTCATGTTATCGGTTGATTTATACCACACATTCAAATAACAATGTAATTGTATAGGCTTACGGGATCGTGTATCGCTGTTATGGTTCTGATGTACATCTATTTTACGGCTATGATGTATATGCTACAATTTCTTAATAAAGGGACCTTAATCCATCCATATTCCTTCCTTCTGCATCTGTTCTTTCACCTGCACTGACTCAATTAAGTTTAATGAAGTTTATGAACAGCTCAATGTTCTGAAAAACAATAACAGGAATACCTTCTTCTTTCGATAAAAATATGTTTAGATATATATAGCCAGCCATTTTTTTATGGCATGTTGAAGCAATTTTCTACGTAGTTTTGAAATATGGTTATAATAATTTCAGTAGAAACGGAAAATGAACAGGGTTGGTTTAAAAGGGCTATACAAAACAATGATATTATCAAGGTATTACAATGAACCTATACTAATTTACACCCAGTTGGGACAATTTTTTTTCGATATTGTACTGTCATGTCCCGCTTCAGAGCACTCGTATTGTCAGTATGAGTAGTGTGAATATCATTTTTCTATCATATATAGGTCAGGAACTGTTTGTACTGTCAATACCAGTGCTTTGCAGCATGATATGGGAGGACAGTTTAGAGAGGTATTAACATTAGGAAATTGTCCCAACTGGCTGTGCTTTAGGTTGAGATACTGAATATTCAAAATGACCCTGTTTCATTTTTGACCTCCCTATCAGAAGACTTCTAAGGTACTACAAACGGACACCAGCTGAACATGTTTTTTTTTAGGATAGATAGTAAACAAAAATACCAATGGACCATCCTGAATCCTGCATAACGATGATGTTTACATTAAAGGTATATACTGCATGTCTCATGAATATGCATGACTGTATAGCAGTATCCCGGATGTTTAGTAAAATGAGTTTTGCATATGGTCGACACATTCCAGTTGTGACAAATGTTCCCAGTATTAATCAAAATACTATTCGCAATTGATGGAACTAAGACACTTTTCTATGGATATTGAATCACCTGACCGTTCATACGCGATTAAAGAATCAATACTGTTGATTATAAATATTTCGTCACTATAGAACATTTCGTCATATTTTATTTATCAATAATCAGAAAAGAAAATAAGGAAAAAACCATAATTAATTCCTTAAAAAAGTATCTCACTTGAGCACTTGAAGGACAGGCATGCTTGGGGTGTGGGGTTGGGGGGGGGGGGGTAGGGGTTAATCCTCAGGCCTTGACGGTCTTCATACGTTTATATACATATAAGTGCAAGATAGTCGGCCGTTTCTTTAGTTTTCGCAGACCAGATAGACATTGAAGGCATTCGAGGACTTGATTTGATCTCTGTTATTCCTGTCATAGCTATTGAGATTCTCTGGCATCACATGCATGGAGTTTATCAAATTCGATTTGTAGTTATCAAGTTGAAACATCTTCCAATTATTAAACAAAGTCAGTCAGTGTACGGTAGTATTTTCGTCTGATCAGATATAAGTAAGTTGGAAACAGAACCCGGGCTTTCAACACACGGTCGTTCCTTACACCTTGTTTTCTTCTTCTGTCTGTTAAGACCTATACCTATCCAATTCATTCATTTCATATTTTGTCACTATTTTCATTCACAACCTGCAATCATGCACGTGCACACTCTATAGCAGGTTGATCAAAACAACTATACCTAAAAATAGACCATGCATTTAGTCAGGATATTGGGAAAAAGTGTGAAATGATATAGATTTGAGGGTGGGCAGAGAATTGAGCAGTGGGTATATACATGTACATGTAAAGTTGAAATTGAGGTTCGAGTGCTTTTGGCAAATAGTTTAATTAAATGTCGGTCTCGCGGTAAAAAAAGAATTAGAGGAGCAATCCGAGTTCATTATACGACGCACTCAATGTCTCAGGCACTGTGGTAAACACTTCAGAAAATGAACGAAAGATAGAGGAAAGGTGAACAAATAGAATTTACATAAAAACAAAAACAAGAGAGAGAGAGAGAAATAATTATATTAACAACAGAAAGCAAGAACGACAAAAATATTAAGGTGACAGATGGAAAGAGCTGAGGCTTTGAAAGGTCGCCGAGTTAATGAGTTAGGTGAAAAATGATGATGCTACTATACTCCCATGAAGGAAAGGTCTGGAGGTCTCCCCCCCCCCCCTCTCCCCTAAACAATTAGCGTTTCAATTAGCATTTATATATATATATATATATATATATATATCGTATAGTTGTTTAACAGTTTTTCCGTTATTCCTATATATATATATATATATTATATATATATATAATATATATATATATATATATATATATATATATATATATATATATATAAAACGTAATCACGTGATATATCGTTTCAATAGACCAATTTAACTGTTTATTTGTTTTCTTTTAACGTTACTTTTCAACATTCGATGAAGTCGCCTTTACTTTTTTTTGCTACTTGTTCTTAATTTATTTTACTTTATTTTAATTTAAAAAATAGAAGAAAATTGTAGCGATGGAACAAGACTCAATCTTATAATGTTGAAAAGTTGGATCAAGTTTAAGCTTGACTGAGCACGAAACGCCAAGGTCGAAAAGCGTTTTTCACACGCCCTTTATTCATAATAACAAGTAAACAACATGTGTGGGTTTATCGTACTTTTGAATTTTACACTGCGAAGATATCACGCACATGATCGTCTGACTCAGCATAAAAGTTTTATGTTAAAAACACCTTCAACTATTTTTTTTTTCGTCAAAAACACCCCAAAATTCGTAAACAAGATTATGGCAGTGGATCAACATAGAGGACCTCACCCAAAATATAAATAGTTAATTTCAATGCCACAAGCAGGTAAGCGATTCGCTTCGTTGATTATTTTTAAAACTAAAATTGGATCACTATGGCAACGTTCAAACAAAGCCATGCATGCATCTGAAGCTTCGTGTTGCGGCTACTTTTGGCGGCAACAAGTCAAATATATATGCCCTCACAACATATAAACTTATATAAAATTAATAACACTTGAAAATACCGAAGAATATATACACTTTCTTATCCGTAACTACGGCTATATGTAGATCGTGCATGCAGGCCACGCGTATACACATATCGTCTGTTATTTTCTTGAATTAATATATGCTTAGCGACGTGGAACGTATAGGCTCCCGCAGAATTTGAAGGCCGCCCACTGATGGTTATTCGGAGCGCGTTAAAACCCCTACAAAGTACCATAAAAAACCCGTATTAACTTCCTTTTATATATATATATATATATATATATATATACATAGATATATATTATCCTTCTCATTACGTTTTCATACATATATATATGTATATATTTATATATATATATATATATATATATATATATATATATATATATATATATATATATATATATATATAAATATATATATATATATATATATATATATACATATATATATATATATATATATATATTTATTTATTCCTCCAGTAATTAAATTTGTGAAAAACATTGCGTGTATCGGGCGCATCAGTCACACCAACGACAGATAACAAACAGTCGCAGTTTGCTTCTATAATCAAAGGCTAGAGCGTTAATTTCAAAACCATCATAATATATGATAGGTTTTCGACTAAAGCTTGTTCGAGTGTAAACAATATTACCGATTTCTTACGATTTCTACAGGCAAAGTACAATCGAACCCAGTGTGTACTTTTTCTCCCACAAAATATGACATCATTGCTGCATATGATATGTTGCATGTATGTTAGTTATTTGTTAGACATCTGATATATGTCTTTCCATTTTGTTTCCAGACGTGTCTTGCTCACTATAGATCAGCTGTTTTTGCCTATATGCATGATTTAACGGGTCTTGTATAACACAAATACAAGAATATTGTATCAGGATCGGATCGGCAGATCGTGGGGGGGGGGGAAGGGGGGTGGCTACACGCTACCTCCACCTCGATAAAAGAAATGCAACGAAAAACCCCAAACGATAGCAAATGAAAAATATCTTCATAAATTAATAATGACCTTCTATAATCTTTCAAAGTATTTTTAGTACCAGTACAAAAGCAAAAGCCTTGATGATCTATTTTAACTCTACCACAGGTTTCAATGTGGGTCGATCCGGCGCTATCCATAGGAATAGCGCTGGTAAATGACTAAATGCATTGGATCCAGTTTAATGTAATTATTATCAATTTAGAGGTTTTAATATTCGATACATAAGGAAAAACACAAAACAAACAATGTTTTCCCAAGAATCAAATATATAAGAAAGTAACACAGTTTAACACTATGAACGTCAGTCAAGTAATGTAATTTGCTTCCCTTTCCCTTCCCCAAACCCTTCTCGCAACCCTTCCCGCAACCCTTCCCGAAACCCTTCCCCAACCTTTCCCCAACCCTTCCCCCAACCCTTCCCCAACTCATTCCTCTAACACTGGTCTCTGTTCCATGATCATTCATTTTGCTTTCTTCTTTAGACATATATACACTTAGGCTGATAGGCTAGCATAGCCGATGAACAAGCCTATTTAATTATCTTCCGTAGACGAATCCATATATACTGAAACTGGTAGCAATCCGAACTGTCCGTCTTCATTTCCCCTCTCACCGTATACATTCATATTAGACCCGGCTGCACGGCATATATAGTCATTTGTGACCTCAGTTACACTTTACTCGAGGTCCATGCCCTTCTTACGCCTGTAATTCTCATTAAGATATCCAAATCACGCACCACAATCATATGGAGATTTAATGGTATGTCTCCGTTAAGAAGTACCATGTAGACCTATTCAGCATGAATCTTTCCCTAAATTTGTTAAATTATAGGCCAGTGCTTGGAAAAGATCAGTTCGGTGGTTCGTTCTATATGATCAGCAAAGATATAGAGAACCATTTCTTTCCTTTAAGTGAATAATTTTAATATAAATGTTGAGTTAATTGCGATTTGTTTAGTAGGCCTACATATATCTAAGTCATATAGGTCTATGTACGCCATGGCCTGATGACTGGAACGTGCATATAGCCTACTTAACATTCTATTTTTTTATAAGAGAAGTTTTGTTTTGAAACGACAATGGCATTTTCATTTCGTCAACACACGACATCGTGCACGGCTTTGTCTAAAGTACAGTTAATTTTGCAACTGTTATTTTCCTTTCTTTTTTACACTCAGGCAGTCCAGCGACCGGAATGCCCTGTTAAGGCTCAAATGCTATCTGATAGGGGACATTGCACTGAGTCAACTGAAGATGGTATCTCCATTATTTTCATCTGAGATATAGTGTGAGATTATCAAACTCAATATTGACGGAAACCTGATGCGTTTTGAAGAGAAAAAAAAGGTTTGCAATCCATCAACGTCAGAAAAAGAAATAGAGGTTTGATTACCAAAGCCTGTACCGAATATTTCCAGAAGCAGGATTAATCTTACTTTTAACTTTGGTGTTTGGCTACTGTATAAGGTTGTCACTGATTCTTGCAATGTTGATGTATATGTTATTAAGTCAAAATCGCATACGTGTGGATGCTGTGTAAATTTTAACAAAATGCTTATCAAGTTTTTCAATTCTCCAATGGATTGTTTATTGTTACAATATCCTAACTACCGAGCTTTGTTTAGTTAGATAATCGCACAGAACTACACTATTACCGCGAAGTCTTGTTTTGTTGTGACTTTTTGTCTCTTTATGTCAACAATTTTTGCTTTGTTCTTTGTGGAGTTAATTAGCTCGCTACTGATCGATGCTCTGCAATGGCCAATTAGTTTAAGACATCACCAAGGCAGCACCCGGCTTGATTTCATTTGCGTGTAGTATATGCAAAGCAGATCAGACGCCACTGACCTTTTAGCCGTGGGAATTGGTACTTTGAATATCTCATGAATAAAACGCTAAAATCCAAACGTGACTCACTTTGGATAACTTGTTTACGTGAACAACAACAAAAGGCTGACTTGTTTTTCAGCTCGGCAAACAAATTCCGCTCGAGTATGTGTATTCAAGGAGCACTACTATCTATAGCGCACAGTCATGCGATTCAGTTGAATGAATGAATCCTTAATGGCTGCCTGCAATGAGCTTTGTTCGATAGCTTGAACCGTGTGGAATATAATGCTCAACAAGCAGACGATTGGTGAAGAAAGATGTGGTAAAATAATTCGCAAAATCAGTCGTTAATATTGTATACTTCGTCCTTTCTATGTAGGAGAAATACAGCAATGAACTTCGCACCTCTGTCGTAGTTAATATTGATTTGTTGTGATCAAACTATATATTGATTTATCGGCGACTTTTAACAAACAACTGGATTAGATGTACAGGTTGTAGCCGGTGGAATTATTGCAGAACAGAGAGGAGGCATGAACTGCCGTGATTGCAATGCTGATGAATAGAACGGAGAAGGATGAAGTGTGCTCTAAAAAGTTCAGGCAATAATGGCCGATCGGCGAACCACTCTTTTGCAGTGTTCTTTGAGGATTCGCCGTCGACGGAAGGTGAGATATTTTGTCTGCAAATTTGACCACATTTTGTAATAGTTAAACTTAAAACTAGGGTAGCCTAAATTAAAATGCATCTTGATAACAGGTTCTGATACTCGTTTACTCTGCCTCTCTCAACAGTGGAAAACACGTTGGTGCTCTCTCACTAAACTTAGTCCTGTTTCAGGTGAGAAAACAATCATTTTTGCCCAAACATAGGCTAGGCCAGTATTTCGTCTTTGCAATCAATTTAGCCTGCCTAATTTTAAGCCGGTAGCCTAACGTTAGGCTTCATTTATAAAATTCCAGCCAAAGCGGTTGTATCACATCACCGATGGTCAGCCTATCCTACCTAAGATATTTGACGGGCATACAACATGCACTTGTTGCCAGATATGCATGAAGGTCAGACATTGCCAGGACAGCCTAAGCCACAGGCACCTGGGCTAGGTCAGGTGCAGCTAGGCTAGGTCAGGTCCAGTTAGGCCTAGGTCAGGTTAAGGTAGCCTGCTGCTGCTAGGCTATTTCCTGTTAGATTAAACCATAACATACAACTTGCAAAGCTGCAGTTATACTAGTACTAGACAGGCTGTAGGTCCCATATAGCCTAGCCTAATTTGTTAGGTGTAACATGGATGATGGACAGTGTGAGTCAGAATTTCAGTCCCAACCAGCTATGTGACACTCTCTCCACAAAGGATGTGCATGTTTATGATATTTGGAGTAGTTTCAGTGTGTGCTTTGAATATTGTAGGTTGGTGCCAAAACCTGCATTGATAATTTACTGTTTGTAGTGCAGTTTGACATCAAATTTATTTACGACAAATGTTACTGGTGGTAACCCAATAGAGAAACAATCTTTATTGCAACATGGACTTAAATAATGGAGCAGTACTTTTTTAACCAAATTTTGTAGGACAGAAGTTGTAGCACATCGTCAAATCCATAAATGAGTCTGTACGAAGAGATCTGAAATAAATCAAATACAATTTAGAAGGAAGTTCTGGATAATGTCTATCTATTACTACAAGGTTTATCAGTTCATTGAAGGATGTTCTGTATAGTGAGATGAGCCATGAGCATGCAGCTTGTAATCTCACTACTGAGGAGGTCAGAAGGTTGCAAATTGATCATGTCAGGATTTTAGGATTGTTTATGGTATTGATAACTTTTTGTCAGCCTTGGTAATGGTAGGAACACTAGAGTTCATTGTGTAAAGTTTCAGAAAGGTTACTAGTAGATATCTCATGTCTATTGTAGTAAATTATCAAGTGCCAAAGCAATGCCAACCCAAGTCATATTCATGCCAATATCAATAGAATTTTAACTACTGGTTCTACTGCATATTACTCATTGCACAGGAAGCATTATTTCATGCATTCAAAGTTTCATTAAGATTTGGAAAGTCATAGAGCCAATATCAAATTTACCAATAACATTCTTTGCTCATACAAAATTGACCATTTATGGATGCCTCAATTTCTTTTTATTGCAAGTTACAAACCATAAAGGTGATTACCTATATAATTACTGTACTTTAGAGCCATTTTCCTTATTGCATGCTGCCATAAAATATTAGTCATATAGCTAAAATATTAGTCATATAGCTGGAGAGCCCGAACAGAATGAACGAAGAACTGCTCTTAGCTTAATTTTATAAATACAGAAAGAAAAAAAACTTGCATGAAATTTTTCTACCATGTTGAACACCAACAATAATTTGTTTTGTTAATTTACAAGTTACTGTTCTCATTCAACTTTGAATCATTGCTCCCTGGCGGACAGGATTTATATACTCTTATGCGAGGATTAGATCAGCCATATTTGTGTGATATTTTATTGCTCTCCCCATAATCCTTTTCAAAAGAAAAAAAAAAAGACTTGCTTATCTTTTATGCCCTGTTAATTATTTTCCAGTTTAATGGTTTGTTATTGTTCTCTATGGCAGTGTTCCTTTTTCAAATTCCATCAGCATAATCATCACCAAATTGTGTCCACCCACATTCGACCTTCCATATCTCCCCCCTCTTTAATAGTGGCTGGTAGTTGGCATTTTGTTTTGAAGGTTCTGTGTATTCTTTCTGGTCATTGAATAATCAACAGACAAAGTGCAACTTATCATGCTCTTTGTATTTATTCCTTTAAGCACGGCAAACTTAAAAGTACAAATTCTTTTTTTTCTCTTCTTTTTTTCCTTCTTTGCTGAAGGGGTAATTAAATCCATAAACTGATAAATGTGTTTACTTCCCCTAGAGAGTCCCAATTTTTTTCCGGCCATTAAACATGAAAAATTGAGGAAATGTTTGTGGATTTCATTTTAAGCATAATTTTCAAGCAAACCTAGTTATTTCTCAATTCTGGTATTAAAGCATTGATCTAAAGCAGTTTATCCATTAAATGGACTTTAAAGTTTCCTACTTAACAGGGAATAATTTAATGTTCAAATTCTGTTTGCAGTTTTGATTACTCTGCATTTGTACCTATGGTTCATGTGAACAAGAACTGTAAATTTATACATCTTTCCACTTGATACAAATTTTGCTTCATCTTTTGATCTTGTTCAATTATTTCAAGATGATTTTCTAGTCTCAAAGTTTACTATCATTGGTGTAAGTCTTGAGCATTACATTGCCTTTTATCAATGACCAAAGGAAACCAAAAAAGAAGAAGAAGAAGAAAGAAAAACATCATAATAAAACATACCCCAGGACTCTCCACCTCCTTGGAATTTAAGAGTTTGAACTCTTCATCTTTGATCTTGTTCTCCAATGTTTTATATTTCACATTTTTAATTTCATTTTGTCTCAAATTTTACCTGTAATAACCTGAGAGCAGCTGTTTGAGTTGATGCGGATAAATATTTGAATGGGGCTTGATAGTAAAATCCCATAAAATAGTGAAAAGTAAGCAAAAGTTCCAAAGTTTTCCATTCCTTAACCAATCAGGAATAGTTGAGTGTCAGGCATAATTGTGTGGTAGTGTGATCCACGTCCTGCGGAGGTATCTAATCGGTGGGAATGTTACCCCCGCCCCTTGCAAGTGAGGTATGCTTAGACGGGAAATGGTGGTATCTGCTTCCTAATATTCTGGAGCTAACTTCTGTGCCAAGTATTCACCCATAGTTTGGTAATGGTAGAGTTAATCATCAAGAATAGTGCCAGGCGGAAATGTTTAAAGTGTTGTTTGTGTGGTGGGCGCCATTCAGAACGGGCTGGCGTGTCCGTCCTGCGACGCCAGGCACCACCCGGCAAAAGCACATCCCTGCCAATGCTGATGGATTATTGAACTACTTATCTAATTATTCATGAAGTGTATCTGGGTTTGCATAACGTTCGTAATCGATCAAATTCAGTATTGTAGAGATCTATAAGAAGGTTATCACTATTTTCCTCCATTTTTTTTTCTACAATGTAGGTAATTTTCAGCTGTAGATTTTTTGAGATATATGTTGATATTGTATAATTTTGTGGAATTGGCTGGGCTGACCTAATCATTGGTTGTTTGTTTGGCCAACGGTCACAGTGAACACAAATCCGATTATAATGGAACTTAATTCTGGCCTTTTGTTAAAGATTACACACCATAGCCAAGGCAATAGATTTGAAGGCATGATTTAATCGTTTTAGCGTTAAGTCTTAAGGCATCTGCTTCCAGGCCCTTGACTCTTGCCTTTGATTTTCATACTGATAATACTTAAAGTCTGTTTTCTCCTAAATCTTGTTATGACCATTAAGCATTTGGAAGTACTAGTTATTTTGCCTAATGACCTATCACCCTCAGCAGTACAAGCAGATTAGTTTGGCCCACCATGGTACCCACTTCCTTGTTTACCACTAGTCCTTTGTTTGTCCTCTTTGGGGTCCATTGTGCTACAACAAACTCCACATTCCATACATATCCCGGTCTTGTTTGCCCACCATTTGCTTGTGAAGGGGAATTGTGTGTATTTCCTCTGGTGCCTTGTACCTATAGACTATTGTATGCTGCTTGGATAGCTTTGAAAAACCTGACAAGTGTTTAGGTATATTTTAGGCGGGGATAGTTTGTGAGGTAGAATATATTTCTTCTTTGGAGTTGAGAAAGACTTGGCAGGGAATGAAGTTTCATCTAGGTTTTTGTTGTTAGGACTTAAATACATGGTTGAAGGTGTATGTTTCAGGAGGTTTGATTAAGTTACCCTCTTTTAAAGCACAAATTACTGATATGTATGTATGGTGTGAGTGTGTGCGGGGGGGGGGGGGGGGGGGTAGGGAATGGAAGATGGGAATTAACAACGGACAGTATTATATAGTAATATATATTTTGGCATTTACCCTTTCATGGATGAGTAATATAAAATATTGAAATCAGAATTCCTTTGGATGACTTCGGCTGCTACTGAGTTTTCTTTGACTTTTGTCGAAGATTTGTTTTTTAGTTTCTCTCCAAAATGCAAAATTAAACAAAACTGGAAGCAAACTGCTTAAATCGACTAAAGAGCCTGTGTAAGTAAGTAAGTAAGTTGGCCTGACGTTTCGATCCTAGCAGGATCTTCTTCAGAGGCTGAATGACAAGTAACAGTAACAAAAGGGACCAACACATACACAGCACAGACAGGTTAATGTTGCTCTCTTCGTAGCCTTCCCCCAAAAGAACTCTTGCAGGGAAAATTTTTGCCTGATTCACCTTAATTTGCAGACAAAAAAGCAGACCCCTATTAAAAATTATTCACAAACTTCTCTGAAAGGGACTATGGAAGATTTCAATTGATGTTTGCATTGGACTACAGAGACCGTTCTAGACATCTCAACAACTGGAGATATTGATAGCAGATATGAATACTGAAAATATTTCTTGATCTTACAACATTCATTCAAATAAAGTAATTACCTAATATAGAATTATTGCAAGTTTTGATCTCCCTTTGTTGATGTAAAGGATTATGAAGATGCTTACATCGGTTATGAATTTTAGTATATATTAAACCTTTATTATGGTAAAGAAAAAAACCTGCAATATCATAGTGAAGGACAAGATGAAAACAAATATGTCTTTCTTCACATACAGTAGAGGCCCATGAATAAATTATCCTTACAAAGCCTTAATAAGTCTCCAAGATGACATCCTAGCGACTGAAAATCTGTCTGTATTATTTAATTCTCTTGCTCATATTTTTAATGATTCCCATTGTCTCAGAAATTATTCATGGATGAGACAGCATTACCAGGGTAACATCAACATTTAACTGGTAGTGTTACCCAAGTTTGACTTTACAGTTTTGTTTCTATTTTTGACCTTCAGGAATTTCAGAAATACAGTAAAAAAACTAGTATATATAATCGATTAATCGTAGCATTGTTGTGAAATTGTTTATCTCAAGTTCTCTCGAAGAGCAATGCTTGTTTGTAGCATATAATTTATATATCTAGTCATTTTTCGTAACCCAGTACTTTTTGAATGAAAGTGGAAAACAAGCTTGAGATCTAGAAATGTACCAAAAGTCAGTCCTGATGAATCAACACTTTCAAACTGAGCTTTATAATTTAGTAGTTGTTAGTATTTTCATCCTGTAACAAGTATATTTGTCAGGTTTATATATATCTGGTATTACTTTATTTTTCTGTATGACTTTGACAGCAATTCTGAACTTCTGTTTATCTGGCACATATCTAAATGAATGGTTACAGCTGTTGATAGTGTTTGTGATTTCTCAGAATAATTAGCGTAGTTCATTTGAATCGTCATGGATACAGTCATTTAATATCCGCTATAAACAATGCACACATTGGAAAACAGCTGGTTTCAACTTGCATAAACAAAATATTAAAAAAAAACCAGTAGACAGGAGCCTGAACAACCTTTGCTAAAAGTGCAACATCACGCTTATGAAACGGAAGGCTTAACATGCTTATGTCAATTATCTTTTTTAGATGTGTTCAGTTTTACAGAGACCTTTAAAATGAAACTGGTTGATAGGATGGCCATTAATTGATTCTAGGCCAGTATCCTATGAAGTCCGACTCAATTAGGGAAACAATTATATTTATATTTATACGCTCAGTTTTTTAGGGCACATCAGCATGTAAGAGCACCACCGATGGTTAACATTGTTGCTGTGTGGTCTTGTGTTCATGGTGCTGTGTGGTGTTGAGTCGTCTCATGTAGTATTGTGTGGTGTCATGTGGTGCTGCTGTAGATTCTTTTCTGTCCTCAATCATCAGCTGATGTTGATTAAATTGTTGTCTTTTAATTTTTGCTCAGGTTAATCCTGCTTTTTGATATTTTTGTCCTGCTTATTTCGTAGTACTATGCAAGTTGGAAAATTAGTTTAGTTTTATTGGCCATTACTTTTGTTTCTTTCTTCCATTGGGAGTGTGAATGGGGTATGGTTGGAAGTGGGTTAGGTCCATAGTGCAACAAAATACCTGTAACATACATGATTAGCTTCATGTACAGTAGGTTAACCAGTGCACTGTAAATTCATAATATGCTGTTGTTTTTACCCTCAGTCTCTTTCCCCTCAAACATCCTTCATTTTCATTCATTCATTCATTCATTCCTTCTGTAGACAGTAATATCTTCATTAATTAGAAAAATTATGGAAAATATGTACATAAAATTTAAAAACTTATGTTCAGTATTGTTCAATTCTTACTGTCCTTATAAATTATTCCCAAATGAAGAAACTCAATGTTTAAGTTTTCATTTCATTTTTCAAACTTTGTTGTTTCATTGTGTCATCATTTTTGGTAGGCTTACATTGTATTCAAAATTTAGAGGAATGGCCTTATTGATACAGAAACATGATTGTCTAACCGAGAAACTAAATCTGTTCACTGTCACTAAAATTTTTACTTTACGAAACTTTCCAGCTTTATCATATTCATCTAGGTAAGATGATCCCTTAACATTTTTTGCTGTCAAGTTATGTGCTTTAGAGGGAACCCTTTCAGTACAGTTGGTGCCAAAAAAAGAAAACCCTTTGTCTTTTTGGAGTAAACATGTTTACGTCTGTGGTTACCGGTAAGCGATAAAGGGCAATAACTTCCCCAGAATTTTTTTGAAATGCTTTAATGAGTTTCGGTCATGCCTGGATTTTCTGTTCAACAAAGAAATCATAAGTTCAAAGATTAATCAGTGCTTTCAAAATGATAAAAGAGATGAAAAACATTGAATATTCATCAGTTTGAAATATGACACCACCCAATTATTTAGATCTTCATTATTTAAGATCTATAGATTGATGTTCTTGTTGGTGAGGAATACATATGTGTAGAAAATGTAATATTTTTTTTCGTGGAGATGCATTGTCCTTCAGCTACTACACATTTAAATTTATGCCTTAGAAGTGAGATAACACCATGATAATCACATGAAAAGTTGATACTAGGATCATTAATTATTTGAGGAGCCTTTCTGCATGTGCATGAGGTTTGTCAGATACGAAAGATCATAATTATAATTTGTTGAGCAGTGGAGTGTCCTTAGGGGCGTGGCTATTTGGGGGGATGTCAGTTGGATGGGGATATGGCTGAGTGAGTTGCTCAGTTGCAAAGTTAGCAACACTGGTACTTCAAGAAATGTTCAAAAGCTTTGGAGCATAGGATTGGCAAGGTAGAAGATGGGGTTTGGGGGGGGGGACAAGTTAAAGTCCCAGGAAAAGAAACACAAGTGAAACCTGCGATGCAAATCTCTGAACACTCATAAAAAAATGGCTTGAAGTAAGCTGACATCGGTAAACTGTTACCTATCTGGGGTTAAAATGTTCATGTGTAAAAGAAATGGGATTTAAACAGCGCCAATATCTATATATATTACAGTATGTAAACTCTAGACTTTCTTTAATCCGATATAACATTTTGAGCAATTTTCAAAACTTTACTACCATTGTGTGAATAAAAAAAACATTACAGCTGTCATTGTGACTGTTTTGTGTTGGTTCCTCCCCCTTCCCCTCCCCCCTCTGACACTGTTATGGCATGTTATTTAAATTTGCGTGTCAGCCTCCCAAATCTTTCTTTAATCCACCCAGAGTTGTACAGGGAATGATGACATTAGACAAAAGTGCTGGAAGATCAAACACTATAGCTTTCTGTACATTACACCACCTTTCATTTGATCAAAAGAGGGGAGTGTGAAACATTGAAAATTAATTTACACAGCCCCTGCAGTGAGAGAGCGTATATATTTTCCTTTTAGATAGCAATACACATATATGGTTGACTGGCCGACAAAGGGCGGAACAAATTTTACTCCCTGCCCCAAATCAAACAAATCTGATTGACTAGCCTTGTTTGTTGATTTTTCCCGTGAAGATATTTGCTTTGGGTGGATTCAGCGCTGTGGGTACGGTTTGTCTGTAAGTAAGGCAGCGAAAACAGTGGTTACAAGTGAATGGAAGTTGTGCTCAGTTGGGTGTGCACAGTTTTGCAAGCCAATTAAAAACAAGTTTTTAGTTTTGTTGTTGACCAACTTGGAAAAGGGAAAAAACAGAAAAAAGAAAGAAAGAAAGAACTGTAACTGGCATTACTTTTAGTTTCTCTCGTAGCTTTTAAGCTTCTTACATTTCTTGCATTTTAAGGTAGCTTCTTGCATTTGATGGTGGTGGGATGGTGGTTGATCCCAACCAAGTCTTGTAAAGCATATATTGAATAGTATTCAAAAGACAGAAAATACTGTTAAGATGCTGCCTATTTTGTGGCGAAAACCTTCAGTGTAGGTTAATGTATTGAAGGACATCAGTATCGCCCCAAAATATGCTAGAAAATCAAGGAATGGTCACTCATGTTCAAACTGCAACAAGCATTGTACTGCTTACCCTCATGTAGCATTTAGTTTGCTTGGATATTACTTGACTTAGATATTACTTGACTTAGATATTACTTGACTTAGATATTACTTGACTTAGATATTATTGATATTACTCGACCTAGATAATACTTGATATTACTTGACTTAGATATTACTTGATATTACTTGACTTAGATATTACTTGATATCACTTGACTTAGATAATACTTGATGTTACTCGACCTAGATATTACTTGATATTACTTGACTTAGATATTACTTGATATTACTCGACTTAGATATTACTTGATATTACTCGACTTAGATATTACTTGATATTACTCGACTTAGATATTACTTGATATTACTCGACTTAGATATTACTTGATATTACTCGACCTAGATAATACTTGATATTACTTGACTTAGATATTACTTGATATTACTCGACTTAGACAATACTTGATATTACTCGACTTAGACAATACTTGATATTACTCGACTTAGATATTACTTGACTTAGATATTACTTGATATTACTTGCTTAGATATTACTTGATATTACTTGACTTAGATATTACTTGACTCAGATATTACTTGATATTACTTGCTTAGATATTACTTGACTCCTCTTTCCCTCTTTATCTGAGGATGAGTTGGAGAGTCAGCGAGACAGCTAGAAGGAATAACTTTTAGCAATTTTTAGCTCGCAAAGTCTTTGGGCCAACACTGATGACAAGTGAAACGTCTGATTGGTGCTTGTAGGAACGTCAGACTAAAATGGATCGAAAGTAACCAGGTTAAATAGACTGTATACAGTATGGAACTTTTGAAATAACAAATGGATAGAGCAGTGAGAGGAAAGGAAGTCATTGATGTTCTCGTTTTTTCATCTTCATCTTCCTACAAATATTATTCATCCTATTCATCCAGAATTTTGCACAGCAAAGACCATTTAGGTTGAATGCTTAATTTCATTCCAAACAAAAGACATTTAAATGCAGATATCCAAATCTGTTTCTTTGACTCAAAATTGTGGCAGCCTCCCCCCACCCCCCTCCCCACACTTACATATTTAAATTTGGAACATATTGGTTTGTTGCAGTTCTCTCTTCCTGTAAGTTACTTGAACATAGTGAACGGTAATAAAACATAATTTGAGTTTTGGCCTGTTCCACTGGTCTCGATTACTCTCATTAAATAGTTCAGGTTCCTTTTTCCTGTACACCCAAGATAACACATAATACGGGTAATATCACCCACAGATCAGAATCATAGTTTTAGTCACTGTCGTCTTTTTCTTGGAATATTTTACTTCCAACATATAAAGTACATGTTACTTTTGACCGGAGTCAAAGATTGGCAACGGTTATTTGGAAACCTGCCGTATGGTTCTACGTCATCGAAACAATCCACGTCATCAGTTTTTTAATATCCGTATGCTTGCCAGAGAATGTGTCTGAATAATATGTCGTCTAATTGCATTACAAGTACAAAAGTTACTCACAAACAAGTCGATGGTTGCGACTCAAAAAGTACTTCACGTTAGCGATAATTGATTGAATTACACTCTATTACCGAGATTACGTGGCACTAAATTGATTCTTTAACTCGTGCATACCGGTGTACCTTAAAGCTGGCAGAAAACAGAAATAGAATATTACTACAAATTAAAAAAATAAAATAAACATGCTGAATTGTTTTCCAAAAATATGGTGGTATTTACTTTACCTTGAGGAACATAGCATATATACCTGTATGTTTAGTATTTGTGTAAAGAGAGAGACCAAACAACCTTGGGAGAATGAAAAATATGATTTGTCTTTTGTTTTTAATTTTAATATTATGGCATTTCATTTTTTGTGCAGAAGGACTAGAATGATAAATATGTAATCTAAAGTATTGTTGCTTTCTGCAAGTCATTGCTGTTTGAATATATTTTGAATTTGGCTTTTGTGTAAACTTAAGTTGGCCTGACTTTTCGATTCTAGCAGGCTCTTCTTCAAAGGCTAAATGACAAGTGGTTTTTGTGTAGTATTTGCTATAAATTTAGCTTATTTGTTCTTTCAGAACTATTTTAATTCACTACTTTGGATTTATTTGATCCAATAAATTATTTATATTTCAAACACAAATATTCCTCCCCCTCTCAGATATTGTGATGCATAGTTGAAATTAAATATAAAATTTTATGTAATACTCAAACTTTTCTGTGTTTCTTGGCCATATTTGAACATATAGAATGGATTATAGCCACTTTAACATATTTGCCCCCCTCCAATTTTTTTCTAGTAACGTTTATAGTATACAGGCAGGCGTATTCTGATCTAACTGCAATTTTGACATACAGTAGTCAGACTACTACATAGTAGTACTGTCTCCCTTGTTAATACATGATATAAATGTATCACAAGGTTATTTGACCAGACAACCTACCCTCCATTTATCACTTCTTTCATTCAGCATGAGATATCGGATGACCAGTGGATTCATTTTTAATGTTTCAAGTTTTAAATTTATCAGGAAAATATTGCTTATTGACACAACCTTCTCAAAACTGAACAAATAATTAGTTGTCAGAGTGTTTATTTCATATTTTCATATTTATGATTTAGAATTTTTACCAGATGCAATCAGTCCCTCCCCTCCCAAAAAAAGAAGTATCCTTTGTCAACTTATAAAATATACCCTGATATAAAGCTGCATTTATCAGGAAATAATCGTTAATAGTGAAAACCAGATGTTTCTTAAATAAATAATTAGCAAAGTTCTATTTCTTGGAAAAATGTCTTAATCACTTGATTGATAATAAAAATGTGAATGTTGTTTGCCTTTCTATACCACACAGCATAAATAAACATTGTTATATGTTCATATTGTTGCACATATGTGTATTCATCAGGCGTACGCCTGGTTTGATCTGTGTTCATAATGGAAGTTCTACATTACACTTAGACTGCAATAAAAAATGTGTTTGAGTGGCGTATGGACAGTCAGTAACACTTCATGGTAGTACATTAAAAACAACTGCTATTAGAAGATAATATATCTTTACCCTGAAACCTAAAGTCTATTTTTGGTTTCATATTTCGCAGCTTTCATGTGTATAAATTTAATTGTTGTCCTTCAATTTTTTACCCAATACTGACTGGTCTGAGCACTATCACAGGTCCAAAGAAAAGACATTCAAATTTTGTCTAATATTGAATGATATTTGTACGATATTTTGCAATATCTGTTGGAGAGTATCTGCAGAAATTTGTTGACAACATGGCAGCAATTGCGATCACATTTGTGATTGCCTCTGGGTTCTGTTTCGTCCGCAGGATGTTAATAAGAGGATAAGTAATGAAAGAAAACATGCAGCTAGTTGACGGCAAAAATGTGGTTGGTCCACACTCCACATCAGCTCTACATTGATATAATAATCTATTTGGATGTGTGTGTTTACAAACTGTAACTGTAATAGAAGAGAACATAAAATATCTCAAAACTTATTGATATTGAGCAGGTTTTATTTGGGTACTTAGTTGTCATGACAACGTGGCTTAAAATGGAACATTGGTTGAAAAAACACCATGAAAAAATACAACACATCAATTCAACATCCTTAAACTGACGGGCAGCATTTCTTAATGTGGTGTATTTATTCTTAGACAGAAATGGGTTAGAAGTGAGAGTAAGTTTCCAACTTTTTTAGACCTGTTAGACATTTCGCTGTCTCTGAGTAAAATCCTGTGATGGTGGCAGTAGAATGCTCGTCCGAGAAGTTGGATCATTGAGCGACCATTATTTGACTGATAAGCATATTTAAGGACACTTCAAAACAATATTTAGAGAGATGAACAAAAGCTCACTTTTGTGACAGCTGTAGTACAGACTATAGAAATACCAAGTAAGATACAAATCTGCTTAAGAATTGGGGAAATTTTTCGATTAATTTTGTTGGGCATCTAGGCATATGCTTGTGCTGCTGCTTGTTAGTATATGTCTACAAGCTGTGGTGGAGCAAACATGTTTGTTTTCAAAACACCCCAAAAGTAAAAAGTTGTTAAAATATGCACTGCGGTAAAATTTAATTAAATCAATTTTCTCGGAGTGGCATTTAAGCGTTTGGGACAAAATTTAACTTTTCATTATAATCAAAAAGTATTTGAAAGAGTAAATTCATCTCAACGACGCAAATTTTTTTTACTTGGGCTAAAATTTCAAGGGCTTTACAAAGCTAACTGTTAGAAGGCATGTCGTGTTTCAATATATAGCTAAAGCCTGCCGCTGGTCTTGTCTGATTAACACCGTCAGTGTTTGTAAGCTGTATCAACCCTCTGATTGGTTGCCCAGATCTGTGTTTTAAAACGAATAACAGAAAGCCAGAAAGAGCAATGACGGATGCGAACAAAGGGGAAAATAGATTTTTATTGATCTGTTTTTGTCGAGCGATCATAACAACTTAGATTTAATGAATCTTTCCATAAGGAAGGAGAGATGGGGCGATTTTTGAGTGAAGGTTGACTCAGAATAAATAACTATCTTTCGTAGATGTACTTCAAGATTCGGTCGGCAGATAGATCTAAGATTGTGGTTATAACACAGATCTGGTGGAATTATTCATTAACTGTCTGTGGATAGGTTTGTCTTTAAAGGAGTATTGAATGCCGGAAGGTGCTGTAGCTCAGTTGGAATAGTGCTTTACTCGTTAGTCGTGCAGGGCAATGTTGATGGAACAGAACGAGTAAAAGTAGCAGAGACGTCGCCATTTATTAATTTACTATAAATACTTCAGTATTGACTATAGGCTCATTAATGAAATAACTTCAAATATATAATATTATATGGATTCATTCCTCAGGGGGACAGAACAGTAACACTTCAATTGCTACATACATGCTTAAAGTGAAAACTAACTTTTAAAGAGAAAATAAAATAGCAAAAGATTAAACACTATTGAAGTAGTTGTCACAGTTTTGGTTTGATAAGCAGATAAGTTAGAAAAGTGTGGTAAATATTGGCATTGACAAGTTTTCTTGGTGGTATGAGACAAAACTGTAGTCACTGAAATTTTGTATTTTGTAAATCATTCCTTTATGTTCAACGTCCCCCTCCCCCCACACACAGGCTGCAGGCTGTAGGATACTGACTGCCAATATATTTTGTCTGCATTGTTAAAAAAAAACAGACTTTTGAGTTGTTGAAACATCTGTTGTGAGAAAAACGTAACATACTAATTAGTATAAATTTGTCAAAACTATGTATTTTTGAATATGTTAGTTGCAAACACCCAACAACAGCTGCTTGGAATCATGATCAAATAAATAAATTTTAAGTTTATCATTTATAGAATGCATCAGGTATAATGTCAAAGAATGTTAACCAATGTTACCACGGTAAGACTGTTAATGATCATAAGAATGTTACCAATAAAATAAAATTTTACAAATTTTAGAAACAAACTAAACATAAGTGACATTTTGTTTAACCTTGTTTGATTGCAATATCAGAGTATTTGAACCACAAGGAAAAAGTATCTTTTATGTGCATATTTCCCCTTTATTTAGGATGACTTGAAACATGCTTTTAATCTAACCAAACACAGGCCTCTTAAAATGTTTCTGATACAGTGCAAGGTTTCCTAGTTGACTTTGAGTAAGAAAACGGTAATCAGCGTTAAGTAAAATCTATCTGGGAGGGACACAATCTTGAAGAAAATAAATTTCACTTTTTAACTTGATGGAGAAGGCCAGATTTTTTTTCTCCAGCTGCATTCAACGAATGCTTAGTTTGTTTCTTTCATAAACATGACAGTCTCATGATGTGAGTTCCTCTAACTAAGATGTAAAAGTTTCCATCTGTGGAAGGGAAGGTTTCTTTAATACCAGTTATTTTACTTTCATCCAAGCAGTCTTTCCATGTTGTTGCTTTAGTAGTGGGCCTGGCATACCTTACAGAGTAGAATGCATTTTTCCAATGTGCCGTTTTTTGCCCCAGTCTTTTACAGACGCTATTTTCATGGCCAAATCCCATTGACAAGGGACAATAGCAAACAGCCTATTTGCATAGCTTCCCCCCTTTCATGCACTCAAACTGGATCTGCCTCGCAATAACATCCCTAGGCTCTGCGCTGGCACTACCATCACCTTTCAGAATTTTACTGTCAAAAAATTGGTTTGAAAGAAGGAGCAAAAAAGGGCCAAAACACAGGGGAATTTATCTCTTCTTGAGGGGAAACATTGCTGTACCTTTAAGAAAAGACTGTCTGGTTTTTTTTGTGTGTGTGATAGATCCATGAGACTAGATACTCTGTGAGTATTCGCAGCGTGTGTGGATGACAATCGTACTGCACTACGTGTAATGACAAAACATATTACCTATAGTCCAGCTCAGAATCTTAAAGAAAAACAAACCAAGTTGTGCATAGCCACTGTAATACTGTATGTACGGTATATATATATCTATATACCTGGAAGAACAGTAATTTATAAAAAAGAAGGGAAAAAATAGAAGAATACTCAAAAAGGGCTAAGTGGGTGTAATAGAGCTGACAATGGTATTGTTGCATCCAAAAACAGCTTTGACTTCACAAAACTTGAAAACAAATCATGCATGCAATGGTTTATTTGTGCTTGTATAACAAAAAATAGAGTGAGTTTTTGTCCTGTACCAGACTGCTTGATTAATCCTACTTGTACATACTAGTGTTGTTGGAAGGGCTGTACTACCATTCTACCAATTGCAACTATTATGGATATGGGTATTAGAGAAAAAAAATGCAAAGTTGTTTTTCTACAGTCAGTTTTAAGGAAACAATTCACAGATCTGCATTTTTAAGTTGTTTAAACCTTTTACATATGTACCACTAGTTCACCTTTTGAAGATTTTTCATGCCCCCCCCCCCTCCAAATAAAATGAGCATTTTGAGTGATTCTGGTATGAATTTAGGTGCTCTGGACTCTGGAGTAGTGATTGAAACTCAGCTCCGTAAAAGTTGTCGGTAATTAATGCTCAATGTTAGCATGCTAAAAACGGCTTTCTGGTCACTTCGCCCAACTACCATTTCGCCCAACTGCCATTTCGCCCAACCAGCCTGGTCATTTCGCCCAACCAGCCTGGTCATTTCGCCCAACCAGCATGGTCATTTCGCCCAACCAGCATGGTCATTTCGCCCAACCTTTTTTTTACTAATATTCAGTCAGAATAATATTAACCTTTTTATTTCACTAGTTCAAGTTGATTTATTTTGGTTTTATATTATTGGTAGGTAAATAAAGTGATGTCCGTTCGATATCGATCGGAGTCTGACAGAACTGTAACGTTAACATTTCCTGAACGTTTACTATCAAACCTAACCCCTAAAACACTGATCCATCCTCAAGTTTCCTTAATATTCGGTTCGTATCCCGTAACGTTAACAATTCCCGAACGTTTCCTTACTAAAGTTATACAAAGTAAAGGACTTCAAGTTTCCTTAATATTCCTTAATATTCGAACGTTTACTATGAAACCTAACCCCTAACACACTGATCCATCATCAAGTTTCCTTAATATTCGGTTCGTATCCTATAACGCTGGTTGGGCGAAATGACCAGGCTGGTTGGGCGAAATGACCAGGCTGGTTGGGCGAAATGACCAGGCTGGTTGGGCGAAATGACCAGGCTGGTTGGGCGAAATGACCAGGCTGGTTGGGCGAAATGACCAGGCTGGTTGGGCGAAATGGTAAGGTTGGGCGAAATGGCAATTGGGCGAAATGGTTGTTGGGCGAAGTGACCTGCTTCCCTAAAAAAATTGCCCTAATTACTTTTGTGGTATTTCTGCCTTCTCAGCGTATGCTAATACATGTAGTAGGCTAATGTGCAAGTAGCTAATTAATGGAACATGCTTACAGATGGACAGTAGAAGGCTAATTAAAGTTGGAGTTTGGGTGACCATATTTTGTCCTTTCTAGCATATTTTTTTTTATAGTAGTTTTATAATCAGAAAGCTATGTTTCTTTAGTCACTATGGATTCCCTCTTCCTGATGTACCCATTTGAGAGATTTTGATCTTTATTTGAAAGTTTAATGTACTGATCACAAGAGGAGAGGAGGGGGAGGAGGGGGTGAGGGGAGACGAACGGGGAGGGGGTGAGGTGAGGTTCCATAGATAGTCTTTCATGATGAGGAAGTAATTACATCAGAAGACATATGGCTAGAAATGAAAGTGTATAATTTTACAACCTTGTTTGTCCCAGAATTGAGTGCCTAAAGCAAACAACAGACAAAGACTTGTTTTGGTGAACCTAGAAGAGACTTTGATATCAGAACTAGATTCACACTTTGTACTGTTTACATATCATATATGTAAACCTTTGTCAGTACTTGTTTGTGTAACATACAGATATACAGTATATTCCCAGAAATTTCCTGCAAATTTGTTTTCAAATCAATTTACGTTAAGATTCAGGATGAAAAAAAATGTAACGATTTGGAACAAGTTTGGAAGTCTTTTAGCTCTCCTTTTCGAGGCTAGAATGAATGTATTAGAAAAATTGATCAGTGTTGGCCACAAATTTTAACATGATAAAAAGAGGTTTTCAAAAGTACTTTTAACTTTGAGGATAATATTAATATAGGCAATTAAATATCTCAGCTACTTTCAGAGTGACAGTAAAACCTTTGTCAAAGTGGGAGGGATGGAGGATCAACCTAGCTATCTATCAAGCCCCTTCTGCAGTAGGACATCTTTCCCAGGGGTGGACTGGGGCATAAACTGCTAGCAGATGAGCTCCAGGGCCTTCAAGCAAACAATGTCAGCAAATACTTGCGCCTTTTGCTACCATGACGAAATTGGCATCTTCCACACCTCGTACCCATCGGTGCACTGGTTTGGCGCCAGTAAGCTGATAGGTGAATGGGTCCCTGCCCCTCCCATAGTCACCATACATGTATGCCAGTAAGCTGGTAGGTGGTGTGTCCCTGCTCCTCCCATACATATATGCCAGTAAGCTGATTGGTGAATCTGTCCCTTCCCCTCCCATACATTGGCACCAGTAATCTGATTGGTGGTGTGTCCCTGCCCCTCCCATACATATGCCAGTAAGCTGGTAGGTGGTGTGTCCCTGCCCCTCCCATACATATACCAGTAAGCTGCTTGGTGAATGTGTCCCTGCCCCTCCCATAGTCACCATACTGTACATATATGCCAGTAAGCTGATCGGTGGTGTGTCCCTGCCCCTCCCATACATATGCCAGTATGCTGGTTGGTGAATGCGTCCTTGCCCCTCCCATGCATATACAGTTCCCTGTTAATGATGTCTCCCGAAGGATAAGTGATGTACTCATTGATTATATTTTGTTGATAATTTCATTTGTTCGAATCATAATTCATCAGAGTCTAGCATTTATGCAGCAAATTGAATTGTTTCTCCTACAGTAATTATCCATCATATCAAAATGTGTTGTGTAATTTTGAGTGAAAATTTTCAAAATGTCACAAAAGTGATCCATCAGCATGCAGAAGTGCTCATGGTTGTCAACTTTTTGATCCACATTATCTTGTAATAAGTTCTGCTAGCTTCAATGTTAATAAAACGTGACTAGATAGTCTAATACTGCTGCCTCACTGCCAGTGCTTTCACTGCTATCATACATGTAACCATGTAACCATGTGCTAAGTGAGATATTTTGTAATGAGAGTGCAGTGCAAGGTATTTGAACTATTTTTACATTGCTACAAAAACTAAAATGTATAACATTTTTTAAATAATTAAAAAGAAGAGATTTTCTCATATACTTGTGGGTGAAAGTAGACAGTTAACATATCAAGCACAAGGGGGTGCTTAGAGGCTAATTTAGGGTCAGGGGGAATTGATGGGGCGGGGCAAGGTGAGGACAGATAATCATGACAGTGTAAAATTCATGTTTCATCCGAATCAGACCACTTTGTCTATTTAGCATTATTACTAAAGCAATGTCACTTAAAAACAGATACACCTTTTGCTCTACTTATGGTCTTCTCGGTTTCAAAGCTTACAAATTCATGTGCCCTTTGTTTAAAAATGAGACCTTTTCTCGATAAGAAAGAAAGTCATAGTCTAATGCATTTCTTCGCTAATTGCTGAGATAAGCAATTAATGTCTTTCATACATTAAAGATTTAATATACAGTAGTGATGAATTGCGCAATGATGTGTGACTGACAGGTACCTGTAGTTTAAAACAGCAGCGATTGCTTTTGTTTCTGTTAAACGATAAAGAAAAATATGTGACCTTGGAAAATTGAAGCACTTGCAAAAGAATATATTGTTTTGTTGTCAAAGTTAGGTCGAGTCAGAATTATTCGCATTTTTTGCAGTTGCGAACAAACTTTAAAAATAGCATATAAATATTAAAAGCAGATCATGGAAATAACATTCTCTGTTTCATGGAAAGAAGTCTCAACACAAAAGTAACTAATTATTGCTATTCTACTAGATCTTATTTACTTGGCACCCTCATTTACCCACCTCCTCGGCAATCTCGCTCTACCGTACCGTAGAGTGACTGTAGAGTGAAGTGGTAACCTGTTTAACACTTTACACCCTTTGCGACCGGTCAATGACCTTCATCTCTCATTCTGCCACCCAAAGTGTCTAGAAGTATTTTTTATTTTTCATTCTGAGTTTGTAATCTCTTTCAATCTACCGAATGCTCATCAGTATTGGCCCCCAAGAAGTTTAAGATGTTGAAACTACGTCAATGTTGAAATTTCCTCTCCTGGAGATTCTAATTATTCCGAGACAGTGAGGTATGTCGAAGAAGACAAAAGTTTCTCAATGATGAGGGGAAAATCTTTTAAACTTGTGGCGATAAAGGCTTGTGGATGTTTTGAGAATAGCTACAGTAGGACCATGACCATGTTGGAATAATTTACTTTACTCCTTGCTTTACCTGTCCCCTCACAACCTCAGCACTCTACTGTGCCTGAACTGAAATAGTAACCTTTTAACACTGTGCGTTCCGCTATGACTAGACCCCTCCTGTCAATGCCCTCTTCATTCTACCACCCAATGTGCTTAGACGTTTCTTTTCAATTTGTTCCGAACTGGACTTTTCAAGGCCTTTTTTGATGTTGTAGAATTCGTAGCATGTAACTCAGTAGAGTATTGAGCGATGGAAAGGGGAGGGGAACTATGGGAAGGGGAGGGGAACTAATGGTTACCTTTGACTTCTCTCACCATAAAACATAATTATTATATCTTTGTGGTCTTAATACCAAAATGTTTATAATATTGCCGCAGTCTGGTAATTATCAAGTAGAAACACTTATTAGAAGCCTACGGTCACACGTTTACTGTTTGGGACATTTGCATACTGTCTTTTGTGCTGTCCATATCATGTTTGGTAAACAGTGAAACATACATGTATGTAGAGCTTCTGCATGCACTGGGTAAATTGGCATGGAAGTGAAATTTGGTTATGAAATGCAACCAGCTATTGTAATCTTACCAAATTGTAACCTTTCATTCAACCTTTGGAATTATGGTTCAGTAGTTTTTAGTTTGGCTAATAGGCAAAAGTTCAATTTTCCTTAGTTTCTCTGTTTGTACATATATGTATTGTGCTACTGTATATATTGCAACCAGTGTCAACCCTGATAGCCAAAAGCATGTCCTAAATAAGCTAGACACAAATTTACATTTTTTTTAAATATATTGTTTCTATATGTTTAATAATTAAGATTGGAACATGATAAATACTGTGGTATTGTGTAAAAAGCTGCTCTGCTAACACGTTTTTTTAAAACTGACTACAATAATTTATTATTAATACAATCATTGTTAGCTTTTATCAGAAAAAAAAAAGACCTGATGTTTATCCAAAGTTTCATCAATCACCACCATTTCGTAAACAAAGAGCAACTTTCCGTGAAATATCGGGTTGAATAACAATTCTTTTATAAGTCAGGAGGCTGTGGGTTCAAACATAGCTCTACCTCATTACACTTGCAAATTATATCTTGGGAAATGATTGACAGCTGTGCTACAGTTTGGTTAAATTGCAGCAGAGTTCTGTCTTGTTTGGAGGGAAGGTATATATATATATATATGTCTCAATGAGATAGGTTTGTTTGTCTGATAATGTGTGTACTTATAGTAGCCTCTGGTGTCTTACTTGTACTCTCAACTATGTAAATGCACTTTCAAGTATTTTTCACTGTGGATGTGCGTCCTTACTGTACATATTATTATTATGCTGGTCAGAGTAAAACAGTGTCACGCAGTGACCCGGGTATAAATACAGAAGGGAAAAGCTCAATTTAAGTAAAAACATGTTGACCGTGAAATGTATGCTGGTCAGCTGGTGTTGTAATGGAAGTGGGCAATTTCAGCCATATTATTTGTGAATATAGTGAAGCTCTCTCTTTCTCCAGATATTCAAGGTAAAGAAAGCCCAAAGTTGTTAGAAGTGATATTAAAGAATTGGTTTAATGAATCGTCAAGTACTCAGTTACTGTAGGTTGCATTTCCAAGGTAACATCTCCCACCATTGATATAAAGCTTGGACACTTTGAAAATATATTGTTAGTATTATTGTAGTAATTATATACAGTCCTGACGAAGTCTTTGCTTATGCAACAAACAAGAACACTTACTGTAGCCAGAACATACAATACTTTAAATTGCAAATTAGGATAAAGTTAGATTTGCATAATTACGCCGAAACTTGTTTTGTCATTCAGCGTCAGTATGCATTACATAAACAACATACAAAGGTCTCTGTGGTCTTGAGTAACACGTGTCGGAATGGGGAGCCCTACAGATAAAAGGGAAAGGATTGTGTTGTGGGTGGGGGGAGGAGTGTGGGCTATCAGTGGGAATGTAGGTTTAGTATGTGACCTGGTGACACTATCAAATTTAAGATATAGCCCAGATATGCTCGACAAATGTTGCCACATACCCCTGGTATATAATTGATCTTTATACACAAGAAATGTCCCTTGTTATATCACAAGATAACTCTGTTTTGTTTTGTACTTTAGGTCAAACTAAGGAGCTATGGGGATATTAATGTGTTATGAAATAGGATAGGTGGTACTTTTTTTTTTATTTGTGCAAATATTAATATATTTAACCATTTCTTTACAAAGTTTTCTTACCAAAATATAAACCAAGTCTCATGTAAAGTACAAGATGAGATTATAATTAGTATAACAATATTTCTGGTATTTTGTCTCAACTTTGTTTACAATTGTAAATTAACTCTTAATAAAGCAATACAGCCATCTACTGACCTTGGCATACTTGTTTATAACTTTTCATATTTTTTTTTTTCTCGTTACTTTTTTCCTTAAGGTTTACCTGATTTTTATCATAATTAGTTTTAGTTCATCTATCCCCCTGATACCATCTCATAAACTCGTATCTCATTGTTATATTATAAACCATCTCGTTTTATTGATCGATCAGCTGTTTCGAGACCTGAACGAGTCAGCTGGTCAATTTTATACACAATTGATGGTGTGGGAGAATAATTGCCAAGACTTACTGCTGCACTAGAGAAGGTGAAACAAAAAACAAATCAAATAAATATCCCTGCAGCTGGCTAAAAACTATTTGTCTGATGTCAGACCCATTTATTCGATCTGACTCGAGGAGATTAAATCAAGGACAAGAAATTTATTCAGATCGACAGATTGTAAATAAAATGACCCAAAAATATGAAGATCATTTGTAAATTTATACTGTATGCTTTTAATAGACGTGTCTCCATTTTCATGGAAACTATTGATAGTTAATGATTATTGGAACAAGTTCGATATACATAGGATTCGTCATCGTATCAGCTTGTTTGCCTGTTTTGGTGTGATTGCGTGACTGATTATGGTTTTAATGGAGGTGTTTATTAGTCTGTTGCCAGATTATTGACAAAGTACTCATTAAGTGGAATGGAACTCAAACAAGTCAACAGATATAGTCTGCCAAAATATTTGGACAAACACCAGCTCAGAACCTTTTGAAATCTATTCTCGAATATTACAAATAGCTGGATAGTATTAGTTAGTGTACTTCTCATAACCTCGCTGCTTACTGATATCGGCAGACATTCCTTTCAGGGGCAGTCATTTAGAACACATATACTGTATATAAGGGCACTTGAAATTCTATACATAGCAGCTATTTTTCAAGCTCTTTATTAACGTCATTGATTGGTCCAATCAATCATGGTAAACTAATGTTTTGAAACATTCTTTTCTTTTCTTGTATGAAATTCTTCTTGAATTTGAATACAATTTGTGGTTACTCATATTTACTTTGCTCCTCGCTTACCTGTCTCCCCACAACCTTAGCACCCTTATTCTACCGCGCCTAGAATGTCCTGGTAACCTTTTAACACTGTGCACCCTCTATGACCGGCTCCTCCGGTCACAGCCCTCGCTTCTCATAACAAAAACCTTTGATGGGGATTTTGTCAGAACTGAGTGACTACAGCCAATGACGAATAATTTAGTATCATCAATTATGTACATAAAACGGTGGGAAATAGTAAAATTAGCAGATGAATAACTAAAGAATGTTCTTAACAATTGTCTTGATTATGATAAAAATAGTTTAAATTACTTTTCTGATAAAGTATCGTTCATACAGTTGGCCAATTTTTTTTGCATAGTTCATAATTATTTTTATTTATTATTATTATTATTACATATTAAATATGACAACGATGACAATGATGACATCTTCAAAATGTGTCAAAGTTATTTCACTGTATTCTGTTCCTTCACATTAATCCCAGCCATTAAATGATTATTCAAATAGCAATTGATGAAATATTTTGGTGTGTTATTATAACTGTTCTGAGCAGAAAAGTAAAATGCCTGTTGAAATTTGAGCATAGGTGACCAGTAGCTGACTATCTAGCATATTTCTAGCATATTTTGGAGTCAATAATGACATCCTTTAAGTTTGAACTAATTTTACAGCAAGACCTTGTACTCTTTATATAAAGGTTAGTGTTGACCATTTGCATAAATTAAATCAGCAGAATGAATGAAAGAAATATGAAAATCGGCCCTCCCCCCACATATTTTCCACGGTACACAGGTCAGTATTTTCAATGAAGTGAAATGGTACCCACTGTATTATTAAACACTACTGTACCTGAATAGTTTTGTGATATACAAGTGGTCAAGGTTATGTGGATGATAATGCATGCTGGATTTCTAGAAGTTCTGAGGGCAAGGAGGATCTGAATAAGCTAGAGTAGAGATTATCTGGTAGCAGTCTAAGCTACCCAACTAGACTTCTAATATTGCTTTCAAAAGGGGTTAAATACTGTTACACAAATAGATGATTCATTCTGCTCTTAGCTGACTCCTATTTTCCACTTGGCAGGTCGACATAATCTACAACTTAGAAGAAAATTTATAAATGTAGTGTTAAATAATACTGTATCATCACATCTGTGTGTGTTTGTTTAGTTTGATCAGAAGCTTCCAAAATCATTCAGAGAGATACTTAGCAATTCAACCTTTGACATTTTATGCATTTTGCATGAAGCCTCAAACTAAATAAAAGGCTCAGTAGTCTAGTCCTAAACTGTATTACAAAAAAACAAAAACAAAAAAATTATGCAAGGAATATTTAAAGGAAAAGCATTTGTAATGAACAAATCACAAGCCCCTACAGACTTTTGTTTCATAGACAAGGGTTTTGATGGCAAAAAGCTGTATTGGACCATTCTCGGTCAAGTGTGTGACGGAAAAAATGGGGAAATTTCCACTTTACCACTAAGTAACTACTTTTAGTTTTAGGTAAAGAAAGTTGGGTTGATTGTAGTACTTAAGTATGCACTAGGGGACTCTTTTACAAAACCATATAGCTTAGCCAAAATCAGAACATTCATGTGCTGGTAGAGGTCATTATAAAGGTCTGCTCACTTATACCAGGCTAATTCTTGTGGAATTAACTCGATCATGGACTGTACTTTTGTCATTTATCTTCAGTTTTGTACAGTTACAGTAGGTACAAACAAAAAATAAATGGATCAAGTATGCTCACAAGAGTGGATTTACACATTTGAAAAAAAAAAAAAAAAAAAAAAAAAAAACGGTTAGAAATAGTTTTCTGTGTATTCATTGATCATAAAGAATATTTATGGTATTTTTGTTGTTAAATTTGGTAGAATTATGACATAATTATTATTTTCTTTATTTTACTTGTTTCTCCTCCCAGATCAAGTCATCCTAAGGTTCTACAAGAATAAGGATGCGGTGGAATTAGGGAAGGAGATCGGACGAGAGCAAATCTCCATCTCGGCTCAAAACTTTTGCGGGATCAGTTTGGCGTATCGATACTCTAAGAATCCCTACGTGCTGACTGTCATATGCTTAGACTTTGTCATCCTCCTCTCCTTCGAGAGTCACGACCAACTTTTAAACTGGTACCATAAAATTCAGAATACCTTGCCAAGTGGTAAGAAACAGTTCACATCAAATTTTTGAATGTTTGGCATCGTATAAAATACAAACCGATAGATAAAATTTTGATTTAAGTTTATTTGTTTATATCTATGTAAAACGTTTGATAGAGAAGCATTGTTGAAAAGCAATATGTTTAATATCCTGCTAGAAAACCATGTTTAATCATCAATTTTTTTCATGTCGGAGATAGCTATCAAATTGAAAATTTGATAGAGAAACTTTAAAAAAAAATGCTAAAAACTACGTTGCTGTATTCTAAGCTTTTTATTTTTTATTAGTCTGTATCTTGTGTATATAATCCATTCCAAAGATCAACATGTAATTTTGACTACAGGTGTAAGAACTGCCAGAATACAAATTATCATTAAATTTATATTCCACTTTACTATTACATTATTATTTACAGCTACGGCATTCCAGACTCCAGTCATCGTGCCAAACCAACCGAGTAAGATTCATCCCGGGCGGGCATTACTTCATTTCTACGACAACCATTTTGCTCTAACGCCAGAGATTCCCAAGGAGCTGATCAAGTCCTGGAGTCTTTCAACTCTTCAGAAATACACATCTGTCGGGGATAGCATCTTCTTCTCATCCACCACTTCCAAAGGTAACAATCAATTTACTTCGCTCCTCGCTTACCTGTCTCCCCACAACCTTAGCACCCTCATTCTACCGCGCCTAGAATGTCATGGTAACCTTTTAACACTGTGCACCCTCTATGACCGGCTCCTCCGGTCACCGCTCTCCCTTCTCATCTTTCAACATCTTTCAAAGTTATTTAAAATGTCTGGGGAATGGGCAGGTAGACAAACTTTATTGGAAAGGCAAAAAATTGTCCATACAGAGTTGAAAAATTACATCAAAATACCTTGTTTCTAACTCTAGATATGATTAGGGTTTAATGCTTGGTCTGGCCAGATTGACCGGAACAGTAAGAGCTTTGTAAATCTGTGATCATTGTCTTTGTGACAAGTGCTTTTTTTTAAAGTCAATAGTTTTCTTTTGTCATCATCTTCTCGTAACTCCCTCCCTGAATTTTTTTGCTCAGCTCGCAATTGACTCTGAAATTTCATCAGTTTGTAATTAATCTATGCTTTGTTTATATTTATAAACTTTATCTTTCCTCTTTGGAGAAAAAATTTGTACCTTAGAAAAAGAAAAACAGATATTTTAAATTGTTAATTTCCTTCACTCTGGGTTTTGTCAAATCTAAAATTTAATTTCATTTCACTTACGAGAATTTTTTACAGGGAATAGTTTAAGAGTTCCAATCTTGTGTAGCAGTTTTGAAGGCACTAAACATACTTTGTCTCTGATAAAATACACTTTCCTGTGTACAAAAACTGCTGTGCATCTTAACACATCTTGTATATGATAAGTTGTTCCCTGTTTCATAACCTTTAATCTTTGCAAAAGAAGCATGCTAACAGGATGTGGTTTTCATCAATCAATGAGGAAGATCCTCAAAGGGTTTTTTTTTGTCAAAATGAAAGTTAATTAGCATTTATAATGATTCTGCTTTATATCCTTGCAAAACATTTCTTTAGTGTTAATCTCCTACAAAAAGCAGACTTGAAATTGTCAAAATTTCAACTGTGTTTTTCAGTATTTGTAAAAATGAAGTGTCGTTGTGGGATTTCAGTTATAAACAGTGTGGAAGGTATACCGTTATCAATATAAAATGAACTCAGTCCATTCTTTGCATTATTGAAACATATCGGCATGTGTCATACGTCTCTTAGTTCGAAAGTTTAAACGAAGGAAAAAAAACAATTTTACTTCTTCTTTGTCGTAACGTGTCATTGGGTACTGCCGTACTTAGGCAGGCAGGTAAATGCACAGTTAGCAGTGATGAAAAGCAAGAACCTGGCTAATCCTTCAGGACTGAACTGGTAGCTATTAAATCAACAAACACTGTGTTTGTGGTGGTCAAATCTCTGACCAACCATGAACCATGCAAGTTAAATTGTCCTACAAATGCCCAAACCTTACTGCCTTATAAAAGAATCGTCGCACAGTTGAGTGAGAATCGGCCAACCAAAGACCGCAGACAATGGGGGATGTCTCGCCTATAAGATATGGGGGAGCTTGTGTAGGTACTCCTCTGTTAACTGTCATGGACTCCATGGGTGGCCTCTGTGAATGCGGCCAGCATGTCCTGTTGTTGAAAGTTTAGGAGGACAGCTAATTGGCTAAATTATTATTGTTGTTGTCTTTTGTTCCAATTCGACCTTCGACACCTATGGAATTCTGGTCATTAGGGACAAAAGAGTAAACCATCTTGGTCCACAAAAGGAGAGAGGGAGGGCGGGGTCATTTCTATTTGATTCACAAACTGTTTGTACCATGTTTACCTATAAACAGTAAAGAAAAAGAAGCTGTCCCAAAACATGGGATTATTATTATTATTATCGAAAGGGAATTTGAACAATTAATACATGACGTTGTGTCTGTCACGGAAAAACAGAAAGTCAGAGGACGAGGAATGCAAAAGGGCGGAAGGTAATTTGATCTGTTTACGTGACAGTTGACGGAGGAGATGGCTTGATAGATGACAAAATCAAAATGGCCTTTTCTTCCCTAGTTTTCCTAAATTTAATGACGTGATTAACTGGAAAACATGTTTTTGGCTAAATTCTACTAACTAGGGCAAAGATTGTTTGGACTTATTTTCTATTATTTAATTGATACGTATAGTTTTAAAGTAACTGAACTCATCCAAATGAGATATCAGGATGAAAGTAACAAATTGCATCGATTCTTGGCGATACTTTGTTATGATTTCTGAACTTTTTGCGGAATTTTTTGAAAGACCAAGGAAATAGTTGGATGGAAATGTTAGGCAGTTTTTTTTCCAAGCTGCATTACTCCCTATCACTAACTTCAAGGGCGTAGGAACCGGGGGGGCTGGGGGGGGTGCCAGCC
This sequence comes from Apostichopus japonicus, assembly GCF_037975245.1. NCBI lineage: Eukaryota > Metazoa > Echinodermata > Holothuroidea > Aspidochirotida > Stichopodidae > Apostichopus > Apostichopus japonicus. Next base: position 1,415,837 of record NC_092566.1, read on the forward strand.
CCCCCAGTGAAAAATGTGGAGGGGCGGAAGTATCATTCCGCTCCCCCGCTTGGCAAGTCAGAAAACCCCTTTTTCATTTCCAAATGAGAAAAAAAATCTCATTTGGAGCACCAAATTGCATCTAAGGCCTGGTGAAAATACAAAATTAAGTTTACAAAATGGAGTGGGTGTTGAAGTGTGCTATATTGCACCAAATTGCATCTGAGGCTACCTGGAAATGCAAAAAATTCCAAAGGGGAGGGGGACACCCCCTCCCCTTAGACCTCTCCCCCAGGCCGGCCATCAGTCTTCAGCCCCCCCACTCAAAAGTACCTTCCTATGCCACTGACTAACTTCAGCACTCTTCGGCTAAGGGCCAGAATGCTTAGCGGAAATTTCATTGTAGTTAGTTTGTAGTGATATTTGTACCCTTTCAATATCTTTAATCTTCTCTTACATTCCCCAGGTGAGAAATCATTTGTATTGGTCACGAAAGACACTACAGTCGCAGATAATCTCAAGAATCATTTTGATCTGGCAACATCGGTCCAACCACCAAGGGAACGACTATCTTACATCGCCAATCCAGGTAAGCAGATCGACCGATTTGGAACTTCATATTTGATCTTTCTAATTGCTGCAGGTATGAGATGATCATTCATGCTGAGACCTGCAGTATAAATCTATTTGCAACCAGGTGACTCGGTTAAGTTGCCTCATAATATATCTCAAAATAATAGAACTTGCTGAATGAGGACACCAACTTAATTATGTTTGTGTTAATCCTGCTCGGTTCTCTTTCGAACCACCATTAGTCGTGATTAGTTTTATTTATAGCCTACGCAAACATTCTGTGGGTTGTGTAAACTTAAATAGAATATAACTTATAATCCAATTTGACCGCAAGGTCAGGATTTTGTTTTCGTAGACTTAGAGCCTACCGACACCATATTTTTCCTCCTAAGGTCATCCTAACAAGTTTGAATCCTATCTCGGCTTAGTACTCTTTGCCTTCTGAAAGTTGCAACTAATTACCTGGTTAGTCGGTATTGTAGAATTGTTGGAAATAGTTTTTTCTTATCCAGTAAAACAAGTTGTTGTCTGTGCTTTCGTTGACCAGGCTTCCAACAAATACAGCCAAGCAACAGTGGTGTATCTTCTTCCAATAATGGCCCAGGTGGTCATGGCAACCATGGATCTCAAAATGGAGGCAACTTCGTACACAAGAGAAACCAGGACGAGTACGGGGTTCAGGAGCCGCTGCACAATGTCAACGGTGATATATGCAGGGCGAACAGCTGCTCAGAGCACGGTTCCCAAAAATCATTCGGTTCAAGGAGACAGTTTGAAGAGTTGAGGGCCAGGACAAACAGCCATGATAGTAGCTCTGAGCCATCTGTCTTTGATCCCCTTCTCAAGCCTCTCAGCAGCAGCAAAGAACAACAAAATTGCATCCCGATGCACGGTTTGCCTTCCAGCTCTCTACCAAGTGGAGCGGCAGCAGTAGCTGCAAATGGACATGGTGACTTTGGATTTTGGAAACCATCTTACAGCCATCAGGAGGAAACAATGTTTTTGTACGAATGCACGTCGGGGAGCCCTGCTCCAGTCAGGGAGCAAAATTACGAAGTTATGAATTTATTCGACCACATTCGTCACCAACACCATCACGATCACGCTGCTGCATCACAAAGCTGTCAACGTGCAGGATGCTCAGAATGCGGAGACCGTGGTGCATCCGTGGTGGTGCACCAGGGGCACGGAGAAGACTTCTCGAACGAAGAAACTAGATACATGAATCTCTTCACAAGGAGAGCAGATGGCCACATCCCTCCATCTGTTCCTCTGTCACCACTCTTCATCCCAAAACATTCAGAGGCAAGAGATAATGGTAGCCCAACTCTCTCACACAACTCATATTCCTTCTTGCCAAACAAACAGATTGTAAATCTAAATGGAACTGAACTGCCAAGTCCAGCCGTCGTCATAAGTGCAACGGCTTTAGTTCCAGTACCTTTCGACCACGAGTCGTTGGTCAAACCGTCAGGTCCCATCGCAATGCTTAAGTCTCCTAACAGTCCCAACAAGTCTTCAGAAGGCTCATCGGCTGCGACCGATAAAGTCGAGACCAAAGAGACTAAAGAAGCTAGATCAGTAGCAAGCGGTGCGTCTAATGTTGAAACAGGGAGTAAAACCACTACGTCACATCACAGACAAAGACAAAACTCATTTCCGGCTGAGAACAGCTTGAGGATGCCAAGGAAGTACTCCATGCCACCTGTATCTGGCAATTTATTAGCAGATACCAGACAAAACTCTTACGACCTTCAGGGTGAGTAAAATCTGACCTTTGAAAATATTAAAATCTACCACTGTAACCCTAATTTCTTTTTCGGTTCAACATGTTCTGTTTTCATCTCACCATGATGAGGCGCTCAACATTTTGGAATTTAAATCGTACATGTGCAATGTGAAATCCATACGTTTTAGAGGGGGAAGTAGCCTTGTATGGGTGGATGGTAGGTTGGTTGGTTAGGGGTTGGGGGGGGAGAGTGGTGTGGGTGGGTGGAACTGATGGAATCAGTAATCTTAGATATCAGACTATCTCTGTTTATTTTATCTGTGAGTCCTTGTAAGTTAAACCATGCTCAATTTGTCTTTACCATGCACATGCCATTAGTAACCGGTCACATGCCATTAGTAACCGGCCATTAGTAACCGGTCACTACTGGGCAATCACCCTTCTTCTCATTCTACAGAAATTTCAAAGAATGCCGTAAGATTGGACTATATAAATATAAATACCATATATTAAAGTGATGTTATCATGAAATAAAACATGCTCAAGAGCACTGTACAAAAGAACCAATACCTGGAATATAACATTACCAAACTTAAGAAAACCTAAAAGTAATAACAACAGCAATAAAAGTAAACAATGATATAAGACAGGGTAATAAACCACAATAAAGAACATAAAAATATAAATAAAAATGGACACAGTAATGTGAATAAAACAACAATAAGATTAATGCCTATACTCAAGTCTAAAAAGATAAGTTTTCAAATTCTTCTTAAAAGTGTCAACAGGTGTGATATTTCTCAAGTGATGAGGAAGAGAATTCCAGAGTTTAGGACCTGCTGCACTGAACGAACAATCTCCATATGTGACTTTGTTAGTACGAGGAATGACTAGAGAAAGATGATTTTGGGACCGTAATGCTCTAGCTGGAGTGTAACTGAGATTGGACTCCATTATCCATTCAAGTCTACTTTGCTGGTCTCCATCAATCTATCTTTCGTTGATCACTGCTTTGCTTGGTCTCTCATTACCTAAGAATGCTATTTTAATGTCACCAGAAAGACAGGTAACCTTGTCACACAGTTTGTAAATTATCCAAACCTGGTAAGTGTTTTGGGTATTTAAGGATTACAGTACAATGTCATTTATAATTTATTCTACATTCCTATCTTGAACAGCTCAACCACCAGAGTTACCACCTAGAATACCGCCAAGAGAACCATTCCTGCCCTCTCCACCACCGTATGGTATACGTCAGCGTTGTTACACGGACTCTGTCTATGCAGTGAAGGGGGCACGTGCCTCGGGGGCAGAGTCTGACTGTGGGTACCTGATGATGAAGCCTGCGTACGAAGAGAAGCTCCAGACGGTCCCGATGAGATCTAGGAGTGTCGCATCCTCCCCAGTGGATGTGGCTATACCCACATCACCTCTGGGCGTAGCCTCCAGGGTTTACAACAATCGTTACTTGGGAGTCTGGGACAGGAGAAATGTCTCTCCAAGTCTGACTCGCTCCTACAGCGGTAAGGTCGACCCTAATTTCAGATTACTGAAGAGATCTGCCACAGTGGCTACAAATCTTACACGACAAGGGAGGGACTTGAGCGTCTCGACGAGACGGGGAAGTATGCCCTCTCCTGGAGGGTCTCGCATTAATCCCAAACGGTCATTCTCCACGGTGACCAGTCACGTGCCAAGACCGAGGACCAGCAGAGACTATGCAACCATCAACCCGGAATCAATCGCTCTAAAAGCCCAAGGGTCCTCCTCCCGCCGTTGCTCGCAAGAGAACATTCTGTCCTGCGAACATTCGTTTAATTTTTCCGACACTTCGGGATCCGGTGCTGATGTCACCTATTCCTCCTCTAGTCTCTCCGATTTGTCCTCCCAGGCATCCAACAGTCGAGCGAGCTCATTCGGAAGTCAGTCAGGGGTGGGACTCCTCTACCAGAGAGGGTGCCCGACCAGCAAAGACTGTAAAGATGACATCATCAACGATGTTAACGGCAACAGATAACAGGACGGTTGTCAAGAAATTGCAATCTTTCCATAATTTGTAATCCAACAATTTTAATTCAAAAATTTCAATCCTTTTTGCATATATGTTTCTAAAATGGTGGTAACGATTGAAAATGGCCAAATATTATAATTTCATTCAGCTCGTTTAAACGACTGAATCAATTTTAAATATCTTTCATAACAGCTCATGACAGTTTGATTGTTCTGTGTGTGGACAAAGTCCATCATATCTTTTGGACAAAATTAAGTAGCTTGTTTTTTGGCTATATGTAATTGGTTCTTTGATCCTATAAGGTTTCAAAAACAATTTTAGAGAACTACTGCTATGGCACAGAAACAAAGTGTGTTCGAAGTAATCACAACATCCAGGGAAAAATTAATTTGTTATCGTATCGCAATACGCCATTGAAAATGGGCAAATTGCTATAACGAGGGCAAAGATGCGTAGCAGTTTTATTTACACACAAACAATTGTATTTTATGAGAGGCAGAACTTTGTATCCTTAATTTAAACCTGCTTAACCAAAATTTGAATAGTAATTTATTCTCTATCTCATAGTCTTGATGATTGTGCTTGTTATAAGTATACAATAGGAATGTTAATGGAAGAGGATAATGGAAGAGGATATGGGGTAGATGAGGGGGGGGGGGGGGGGAAGGACCCAGAGAGGGCATATAGAGGGACAGATGGCTGTTTGCATTAATGGCACAGCAGAGAGATAATGTGATAAATAAGTAAAAAAGAAAGGAAGTCACAGAAAAACACCCCTTTAAAACCCCTCCTTCACTTCACAGGACTGTAAAACTGGTAGATTAAAAAGACATATGGTTTGGATATTTAGGAAATATTCAGAAAATTAAAACCTGCAGAATTATTTTGTTCCACTGCCAATTTCAGCAGACGAAACGCTACAGTATGGTCAATACAGATGTCTTTTACACACAGAGTGGATCGCAGATTGTTATATAGAAATCTGATAAAGTCCTTTAATTACATGTCATGCATATATCGCCAGACTTGGCTATGTGTTATACATAAATCAGTCTGGTTTAAAGCTATGCAAAAACTGTTGTCTGGCTGATAAATTCCCATTTTTCTAGCCAAAATTGCTATTTCATATCTCTGCTCCATATCCACCAAGCTATCCGTCAATGTAGTGCTGATGTGTTTTATAGATATCCTAGTATGACTTATATTAGACTCTACTACCAGCTAGTGTTGAGCACAATAATGGCTCATACCAGTAATCTATACTTTTATTACTATATTTGTGTATATATATATAAAAAAAAATATATATATATATATATATATATATATATATATATATATATATATATATACATATATATATATATAAATATATATATATACATATATATATATACATACAGAATTGGTTAGCATCATGATTGATCTCTAGAGTAAGGCAAAATATGTCACCAAAATAGAACTAGCATTGTTCGATGGTGGCAAAAGCCTACAGTAGAATTACGACATTCTTACTGGTTCGAACCTCTGGACATACAATCAGCATCCATAGCCTCGTTGTTTAGGGTCTCCGCATATAAAGCAGGAGGCCCGGATTCGATTATATATTGCTTTCATCTCAGTTCTGTTTGCACAGTTCTTTCATATCGAAACTCAATGTATTTGACATGAAGGCACATTAATACTGTGCTGTATTTAATGTTATCAAACATGTTACGTCATTGCTATTCTGAGGCATATATGGAAGGTTGCTTTCTGGCTCCCTCGCCTTACCCCCCCCCCCACCCACATCTATAAAATCTGATTCTGACATGTCCTAATAATCCAGGTTTGACTGTATATCACTTTATCTGTCGGTCTCCATTAGTCTTACAAGTTGTTTTTAAACAAGTTATCAATACTACAGTCAGCGAAAGTCATATTGCGAAGGAAAAACAGTTCCAAATATCTGTTATTTGTAGCATTACTACTACTGCTAATACGTATTCCTACACTCTGTATCAAATGTCTGTACACACTCAATGTAATTCAGTCTGATGTCATTTCCTAAGACTGTCACATGAAATTCCTGACATAACCAAAGTAAAAAATAAGAAAAACAATTTTGTTGTGTAACATGTGATTTCATTCTTATGGAGTCAGAATTCTTTTGTACTTAACTGATATTTGTCAGGTTGAGGTAATAGGTTTATGAAGTGATTTTGAAATATTTTGTTTGTTGACGATTTTTGAGGTCATTCCGAACGTTTCCGACGTATTCTTTGAATGGCTCTGTCTTGGGCCTCGGGCTGTTTTTCAAAAATTTGAAATGCATTTTCGGTCAAAATAACCGTGTAATAATAGTTTTAAACAGGGGGGGAAAAAAAATATCAGTGTGAAATATTTAATCTGACATACAGTGAAAAATAAGTCTTAAGGGTTTTAAAATGCCTTTGCTATTTTCCCAAAGAAAATATTTGGTGTTAGTAGTAGTGTAAAAACTGTATTGAATAATTGGTAAGAAATACATTGTTCTTTAAAGTAATATCTATAGACTAGTTTATGGTGTATGACATTTGAGCGATTGTGTTCAACCATCTAGGAAATTCTTGGGCAAGATTTAGAGATGAAATGATGCAGGTTTTCAACCGGGCTATGCAGTATTTACAAACCACCATTAGGTGCATGATAAGTCACAGGGAGTGATCTTAATGTAAGTGGGGGAGGGGGAGGAGGGGGGGGGCACAACTTCAAGAGGAAGTGTGATTTTATGGCTGTGAATTGAAGGAGAAAATGTTAATTTTTTTCTACAGTTGCAAGCTTTGTTACGTGTACGCTCAGTTTTATCATTCTTTATGCGATTTCAGTGACCTAAAACAACAACTGATGTTTTTTGCTTTTATGTATCGAATTTGATACCGGCACATTTCAGCAAATTCAACACAACTGTATATTACCTAATTGTGGTCATTTTATCGTTAATGATTTAACGGTAACCCAAGCAACGGTCTACCCCGAATAAATACAAATATTGCTCCAAAATATGTTGACTTACTTAATTTTGCTGGCGTGTAAATCTTTAGCATCTAGGAGGTGAGTCATTATTATATTAACAATGAATGCAGTGAACATCTGCTGCAAGGGAACCAGCCACTTATTACAATTCAAGCATTCTTCACAAATTAATCGATTATGGTAAGCTTCTTTAACATAGTAGGAAGGTTTAAAAAATACAACACATGTTTACAAGTATATGTCTAATTGTTGTTTGCTATCAGTGGTAGATCAGAAAATTGATTCCAAATTTTCTGGATCACTTGGTAAAAGATAACATCTTGATTGGCAGTTTTATAGCAATGATCATCATTGATGTATGAATTAAGGTTTGGAATAATTAATATGAATGGCAGGGGTAAATATAGTCACACATTCATTGTGGAGGCAGATCAGCTAAACAAAAAGTGGCCTCACTTTGGCCACAGTATTTGTGTTAGAATGAAGCAAGGGGTCAGCTTGACCATGGCATTTGCTTGACCATAGTGTTTGGGTATAACTTTGGCCATAGTATTTAAGTGGACTGAAATTGGTTTTGGTTATTGTTTGGTGTGTTGAATGTGGGTCTGTTTGGGTGGGCTGAATGTGGGTCTGTTTGGGTGGGTTGAATGTGGGTCTGTTTGGTCATGTTACTGCAGTGGGGATTTGTACACACTTTCGTCAACTGTGACTCTGTGTTTGTACTCCGCATGTTCAAGGGGTGGCGATTGATAATATTAAGAGTGTTGGATATGAAATAGCTGTTTTCAACAGGAACAGATTCATTCTAAGAATAAGTGATCTTCTGTGCTCAGATGCTCCTCACTTCTTGCCACAGATAATAAGAGTGTAATGGCTCAGCATATAGATTGCAGTACTTAAAAATCTGTTATCCTCTTGGGTGAGGGTTGAGGACTTGGAATAGAGTAAGATGCAGAAATATTGATGATGAGATGGGTAACACTGTCTGCTAGAAATGAAGTCGTACATGGTAGAAGTTTGAACACTTTAAAGTTAAATTCAGTTAAATATTCACCCTGGGTTCAAGTTTAAGTAACAGTTAGACAGATTTGTGCTGTGATTTTGTTGCAAACACCTGTATGCTTTGTGCTTCCTCTGTTGTGTATTTTTTTTTCCTTTTTCCTTCTCTATTTTTTCTTATTTGTTTGATGTAATTGATGTTTGTGTAACAAGTGTTTACGTGACTGTGTAAACATGTAACAGTGAGGTTAAAAACCTCTCTTTTAAACCAATGTTCAGCAAAGCGTGACATAATCTTTGGTTCGGGTACTGAAGTTTTAATTAACAATTTTTGAATGAAGCAAAATTGACATAACTACTAGAAAAGAACTGTGGTGTCTAGTCCATAAGAGAGCATGGAAAATGCATTGGCGACTGGTGTAAACTTGTGTGGCCAGGTGATTTGTCCGGGGGGAGGGGGTGGGCAAGGTGATTTATCAGGGTCCTTTCAGCATAGCCTCTGAGGGAAAATACAGTTTATGTTAGGTAGCTAATTTTAGGTCATGTGCATAGCTACAGCGCTGTAATATAAGTCGCTATGAATTACGGCAGTGTTAGCACCATTGTGTTACACCCATCGCTGCAGTGTTTGGTATTTCTTCACAGCATAGTTAATTCCACGTAATGACATCTCAGGTATTCAGAAGGCAATGAAACTGCTGTGGTGCCTATGGGGTACGATTAATATCACATGTTGGGAGGGGGAAGGTAGGTGGGGGGAGGACCATGGACCTGTTGACCCCACCTTAAATCTGGCAAAGGTATAAGGGCAAGGAGTCACTGATTCTAGTTATCTTTTAACATTGTGTTACACATTTGGGCATATCAATTACCAAAATAAAAAAAACTCTCACCTCTGTTCTAGGAGGGAGAATCTCAAATATGATGTGGTATGAAAGTATTGGGATATGAAGTAAGCAATAGTGGTGAAGGGGGGGGGGGTTAGGGGATGGAGAGGGTAGGTTGAAAAGACTTGCATAATATGTCCAGAATTTGATACTTTTAAATCAATTCATGAATAATCAACAAACAATGTTGCGGTTACTTTCTTTCAAGTCTGAACGGTTGTTATTTAACTTTGTTATTTAAACCAAGTCAACCAAATTCCTTCAAAAATTTATCTATGCACACAGTCCTGCAAATTAGTACATTTTTTACTCTTTTTTTTTTTTTTAAATATTTGAATTTTCAATGAAAAGAAAACTTAACTTATTAAACAGGGATTTGACAAGTTCTGTTCAAAAGCTAACTGCAAATTAAAATATATTGTCAGCATTTATGATATTACAGGTTATCATGTAGGTATGGGTCGGGTTTGGAAGGGTGAGGGGGGGGGGGTAGAATGATAAATAAATGACAATGTCAGCCACCACCAGAATTAATCACCCACCTTTTTGTTGATGAATCACACAATTCTGTTATTTCTACATGTTAACATAGTTTTTTTTGTTGTTGTACAACTCATATCACACAGACCACCTGTGGTTTGAGATCTTCGATTGAAGAATAACGTTCCATTAGTTGTAGGTCTTTCAATATTCGAATTGATCCTACTTTGTCTTTCACGGAAAGGGTTTGTTGTTATTTGTAAATTTTGGTTCCGTCGTCGACTCATTTAAATAGTTCCGAGATAATCTAACGTCTCTGACAGCAATTAGTTCAAAGAATTTCATTATAAGAATTTCTGCCCTATCCTAATTACGGAAGGCTAATTTTTCGGTCCAGTTGGATATTCTTTTGTACAGGCAAAAAACCATTTATTTATTATTTGTTCTTCATAAAGTCTTCTGAAAGAGGCAATAAATGTTACAAGATATTCAATCCATTTTTTTGTCCTTTCTTTTTTATATTTTCTACTTTTTCTGGCAGTTGACACCTCTAAACAGGTGATTTATCCCCACTTTCTTATTCCTTGTTAAAGATACTTGAAATCTTATTGAAAACCGATCTTACATCTCGACTTCCAAAAGGCATAGAAAATTTACAAGCTGGAGCGCAACCACCAAGTTTGTACTGGGCTAGGGGGCCGGGGAGATAAGATGTTATGTCGCCTAAGGAAGGGAACTAAGAGGATGCACCCTCCCATTTGAAAAAGTTATGTATTATGTGCTGGCGTGCAAACTGGTGCTATATTTGAAACTTTGGGAGACTTCAACTGTTTAGGATGTACCGCACAAACATGATATGTATATATCTACTGTATGCTAGGATTTTGCTTGTAATGGTCTGGCAGTGGGGGAGGGGGGCCTAATTGTTATTTGGGGGGGCAGGTAGACCACCCCCTGAAGTATACATGGTTGTGCCCCTGTAGGAGTATGTAGAAAAAAACTGTGACAATAATAACCCAAGAGGACCCTGTTTATTCCATCCAATGCACTTGACATTATAGAATTGACTCTAAAATTTCCCCAAGTTTTAATTACACTAATGAAGTTGTGGGAGTATTGGATCAAGTTTTGAATTCTTCAGTACAAGAAAAGAGTAAAGGCATCAACTGAACACCTAAGTGTCAAGCTGTGCAATTAAGCTATTTAAGATTTTCTTGCATTCAAATTCCTTAAAATTTTATTTTTTGTTGTGAGTTGAACTGTTAATTGATTTGCAAAAGTCTAACTCAGATTATTAACTAAAATTAATGCTAAATCATTAGAACTTCCTTCTAGAGAACTAGTTCAATATGTTTTCTTTTAAGTCCGAGCATTTCCACCATGTGCAGGATTTCAAAGGGGTGGGGGAGGGCAGGGGGTGGGGGCCAAATTGAAATTCCCCAACTGATCTAGGTAGGGACATGAAATTTTGTGGAAGGGACAGAGGCCAAAAAACAAAGATTTTATAAAGGAGGGGTGCTGGCCAGGGGTCAGGAAAGCTTACTCCCATTGAAGGATGGTCTGTGGTCATCCCCAGAAAATGATGCCAAATGGCGCACTCTGAGTTTTATTTAGATTATAAATTAGATTTATACAAATAACTCTATATGGAAGGTCTTGCTAATAAATAATAAGAAATTAATATTTTGCTTGACTAGAGCCCAGACCCTGTTATGCGAGGGCTAGAGGTCAATCAAGAATGGCCGGTGCTGGCCTAGCTGGGGTCATTGAAGCTGACACCCATGTAGGGGGTGACCACTGGCAGAAATGTAATGAAAATTTAAATGACAAATGATGCATCCTGTAATATAACTAGGCTTTAAATTAGGTCTGTATTATTAGCTCTTTACGCAAGGTTGTGCTAATGAATACTGTGTGTGAGGTTGCAGTGGGAGGGGGTGGGCTGTAAACCTGTAGTAGTGGGATTCTCTCCCAGATGAATGAAAAATCCCTCAACTTTAACCTTTTCCCCTGACCTAACAATTTTTCCACGACTGACGATAGGTGGCCTCTTTGTACAGGCCACTGGGTAGATGAATGATTATGAATAGCATTTTTGCCCACTGTAGCGCCACCATAATGGAAAAACACTATTAATGACATTGAACCAGAAAGCTAAGAGGCTTGATTCCTTGCTGCATTTTACATTCAAAAAGTGAATATTCTTGCACTTAATAAGGTGCTTCCACATTCCACGTATGAAGTTCATTCTGGTGACCTCAAATGAACTTTGACCTCTATGAAAACCAAAACCTTTTTTGTACGCTCTACGGTGGAGTCACATACTCTGAGTTTGCAGTTCATCTATTAGCTTTGCTTTTGAAGATATAGTTTATAAGGTTGTCAGACTGACCTCCGAATCTGGTACCTCAAATGACCTCTACAGATAACAGTCAGGTTTTTATACTTACAATTAAAGATGAATCCACACACCACATGTGGAGTTGAGTGCTCAGTAAGAAAAATATAAGAAAGTCTTTGTATAGATTCAAACCGGAGTGACAGTCTAATTTTCTTTTCCTCCATCTAATCTGAAGTTGAAATATTAACCACAATGCAAGAAATGCATTGTGGTTTCGATGACGTAACATGAGCAGTTTTCTTAATGTTAATACTTTCTTCTTCTAGAAGTTTTACTTCCACACACCAAATATGAGATCTGCCCATGCTTCCCTTCTTGTTCTGAGTTCAAGCCCCCAAGAGAACATTTTGATTTCTGCTCTTTTCCTCCTTCCATTCTGAGGTTGAAATATTAAAAACGAGCATTTTTTCTCAACAGTTACAGTGGCCAAGTTGGTAGTGCTCTGTAATTAAGATTATCAGACAAACTCCTTGACGTGAGTTCAAGCCCCCAAGAGAACATTTTTATTTTCTGCTCTTTTCTCCTTCCATTCTGAGGTTGAAATATTAGAAACAAGCATTATTTTTCAACAGTTGCAGTGGCCAAGTTGGTAGTGCTCTGTAATTAAGATTATCAGACAAACTCCTTGACGTGAGTTCAAGCCCCCAAGAGAACATTTTTATTTTCTGCTCTTTTCTCCTTCCATTCTGAGGTTGAAATATTAGAAACGAGCATCATTTCTCAACAGTTGCAGTGGCCAAGTTGGTAGTGCTCTGTAACTGAGAGAGTCAGACATGCTCCATGTCTGCGGTTCAAGTCCAGCCAGAGCCTTTTACTTTTCTGTTCTTTGGGGCAAATGGAAGTATAAATATTAGAAACGAAGTTTATTTGTTGGGAACCAAAATGGTGTAATCGGCAGTTCCGCCGACAAGCCATTCCTGATTTGCTGGGTTCAAGTCCTGGTTGAGGCAACTCCTGGGTGAGTGATCGCTGCCCATGGACTTCGCCGCCCCCCCACCCCTGACAAGGTTCCCCCGCGGACCAGGTGAGTTTGCCGGCCCCACCTCCCCCTGACAAGGTTCCCACGCGGACCAGGAGAGATGCAGGGCCTCTCCCTGACAAGGATCAGTGGAGAAAAAGTTTTATAAATTGTCTAAGTCCAAACAACTGGATCTTTAGATATTTTAAAAGCTTGCTTCATCAGTGTCTCCCCTAATGGTCTAGTGGTAGGTAAGAAAGTTTTGCACCACAAGGTCCCTGGTTCAATCCCAACTTCTGCCTCTTTTTTTTGGCATCCAGTAAAACTACAGCAGCAGTTCTACAGAATCTCAATACTTTTGCACAGTAAAAGGGGTAACCCAGTGGCTGAAATGTAATTGTTTAACAAAAATACTATAGGTGAAACCCACATTGTCATAGCACTTTGCATGACATTACATATTTCCAATTTAGTGCATTTAGCAACAGAATAATGAATGGTGTAGTCATGGCAGTTAAGCTCATGTTTATTTTATATTTAATGATTTGTACACAGAAGAAATCAATATTTCTGAAGAAGCTGCATTTTGACAAATTTGTAAATATCATCAACATTCACAGCTTAGTATGTTTCAATTGTATAAATGGGCAACAGGGTTCTTATAAGTTATGACCATGAAGTCAACAAACTACGAATAAAGTTCATTTAGTAAGTTCAAAAGTAAGTTTGTTTACTTTTGAAGGTTACTTCTCTAGGTTGTTTTCATCTTTGCCCTCTTACGACCTCTCTCAAATGACCACTGATCTCCACACAAAACCACATAGTGTTGTTTTCCAAAGTAGGACCTACATGCCAATGATGCAGTTCATTCAAACTTTGCTCTTTGGAGCTCTCCTGTTAACCAGGGGTTCAGAATTTTACCCCAAATAACATTTCACCTCCACAGATAATTACAGGGTTTTTGTTTTCAACAATCTGCAGCAACATGCCAAGTACCATAGCATGTAATTTTATTGACTTATTGACTTTATTTTATAGACTTTGACATCAGGTGACCTCAAATGACCTCAGACCTCTATCAGAGACAGTAGGCTTCAGGATGTCACATTACATGGCAAATCATTTTGTAGGTTCTTGCACAGTGATCATGGGAACCCATTGGAACACATTCACTTTGGGATTTTTTAAACTTCGTTATTGAATCCTTGTTTTGTAAACCATGTCTTACTGAGCCTACATGTCACCTGCACCCTGCAATAATCATCTTGTCCAAGTTCTGCTACATGCAAGCTCTGTTGACCACAAATGTCCTTTGACCTCCACAAATATCAACAAGGCTATTGTACTCAACAAGAGGGATCTACATATCAAGTATGAACTTCAACCAAAATGTTCTTTTAGAGTTATCATGTTTACAAGGTTTCAGACTTTGACCTCAAATGATCTTTGATCTTCCCAGAGAACACTAGTGTTCTTGTACTCAATAAGGCAAGGTGTCACACACCAGACATCAGCACTCACGCCATCACCATCACAAAGTTTCCTTGTGCCTCTGGCGAGGAATAAAAAAGGAAGCTAGACATATTTTCGGACTGAAAAATTTTCATTTTATGTGTGATGAATAGTGCATAACCAAGCTGTTAAGTCTACAGACTCAAAATGGCAGCAATGTGGAACACTTTGCCACACAAAGGGCTAATTGTTGGATCAAAGCTATACACACAAGAAAGGTTGTCTAGATAAACATTTGTTTCCTTGGCAACAGTTACACGTGCAGTTTGTGTTTTTCATAGTATAATTATTTGCGACGCATACGACCTGTCATACTCACTCATCTGTAATTCCGACAACCTTAAGCATACTTAGATCTCTAACAATGCCTATCTGTCTGCTCTAAGTCATACATTTATTACATCATTGCAAACCATTGCCACAGTTTACATGCTTTAGTTTGAGCACATGCAGAACAAAAAAGTACTTGAGATTTATCCTGTGACTATTCTCCACCCACTCTAACCCCCATCCTCTGAGGAGGATTACCAGGCTAACTATAAAGAATACCCTAACGCAAAAGTCACCTCCAATCACAAACTACCTGCTGAAACAGCTAGTGAACGAAAATTCCTTTCACCACCCTCTCAAATTAAATCAAAGTAGAGATGGACCTTGAAAAGATCTTGTACTGATTTAGAGGGAACCAAACACTATATAATTAAGACGTATGGTGGAATGGACAAAACGATAATTACTAAACAATATACCAATTAAATGGACACAGATAAATTAGTAATCACCAGGAAAAGATCAAAGTTGTCACTACTTTAAACTTGTACCAAATCTAGAGAAACTTCAACACCAGTAGAGGGACTGTACATAACCCCAGTATTAGACTAATGGACTAACTGCAGGTCGTAAAGGAAAACCAGAAAGCCAGCAGGCTTAGTGATTCCTTGCCTAATAAGTTTATACTGTATCATCGAATGATTGCTACAGCAACTGAGGAAATATGTTCTAATATCTGGTGACCATAAATGAACTCTGACCTACATGCTATAATACCATGCATGAATGAGCTCCTTTCATGTTCTGGTTTTGGAGATACAGCACTTTTGATATTTTCAGTTGCCCTCTGCTGACCCCAAATGACCTCCACCACAGACAATAGGGTTTGCTGAACTATTACAGGAAATCCAAATGTCCAATATACGAACTACAATTATTAAACACTACACTATGAGTGGCTCAATAATGCGATATTTAGACTTGCTTAGGTCTTCAGTTTTGTCTTGTGTAGAATATTGAAAATAGATATCTCTTTATATTGGATTAAGATTTTACTTAGCTGTTTCGGGAAGTTGTTAATCACAAGCATCTTTCCCACACAGGCCACTGATGTCGGCTTTGCTTGCCTGCATGTTTTAACCTAATATGCACTTTAACTTCAACATTTTTAATGATATAAATTGTACCACCATATCCTACAACAGAAAGGTCTCAGGCAAGAAAAGCAAACAGTGTGACAGTATAAACTGGTACAACAGTGTCATGTGATGCAAAAACTGCCTTCTACTTTGGCTGTTTAATCTAGTACAACTATTTGCAACAGTTTCATATAATTGCAACAAAACAGATACAAAAAGGTACTGTAGTGGCTCTGTACAATTTAGTAGTATAAATATGTCCTCAGGTATAACAGTACAGGTTTTACTACAACAGCACAACAAGTTCACTTGGTATGACAGTACAAGGAGTACAACAGTGTTGTCTGGTATAACAGTAGTGTTAAGTGCTGTCTGCTAAAACACAGTATGGTCTGATGAAAAGGTACGTAAAGTACAACAGTATCATTCGTAACAACAGTATGCGTTACAACAGTATCATTTGATACAACAGTATCATTTGATACAGCGGTATGTTACAACAGTATCATTGTTACAATAGTATGTGTTACAACAGTATGTGTTACAACAGTATCATTTGATAAAACAATACCATATGTGACAACAGTACATGTTACAACAGTATCATTTGAATACACCAGTATGTGTTACAATGATCAGTATCATTTGATACAATAGAATGTGTTACAACAGTACCATTTGATGCAACAGTTTGTGTTCAGTGAAATCAAGTACAACAGAATAATTGTTTGGTATAATCACTGGAAACAGTGTCTTCTTGTAAAACAGTGCAGTCTTTAGCAGAATAGTGTTGTACTGCCAGTTAAAAGCAACAGTGTAACTTGATACAATAGTGAAGTCTAGTCTGTTTAAGTTCTTTCTAAAACAACCATCTAGTGAAAGAGTACCACTGCAGCATTTGGTTGCAACACTCATTACAGTCCAATACAACTGTTCCCTGTTGAAACAGTACAGTAGTGTGTTAAGTAGTCCAATACAACAGTGTTCCCTGGTGAAACAGTACAGTAGTGTTTTAAGTGCAGTCAAGTAAACTTTTATTTGGTACCTCACTTTAGTGTTTCAATTCAATCAAATTCAACAATGTCATCTCGTTTCACATATTGGAACTTCACTTCAGTGTTTCAATTCCATCAAATTCAACAATGTCATTTAGTTTTGCATATTGAAACCTCACTTCAGTGTTTCAAATTCAATCAAATTCAACAATGTCATTTAGTTTCACATACTGAAACCTCACTTCAGTGTTTCATTTCAATCACATTCAACAATGTCATTTAGTTTCACATATTGAAACCTCACAATTGGAAGGACTGATCTACGTTTCACAGTTTATCACAATACTCCTTGGAAATACAGAACTTCAAAAAATATTTATTTATTATTTAATATAAGCATTAGCAATTGTGAGCTTAATATTTTACTTTAATTGATCCAAAAGTGTAATTGTGTTATCTGGAAATAGTTATCTAAATTGCACATAATAACCTATACAGAAATCTGTTTTATAAGCTTTCTGCTGTCGGAATTAATGACGATATCATATACTTAAACACTGAACGTCTCTTTAGAAAACCACAGGTAGGCAATGATACCATAATCATGACATTCTTCAAATGTGTGGTCTTATCATACTACACCCCCTCCAACCCCCCCCCTTCCTTCCTCTCCTCTCCAGATAATCTTGGCAGAGATTCCACCCCCCTCCCCAATCCCCCTCCTCTCAAGATCAATTTTGGCAGAGAATTTGAAACAAGAGATAAATCATTTGTCAAGACAGTTAGTCCAAGTATACTTGTCTTTGCCCATTTGAGTTGAAATTTATCGAAATATCATTCTTCTTTCCTTTCAAGAAATTACTACCATTCTTCTCCGCAGTCTTGTTCAGTCGTTGGAGATACTTTGAATTTCTCTTCTTGTTCTTCTTCTTTGCATTATTTCTCAAGTTTTTATTTTTCGTATCACTTTGATTCCCTGCAACACCATTTATGGCTGACATGTTAGGAGGAAGCGAGGGGTAAAGGTCGTCGCCGTACCAACCCATATTCCCTTCCTTTCGATAGTCATCTCCGCTCCGGATCTTACCGTACTTTTTCTTCACTTTACCTTTTTTCTTAAACCCCGCCATCAAGAGCTTGAAATGGCCGGTCGTAGTTTTCCTTTCGTTTTCCGCACTGTCGTTAAAGTATGTCTTCTTTCCCCTCTTGATCCTGCCTTTCCTTCTGTGGTTGCCATGGCTACCAGCGACTAATAAATCAGAAATCTGGCTCTTTCCCTGACAATGTTCAACAGAGGTGTCTCCAAGTCTATGAAATACACTCATATTTTGGCCTCTTCTCAACTTTTGTGCAAAGTTTGGATTCTTGTTCTTGTTCTGATAAAATGATGGTAAGTTGAAGCTGTCCAACTGTTGATTATAGTCAAATTTTCTCTTTTTCTGTCTACCTCTGTTCAAGTCCTGTCAAAAAATGATAGAAAGTTAACAATGAACAAGATTTTTATCTAAGCATTATCTGGCTTCCTGACTCCTGAGTGACCTAAGTAAAACTATCAAATGGAGGTTTACTTTCATATATAAATCTGAACCTCACAATACAGTTAAATATAAACTACTGGCAGCCTGAAGTGGACACAAAACAAAGCTCTGGTGATACTTCCATCTTCAACTTGAAGAATTAAAGAATTTTATCCCTTATTTTTGTTTGGTTCACTTCATTCCGTGTTTTGTTTTTGTATTTTATCTTTACTCAAAGCTCACCTAAGTTTCTCATTAGTGTCCCTGAAGTAAATATTATTGCAAAATATCTATTTGTTTTAAGAAACAATTGTTGTTATACTAAACAAATTGGACCTGAATAAATGTCATTGACATGACTGGCTCTCACTAGGGGGGAGGGGGGGGGAGTTACTTGGGTGTTTTTTAATTGTTCTTTAGAGTATGCAAGTCTCAATTATCAGTAAGTACAACAAATAAACCATACCCAATCAATTCAAACAACTTTAGACCAATTCTCAGTTGAGTGTTTCACAGTTAACTGAAGAAACCGAGTGAAAGCACTGGGGAGCACATTAAAAGAAATTTATTTGTGTAGTTTCAAAACAACAGCTGTATACTCAGAGAGCAGTGATGAGGGTTGAATAATAAGACTTGACCTTTGACCTACCTCCTCAGATGAAGATTCGGTTGATGACACCACATAAACTCCATCTCTTTTGAAACCTTGAAAAATAAAATGAAAGAAAAAACATCATCAAATTGTTCAGTTTGTGAAAAATGGCCTGTATGTATAATACATATGCATGTCACTGAAAAGGGGGCCAAACCATAGAACCATCAAATGTGACAGACTATGTCATGAATATGTGATAGAGATGTCTGTCACAAACTACTTCACCAAACAGCTAAGAAACACCTTATGCCATGTGGCCGATGTCGGAGATATCACAAATGTCATGTTTCTACATTCAAAAGACAGCTGACTTGAACAACGGGCCACAAGTGCTTCATTATTTAAGTGATAACTTAACCAAAGGCATGTTCTTTTATCTTCATATGGACTACTTGATCTTGACAAATTGAAAAGTGCATTGTCAGAGTATCATTTGTGGCCACAAAAGTCCTGTTTCTAGTAGACCAGCCACTTTAACTGATGGGCCTTGGCTGTTCAAAGTCATTTCTCAAAACTTAAAAGTGGTATGGAGATCTAAATTGGACTGATAACAGTGTTGCTTACAGGGTCTACAACATTTTAAATTAATTTTCTACTGGAAGTCATTCTCTTTTTTTTAACGAAACCGAACGAAATATCGTTTTTAAACTTTATAAGAATGCTTAACTGATGAATGCATGGATATGTGCATGCAGAGATTGTCTCTCTTGGGACCATTACAAGAAGCAGAAGAAGGATATTACATTGGGGCTTTGGAAGGAGGCTGCACCTCTGCATGCACACCTGTGCATGTGCAGCAATATTCTGCAGCTTGGACCAGGCCTGTTTTCATCCTAAAGTTATAAGTTGTTGACTAGCCATGACAGATATGACTGACAAAAACAGCCTCAATTCTTATACAAAAAGATGAAAAGTAGGTTAGCATGGTTATGTGCAACAGCAATATCGTAGGTATAGAGAAAGTGTTCCAGGTTGTATTGATAAACAACAGACTCCCTAAGATAGTAAACTTTTCTGGAGACATAAAAGGCCACAAACTATTAAGATACCTCTTCAGTTGAAACTCCTTTGAGGATGAGGAGGATTATATTGCAAAATGCAAGCACCAAAGAGTTTAACCATGCAGAAATCAACAGCAAGTTGTTTACGTCTCTGGTCATTGAAATTGTTCCAGATAAACTACGCTAATGGGTTTTCCCCAAAAAATATGACTCCCAAGGATTATATTACTCTATGGTTGACATCTAGAGTGGTGGGGCTTATAAAAGTGTGAGGAATTACAATAACTATATTAATAACAGGAAAGGAAACGAATCCTTTTCTTGTTTCTTTCTAACCACTAATGCTAACCCTCAGGGTTATTTACTTGTTATCAACATCCACTTTCAGTATTAATTATGCAAACAGCTCATGAAACCTTCATTTACATGCAACTTATTTTTATATAATATGTGACGTCATTCCCCAGATATATTCCCACAGGGAAACAAAAATACAAAATTGGATTAAATCATGCAAAACACAGTATTCATACTGTGTGATTACTGACACAATGTACAGGTCTTCATTATAAATGGATATTATGACGCTTTTCAAGAGGACATTATTCGAGAGATGAAAATGGATTCCCAGTGGAGGCTACTGTAGTTTACTGATGTAGTAAACATTTGGTTTAAGATCTGTTTCTGGTGTAGCAATTAGTGAAAAAACAATTATCAGGTACAAGACCCATCATTGAACTAAAGCAATATCCTTGTTTTGCATCTGAAAGTCAAATTGACAGCAAAAATAATCTGGTTTATTGTAATATAAAATTGTTCGTCTCCATCAGGACCTATAATGAGAGTTGGTCGTCTCTATGAGGACCTATAATGGGAGTTGGTTGTCTCCATGAGGACCTATAATGAGAGTTGATTGTCTCTATGAGGGCCTAAAATGGGAGTGGTTTTCTCTATGAGGACCTATAATGGGAGTTGGTTGTCTCCATGAGGACCTATAATGAGAGTTGATTGTCTCTATGAGGGCCTAAAATGGGAGTAGGTCGTCTCTATGAGGGCCTAAAATGGGAGTTGGCTGTCTCTATGAGGGCCTAAAATGGGAGTTGGTTGTCTCTATGAGGGCCTAAAATGGGAGTTGGTTGTCTCCATGAGGACCTACAATGGGAGTTGGTTGTCTCCATGAGGACCTACAATGGGAGTTGGTTGTCTCCATGAGGACCTATAATGAGAGTTGATTGTCTCTATGAGGGCCTAAAATGGGACTTGGTTTTCTCTATGAGGACCTATAATGGGAGTTGGTTGTCTCCATGAGGACCTATAATGAGAGTTGATTGTCTCTATGAGGGCCTAAAATGGGAGTAGGTCGTCTCTATGAGGGCCTAAAATGGGAGTTGGTTGTCTATATGAGGACCTATAATGAGAGTTGATTGTCTCTATGAGGGCCTAAAATGGGAGTTGGCTGTCTCTATGAGGGCCTAAAATGGGAGTTGGTTGTCTCTATGAGGACCTACAATGGGAGTTGGTTGTCTCCATGAGGACCTACAATGGGAGTTAGTTGTCTCCATGAGGACCTACAATGGGAGTTGGTTGTCTCTATGAGGACTTTTATATTTGGAGTTGGTTGTCTCTTTGCAGATACATACAGTGGGGTGGTCATGCCTATAAGGACGTTTTAATGGGATTGGTTTGAGTACAAACAGCAACGAACTGGTTCATGTTACTGAATATGGGCTGATACTTTGCATGCCATCTGATCATCATATACATTTATATTGACTAACACTGATATTTGGTTATCACAGTTGGATACAGAATTTCATACCAATATTCACTTCTTGCTACATGTTATGCTGCAATGTACATGTGTCTCAGTTGTAACTTTATTGTGTACAAACGGACCTGCATTTCAAACACAAATGGTAAACTTCAGAGCTTACTCTGATGCATGAACGATGCATTGATCTTTCTACCAATTTTTTTGCGGTTCACAGCATATGAGATATAACGGTATCTTATAATCTTTGGCAGAGATCTGCTGGAATCATTCAAGCCTGAATGAATCTAACAAGTACTAGAAAATAAAAGCCCTGTTAAAGTAACATGGAACATGTTGATTTTATATTGTGAGTGGTCAGGACATCAAATGGTTCTTAGCGTATCTGACAAACGTCACAACACAAATCAAAGATCCCATCAAAAATCCAGATTTGATGATGTACAGTTTCAACATATGCAAACCTTCATTGTTTCAAATAATAAAAATGCTTGAAGTGTTAAAAGGGATTCTAGCATAAAGTGCATCAAAATTTGTTATGAAAAGTTCTACTGTAGCTTCCATCCATCTTAGGTCAACTGTAGCATTCTTACATATTTAGATTATCTAAGGTCAACTTTGGTATGATTTGGTTTACAGTCAACTGTTACTAGCTCGAGGTGTTTCCTGGTGAGGTATGGTACAGAGGGATAAGGGTAGGTAGAAGAGGGAATGGGCAGTTACTATAATCTTGATGAGAAAATTGGGGCAATTCGGGACTTTGATTTTATCAATTTATGGCTTTTTTCAGGATCCATCCAGGAAAGTCTGTGCCATGAAAGTGTAGTGAATGAAACTTGACCAGATTTATGCATCAAAGTGTGTCAATAGTGGACATATTTGTCCTCCAGAAATTTTTGCTCTGGTTGACTAAAAACCTACCTCCATTTTCTTGGTTGATCTTATCCCGCCTCTCTGACCCTGTTGTCCCGTCTTTCGGATACCTGAGTTTCTTGTACTGGCAAACTATTGGCATTGTACATAATGTTATCTTCTCTCCTTTTGGTAAAGGCATTCTACTTTCTTTACACATCTGTTTGGAAAAAGAGAACAGTTGTCATTTTAACAGATGATATAGTTATAACTTTCTCCCAGTTTAGATAAAGTGAAAATGCTAACTACAAAATGCCATAATGCTCTCCACATCTTCTACTATCCCTTCCAAAGATTTCCAGGGTTGACAACCTAAAATTGCAACTACTGCTGTGCCATATGTAACTTTTACAGAACATTTCGAGTACTACTCATAAATAATAAATACTTTGGGGCTGTCAATTCATTTTTGGCTATCTACATATTTAAGTGTATGCAGGTAATCACAAAATGACATGGAATTTATTCTTCTAGTTATGAGGAACATATTTCAAAACTGATGTGAATAAGTATTATAAGTCACATCGTAGATGGAGCTGATGATATTAATGAGTCTACAGGGTACTGTACATTACAATACATTACAGTAGGGTTAAACCATCCAATGATTGCACTTTGGTTTTTCCAACAATTAACATCATATCGCCATCTCGGACTTCTTGTAACTTGAGACTTTGAGGATAATCAATCTTGATTCAAACGGCTTAACGAATCAGAAGACAAACGAAACAAACTTTGCAGCCATTTTTGGAGGAAATAAACAGCTTAACTTACATGTCCTAAATGACCCTTGACCCCGCAATTGTAGCAGTACTTCTTCATCTTCGTGAGTTTTAAATCTGTTATTTCGGCCGTCACAAGTTCATCAATTTCGGTCTGCAAAATAAAAATAAAAAACGAGAAAGAAGAAGTGTAAATCTGAAACTGTAAGAAATATTACTTCATTAAAAATAGACAAATTCTGAGATCACCGTAACAACAAATTGTTCTTGGCTTTTGGACAAAGAATCCAACAATGAAGGGGTTAAAGTAATGAAGGGGGGAAGGGGGAAGGGACAACCTTCTGCAAAAAAATAAAAGCTAAACCTGAGGTTAATCTGCAACACATATTGAAAACAATTCGATAATATCAATTAAACAAGACATCACATGTAATGATGAAAGTAAGAAGGAAGGGAGCAACTGTTTGTATCTTGTGGGTAATAGTCTAAAAAAAAAAAAAAGATACTTTCCCAAAGCTCTCACTATATTAGAACTGTAACTGGCTATGGAAAATTGAGTCTGCAGTCCTTTCTACATTTCACAGTCTGATGTAACTTAATCTGCCTGTAACTGGCTATGGAGAATTGAGTCTGCAGTCCTTTCTACATTTCACAGTCTGATATAACTTAATTTGCTTCTTTTAAATAATTTGCACAATCTTCTCAAAAATCTCTTAATACATTATAAAGAACAACAAACTTGTTATTATGTAGTATTTTTTTATGAACAATTGAGATAAGAAATAGACCAATCAAGATACCAAAGTATCAAGCAAAAAATAAATTCCTTTCATTATAGATTCACTAGTGGGAATGAGGGCAGCATTGAAAAATGATAAGGCCTAAGAAACATGAGAGACCAACATATTAAAGAACAAACCCTTTGTCATACACTTTATCATACACTATATGCTTTTACTATACACTATATACACTATACCCTTTATCATACACTATATGCTATTAACCATAGTTCCCACTATTTCAAACAAATGAAATTCCAGACACTTTTTCAAAGACCAAAGGGGAGGTGGGTGTGGGGGAGGGGGGTGGAGTGTGTCTGCTAGCTACAGCAGATATGAATCTGCTCATGTTCCATTGGATGGGAGGGAGAGGGGGGACCCTGGGACAGGAATGATTGTGGTGATTACATGCCTGTCTAGTAATTCTATGACCACCTATCGAAGAGAAAACACTTGGTATAAGATGGTGTTCATCCATGACCTTCTTTTGGCTTCCTAACACTTGGGGTACACTAAAATAAATTAAACTAAGCTAATAAATATACTCCATAACCTGAGTATTTGGGGACATTGTGGAACAGTACTTACTGTCATATGGTACTGTTGGGATACTACAATTGAGGTACACTAAACTAAATTAAACTAAGCTAATAAATATACTCCATAACCTGAATATTTGAGAACATTGGAACAGTACTTACTGTCATATGGCACTGTTGGGATACTACAATTGAGGTACACTAAACTAAATTAAACTAAGCTAATAAATATACTCCATAACCTGAATGTTTGAGAACATTGTAACAGTACTTACTGTCATATGGTACTGTCGCCACTGATCAGGACACATCTAAGAGACAAAAGATAAAGAAAAAGTCAATTCAATACAAACACTTGGAAACACAGCAAAATGGTTCACCGTTCTTTCATCTACCTGGCTTGCGGATTACCCAAAGCAATCTACTCAAAATTCAAGCATTCAGTTATTTTAACCAGCAATTAAATCATAAGAGAAGTGATTGTTTAACTTGTTGTCCTTTCATGATTACCATGTCGCAGTTAATCAGTGAAGAGTTGTGCCGTGTGTGCCGACTGTTTGCCATTTATTTTCACTTCAAAGTTGAATTGTCTTTATACTATCTTTACCTAGCCAGATGTCTTGAACCATCATATGGACAGTTTCAGAGCATGTTCAAGTTAAACAACTCCAAATGTGGATGGCCAAAGGAGAATGTAAGTCTAGCTTCTGCTGTTGGAAGTTGTGCTGAGCATTATTAGTCTCCTCTTTCTACAAATACCAACTTGTTTGTCACAATCATACATGTAAAACATATATTAATGATAATGGAGTTTTGTTTCCCCTTAACTATCACACAAAGCCTTGTGAGAGTTACCTCTTGTGTAAAAGTAAGTTGGCCTGACGTTTTGATCCTAGCAGGATCATCTTCAAAGGCTAAATGACAAGTAACAGTAACAGAAGGGACAAAAACACGCACAGAATACAGACAGGTTAATGAGCATGGTGAACACAAAGAGAAAGATGTAAAGGGATTAGTAGACAAGGGATGGAGAGAAGAAAGAAAGAAACCAACAGGGGAAGAGGAGAGGTAGAAGATAAACAGTGGAGGGACAAAGAGAGGATTAAGAGTTACCTCTTGGCGATGACCAAACATTTTACATCTCAAACACTGATGATAAGGCTTCTGAGGTGGATAGAAACAATCTCTGCTCTGATGTCCTGGTCTGTCACAGTTAAAGCAAAGCCTGTCCGGGCAATCATAACTTATATGACCTCTGACCCCACATAAAACACACATTGCAGGTCTCTGTTAAAGAAAACAAAAGGTATTTTATGAATGTCTAGAGCAGGAATCTTTCATAATTGAATCAAACAAGTAGGAAATTAATTTCGTAGGCAAGCAAAAGTATCCCACAATGCCAGTTGAAAACCTTGACCTCGTATTTTGCTAATGCTGGTACATAATTTTAATTGAAGGTAAATGAGTCATCAGATAATCCTACAATTATCCAGGAAAGAAAACAGTTTTCAGTCTTGTTGCAAAATCATTCTTGAAATGTTCAAAAATTGAAAACTTAGGTCTCCATGTTTAATTCTGCGTTAACTACATGCACTTTATTTTTTGTATTTGAAGGTGATCTTCTGATGTGGATAAAAAGATTGATAAGCCATTATAAAGAAAAGTGAAACATTCCTACTGTAACACCATTATAAAGATATTGCTTATTCTAGTGTTGCCAGATACATAAATGAAACTTCATAAAAACACTGAAAGTTTGTATCATTGTGCCAAATAATATGCTGTCGGAATGTGACATCCATCTAGTAATAATGAGTAATTCATTTTGCAGGAGAACAATTCAAGGCTCTTTAAAACATAATTCTCTTCGAGTTGGAAGAAAATGTATCTTACCTCTGCTTCTGGGCACACATCCTTCACGTGACCGAAACTGAAGCAATTAGTGCATTTTGTATCATCCGTGGCAGAGAAATATCTGTTTTTACCAAGGCTAGATTTCTTGTGACCTTTGACTGCACTGGGTTGTTGTATACTCTACACAGAAAACATAGAATGATAGATTGTTAACGTAGGAGGGAGCTGAGATAGCATGAAAAAGAGCCATATTAAATGGGATGTAACCAAAAAACAGTACTGAGAGTCAGTAGGGATTAACAAGAGATTACAACAGAGAGCTGCAACATTGCAGAAAAAAAAACCATTGAAATAAACAGAAAATGGATTACCACAGCTATTGAGCATTACAAATTATTCAAACAAAGGTATTTATTTAAATTATTTACATATAATTGTCATCAAAACCCAAAAGTATACTTGAGTAAAAGCACTTGCATTCCTTCAGGAGTATTTCAGTTTCACTATATGATATAAAGAAAATAATAACTTCAGGCTGGCTGGAATGGACATTGGGTCACGAGAAGACTACTGGTAAAATAGCTTCTTTTTATTTTATTTCTCT
Source organism: Apostichopus japonicus (assembly GCF_037975245.1). Classification (NCBI taxonomy): domain Eukaryota; kingdom Metazoa; phylum Echinodermata; class Holothuroidea; order Aspidochirotida; family Stichopodidae; genus Apostichopus; species Apostichopus japonicus. The sequence goes on from NC_092566.1 coordinate 1,443,121, forward strand.
CTAGTCAGTTTGCTACTAACACGTCTTTTGTTACATTCAAAGTTTAAATAAACCCTATTACATGACTCAAGCACAACAGCATTGGCGGACTGAGTGCAAAGTAAGGACCAAAGAATCAAGGAAATTTGTGCGTTATTATATTCACCTTTGCTTCTTTCGCTCTCTCTTCATTTTTGGGATCCTCGATCCCGGGATCCTCGTTTATCATTTCCCAAATATCATCCAGACTGCTGTCTACAAGTTCACAGTACTGATCCTCATCCGTGTCAGAGCTTACAGTCCAAACTTCATCATAAACAGATCCCTCGGAACCGCACAGCTCAACACTGCTTTCATCCTCATCATCACTATGGAAACCGTTTGAACGCTTTGATGAAAAGAAACATCCTTTCATGAGCTTTCCCAGAGATGGTAGTTTCTTCTCTCTGGTTGAAGAAAACTGACTATTATGTAGCCTCCCCTTCTTACCCATCTCTGACGATGATGAAACAAAGTCCTTAGATTTTTGGTTCTTCTTTCCATTTCTGACCACCTCTGCAGAATTCTTTGCATTACAATGTTCTTGGCTTACATTTTTGAAATTACGTACGTCTATTCCGTTGGGACGAATTTTCGGTTTCTCCCCTCCATATAAGTCATCCTGACGGACATTACCGCTCTTAATATAATCTGAATTCCTTCCTAGCTTAAGATTTAAAGATTCACTCCCTTTCTTCTTCTGCTTTCCTCTTTGATCTTGTTGTTTGCTTTGATCCTCTTGATGTGTAGAGTTGTAAGATTTGTCTAGACTGATCTCGTTCACCTTTGTCGTTTCTTTCGTGTGTCCAGTGATACCAAGTGATGAGTGATATGTTTGATAGTAAATCTGTTGATAGAAGTTTTCTTCTGCCTCTTTTCTTTCCCCCTCTTCCTCGTCAGTATTGCCACTTTCATCCTCGTCATTTACAAATGACTCCATCCTGTTGGTTTAAGGTAATACCTAAGTTAATCTATCACATAGAAAACAACATTTGGTTCAATCTTTATAGCCAAAAGTGGTGCTACCCTACTTACCAACTTGCAAACCCCAAGGTGTTGAGACAGAGAACTAACATACAATCTGACAGATGAACAATATGTATAAAAATTTACTGAAACTTACAACAGGAATGAGATACTGTCAGGCCCAGTTTCACAAACTTAATTATTACCATTTTGAGCTCTTACTAAATCTTAGTAAAGTCACAATCATCTATCTGGAAAGGAATTTAAAGGTACAGACACCAATCAAAACAGATCAGTCTACAAACAATGGTACCTAAGCTATCCTTACAAACATGTTTTTGAAGCTACAACATTGCAGAGAAAAAACATTAGTATTGCAAAGAGAGAGATCTGTACATTAACATGCTGTAACTGGAGTTTCCTTTACTGTAAAGATTTATAAAATGACATAATTTACTTAGTTTCTTTTTTTGTTACTGTAGTACTGAATAACACAACCCTTACCGAAATCCCAGATCTGGCTTTATATCTGATTTAATCTGGCCATATCAAGCCTTTATCTGGCCATATAAAGCCAGATATATGCAGTATAATATATATTAGTCAATCCAGATAAGGTTTTTATCTAGCCCAGATATGGATGCAATAAATTTTACCAGATTTTTACCACATTTTATATGGGCCATATTAAACTTCTAAATATCAAGTTATATCTGCCCAATTTTTTATCTGGCCAGATATAAATTCCAAATCTGGAGCAGATCTGGCCCAGATTGATATACCAGATCTGGCCAAGATCTGGGTTCTTATATCTGGCCCAGATCTGGATTCTTATATCTTGCCCAGATCTGAGATTTGGGTAAGGGAAGTTATTCTCACTTGCACATATACCAATGTATTGCTGGTTATTTAATTTAAGGGAGTTTCAATTCATCCTTAATGTAGATATTATGCTTATGAACTTGTACATATAAGATAACCTTCATGTTGGCTTAGAGGCTGTTATGTTATTGAACCAAACGACATAATAGGAAAGTGGTTTTGAGCAAAGCTTGAGTTCAGGGGAGGGAGGTCGCTGTCAGCTTTGCATTTCTTATGAAATACATGTTATTTTGTGTATGAGATGCCTTGGCTTTTGAATATGGTAACTAAAACAGTACATTTGCTTGAGCTAACAACATGGTACGTGGATCAACTTTACTGAGTTCAAGAACCCTTTTGCTTTCTGTGGAAGTGAAAGGTCATAAGTCAACATCTGAAAATTTTGTAATCACATGTACAGGGCTCCAAAAAGTCAACAGTGGATGAACTTGATATAGTTCTCATGTGTTGATCCAGCTACTTTAGTTCTAGAACCCTATTGCCTGGATGAAATCTTTAATGAATATCACTTTAATGTTTTTGTGGGACATAATTTTCTTCTCTTACACTAGACTGTAATTTACCTCCCAAATTAGGTGTGCAAGCAAAAAGGTGTAAACACAGTAATCAATTATTAATTTTGATGGAAGTGTGTTTTAATTCTGTGTCAATATTAAAATGGCACGGTAAGAATGTTGTGCAAGGTGTTTACAATTTATGCTATGACCTTGATGTTGTACAACCAACTAAACAATTATCAATTTGCTTTTGACATCAGTTCCTGTTGTCCATATTTTAGAACATCAATCCTTCATAATCATTTAAATTCCCAAATGCTTCTATAAATGTACTTAGAATGATTATATGTAATTTGTGTTCCCTCCAGGATGGACCCTCCAGTTTGGACTTGGCCCTTCACTTCAAGCCCATGATGTGCACATCTTTGTCAATTACCCACCCAATGAAAGCCAGAAACCTTTTGACCGGAGAGTATTTTATGAACTAGAGTGGAAATCGCCCGACGGCCAGACGTATGACAAGACAGACCGTTTCTGTGAGGTCCTGTTGTTGCACGCTGGCAGTTTCCAGTACTACTTCACGTGTGATAACAGGTAATTTAATGAATTGCTAGTAAGCCATGTAGTAATTAATATAACCGATCGAGAAAATTCCGAAAATTAATAGCCTTACCGTTGGGGCCCCTTGATTAGCCTGTTGTAATGTAGCTCCTTTTATACTGCATATATTGAGACATTCATTGATTTAAAACTGGCTGCTGCCAAGGGCACTTTCCATTATTAATTTGAATTCAGACTCTGACAAGAACTTGGTTACTTCATCAACACTTAGTATTAGTTGCTAAAAGTAAACACTCGTGAATTTATAACACGCTTGTTATTGTTGATTACTGTGTTAACTCAGTTCGGTAGGTATTGTTCAAAATTTAGTATGTACGTTGTAATCATTAAATACTAAATTAGAAGTTTTGTGAATTGTGTACATTATGAATTTGTCTTGCAAAACTGGTAGAAATACATATTCAGTAGTGCAGGGCCCATTGTATGGGCAGTAGTACAGACAGGGCCATGTGTGGGCAGTAGTGCAGGGCCCATTGTATGGGCAGTAGTACAGGGTCCATTTTGTGGGCAGTAGTGTAGGGCCCATTGCATGGGCAGTAGTGCAGGGCCCAATGTGCAGGCAGTACTGTAGGGCCCATTGTGTGGGCAGTAGTACAGGGCCCATTGTATGGGCAGTAGTAGTATTAGTACAGGACCCATTGTGTGGGCAGTAGTACAGGGCCCATTGTGTCTGCAGTAGTGTAGGGCCATTGTGTGGGAAGTAGTGTCAGGCCCATTTTATTGGTAGAAGTGCAGTAATTTTGCACAATACGAAGAACTTGTATATTTAGTGAAGGCTTGCATTCTGTGCATCCCTTGAAAAAAATTTAACCTTGGTAACAATATAGGGCAGGTCCAAGCTATTTTATCCCTAGAAGCCAAATTTCAAACTTTACTGAAACACCCTAAATGTGGTGTCATGTTAAAGCTGAATTATTGAAGTTTCAGATTTTCATAATTTCTTTGAATTTTTTTCCCTATTCAAACAATTACAGCCAGCTAATTTGCATAAATTCAAATTGCAGTGTGACGTACGGGACATTTGGAATCCTATTTCGCTGCCAGCAATATGAACTTATTGAATATAAGTTATGTGGGACATGATACACAGTTCCTTCCAATAATTTTGACATATTATGTTTGGGGGTTCATTAATTAAATATGCTAATTAGCTAGTGTCCAAATACTGATGTCCCGTACGTCACAATTTTCAGCACTTTTTTCAAGTTTTGATATGGAGGAACAATTTTTTTTTTTGTGATATTCTGTAAAGTTCTAATTAAGAACATTGCTCAACAATATCCATCCCCAAAAAATTGAAATAATATTCACTGCAAATCTAATTATCAAATTTAACAAGAGCCCAAGGGCACTGTGGTTCCTTGCTTGGGGTATATGACAATACACATAATATTATCAAGCAAGATTGGGCTCAAATAGTCCAAGTAATTGTGGTCCTACATGTTCCCATAAAGTAACCAACACTATAGCCAACACTTTTGTGATCACAAAATGTGATTGGATTTTGGATCAAAAGGCACTTTTGAGATCTAAATATGGCGTCGAAAATGTAAGAAATATAAGAGACCTACAAGCGTGTCAACAGATATGATAACATTGGTGACCTCAGATGACATGACCTTTAAGTTTCAAAATGTTCCACCACCCCGTTCACAACTTGTCCCAAAATATCAACCATGTCACACCTTGGCATTGAGATTTAATTGCATTAAATTAAAAAAAATTAACTTTGAACTTGTATACATAACTTCACACACAAAGGTCACCCGAAGGTCAACCAATTGACATTTTTGATTTTTGAAAGGTGAGACCTAAATAGAGCATAACTGTAAAAATTCAAACATTTTTTCTTGCCCATTTTCTCCCCCCAAAATACTACTTTTTTAACATTAGCTGACCTTTGGTGACGTTGGACCACATGACCGTTAAGTTTGAAAATATTCCCCTATACCATTTGCAACTTGTCCAAAAAAATAAACCTTGTCACACCTTGGCACTGGGAGTTATTGCATTAAATGTCTGAAAATTAACTTTGACCTCATATAACTTCGCACACGAAGGTCACATGGGGGTCAACCTATGGACATTTATGATCAGAAGGTACCTTTAACATCTGAAAATAGCATCGAAACTGTAAAAATCCACAAAACACGAAAAGGTCACCAGAGGTCAAATTGAGGTCAAGGGTCATCCAGATGCGGGTCGACAATTGGAATACATTGAAGCAACTCCCAACCCTAACGGACAATTTGTTCTCAAGTTATCGCAAAAATACTAGTTTTTTATCATTAATTGACCTTTGGTAACCTCGGATCACATGACCCTTAAGTTTGAAAATATTCCCCTATACCATTTGCAACTACTCCAAAAATATCAACCTTGTCACAACTTGGAACTGGGAGTTATTGCATTAAATGTCTGAAAATTAACTTTGACCTCATATAACTTCGCACACGAAGGTCACATGGGGGTCAACCTATGGACATTTATGATCAGAAGGTACCTTTAACATCTGAAAATAGCATCGAAACTGTAAAAATCCACAAAACACGAAAAGGTCACCAGAGGTCAAATTGAGGTCAAGGGTCACCCAGATGCGGGTCGGCAATTGGATTACATTAAAGCAACTCCCAACCCTAACGGACAATTTGTTCTCAAGTTATCGCAAAAATACTAGTTTTTTATCATTAATTGACCTTTGGTGACCTCGGATCACATGACCCTTAAGTTTGAAAATATTCCCCTATACCATTTGCAACTTGTCTCAAAATATCAACTGTGTAACACCTTGGCACTGGGAGTTATTACACTAAATGTCTGAAAATTAACTTTGACCTCATATAACTTAACATACAAAGGTCACCTTGGGTCAACTTATTGACATTTTTGATTGATGAGACCTAAATTAGAGCATCAAACTATACAAATTCAAACATTTTTTCTTTGCCCATTTTCTGCCCCAAAAATACTAGTTTTTTAACATTAATTGACCTTTGGTGACCTCGGATCACATGACCGTTAAGTTTGAAAATATTTCCCTATACCATTTGCAACTTGTCCAAAAATATCAACCATGTCACACCTTGGAACTGGGAGTTGTTGCATTAAATGTCTGAAAATGAACTTTGACCTCGTATAACTTCGCACACGAAGGTCACACGGGTGTCAACCAATTGACATTTTTGATCGGAAGGTACCTTTGATATCCAAATCTAGCATCAAAACCAAACATTTCCTTTTTTGCTCGTTTCCTCCCAAAATTAGCACATTTTTTCTAATGTGACCTTTGACCTTTTGACCTTGTATTCAGATGTAGTTTAATCTCCTGATTCCAAAAAACAAAACGACAAGTCTGTACAACCATCCTAACTCTGACCGAAAAACTTTGACCCCATATAACTTCGCACATAAAGGTCACACGGGGTCAACCTATTGACATTTATGAACAGAAGGTACCTTTGACATCTGAAAATAGCATCAAAACTGTAAAAATCCACAAAAACACGTAAAGGTCACCAGAGGTCAAATTGAGGTCAAGGGTCACCCAGATGCAGGTCGACAATTGAATAACATAGAAGCAACTCCCAACCCTAACGGACATTTCGTTCTCAAGTTATCGCAAAAATACTAGTTTTTTATCATTAATTGACCTTTGGTGACCTCGGATCACATGACCGTTAAGTTTGAAAATGCTCCCCTAACCAGTTCACAACTTGTCCCAAAATATCAATCTTGTCACACATTGGCACTGGGAGTTATTGCAGTTTTAATATTTTCGGTTTTTGGACCATAACTGACCTTTGGTGACCTTTGTGGGCACCAGAAACAATAGGGCACACCTTCTCTATATGGCGGATCTATAGTCCAAGTTTGGCCTCAATCCAACATTCCCTTATTGAGATAGAGCGTACCCAAGCAAGTGTCACAGACACACACACGCACATACACACATACATACATACATACATACATACACACACACGCCAACCTGACTGCATAGGTTCCTTTTGCTAAAGCAAGGAACCAAAAATGTGACGTACGGGACAAAATGTGACGTACGGGACATAGTGTGGTGGAAACCCTGTATTTATACATAATAAACATGCATGGGCTCCAATGGGGACCTCTACTGGAAACCTTCCAACGCTTACAAGTTTATTTTGTTGAAAGCTGGTAGTTGCAACTTATAATCCCTGCATGCCTGAAGAGCACATCATGGCAGCAAATAAACTATTGACTGATGACCACCAACAGCCCGGGTGTTGTTTGACTATTGGGAAGTCAATTGTGCGTGGGGGGGATACAGAATCATCTACAATACTATTCAACATTGACACTGAATGAGGACGACTTCAAGAATGTTGAGTTTGCATTTCAAAATTTTGTAGGCCTGTTGTGAAGTGTGACTATGATAATGTGCAACTATGTTCTTGTTTCCAGAACTTAGATAGTAGACATTGAGATTTTTAGTTACAAGTGTAGAGTTTCGCTCGCCCAATTTTGCATAGGACAATCACTCATGAGTTTGTCCAATAACCAGTATTAGGTCTATAGAGTTTTCTTTGTTGTACTATGTAGTTTCATAGATGGACATTACGTGGCATTACTGTGGACATTTTGGCATAGGCGTAGGAGCCTCATTTGATTTGGGGGGGCTGTAACGACTTGCCCGAAAAATATAACCAAAATTTTTTCGCGCGCTCCGCGCGCGTTCTACATGTTAATGTGCATATCATATAGGCATCCATCAGTTACTACACCTGCCAATAACATAAAATCATTTTTCGTGTTATTACCCTTCTATATTGGTTATAATTATTGGGGAAGTCCTTACAATAATAATGATAATAATATCAGTTTAACCATTGAAAAACACATTGCAAATTATTCTTCATTTTTCAGTAGGTGCCAGTGGCGGAGCGAGGGGTATTGGTCAGGGGGGGGGGGAAGAGAATGGGTCTGTAGGGGTGCTTTTGACACTATCTAAGCGGAGCGCCACCACAGGTTGGCGCGGAGTGTACAGAAATTTTTGAGTAAAGATACTCCCTAGATCGCCGGAAATGACCCTTTCCGGGCCTTGCTAATTTGCAGAAAAATGAAGGATAAATAAGTGTCATCGCCATTTGTCAGAAAATTGCACCAACAAAATGTGAAAAATGTCAATAGGTATTTGAGAGCGCAATAAAAAAGTCGATAATCGCGAATAAGAAAAAAGTGGTAAAAAGCTGAAAAGGGCGCCAGCAGTCCATTTGAGTCCGTCAGGGGTCATCGCCCCTCTGACTGTATGGACGCTCTGCCACTGGTAGGTGCCCGAAAAATTCTCAGCATATTGCCCAAATTTTCACCAAAAAAATTGGAAAAAAATGCAAACTATTATTTTTCAGTAGGTGCCCGAAAACATTCTCAGCATATTGCCCGAATTTTAACCAAAATATTTGAAAAACACATTGCAAATTATTCTTCTTTCAATAGGTGCTCGAAAACTTCTCAGCATAGACCTATTGCCTGAATTTTCACCAAAAAATTGAAAAACACATTGCAAATTATGATTCTTCCAGTAGGTGTCCGAAAAATTCTCAGCATATTGCCCAGATTTTCACCAAAAAAATTGAAAAAAATGCAAATTATTATTCTTTCAGTAGGTGCCCGAAAAACTTCTCAGCATATTGCCCGAATTTCCACCAAAATATTTGAAAAACACATTGCAAATTATTCTTCTTTCAGTAGGTGCTCGAAAACTTCTCAGCATAGGCCTATTGCCCAAATTTTCACCAAAAAATTGAAAAACACATTGCAAATTATGATTCTTTCAGTAGATGCCCGAATAATTCTCAGCATATTCCAGAATTTTTACAAAAAAAACCCCAGAAAAACATATTGCATATTATTATTCTTCCAGTAGGTGCCCGAAAAATTCTCAGCATATTGCCCGAATTTTCACCCAAAAAAATTGTTGGGGGGGCTGCAGCCCCCCCGCCTCCTACGCCTATGCATTTTGGTATACAGGTATTTTGATTTTTGAATGGGATGAATCATATTTCAACTTCAGGGTCATTAGTGGGGAGTATTATACAGTGTTGTACAGTATATATAATTTTTAAACAGTTTTGCACCAAAACTTTGCACCTTGAATCATTTGTGGTCAAACAAAGCAAGAATTGATGTTCTGACTATTTGGTCTGGTAACCAGTATTAGGTCTATAGAGTTTTCTTTGTTGTACTAGTTTCATAGATGGACATTACGTGGCATTACTGTGGACATTTTGGTATACAGGTATTTTGATTTTTGAATGGGATGGATCATATTTCAACTTCAGGGTCATTAGTGGGGAGTATGGTACAGTGTTGTACAGTATACTGTACATACCAAAACAGTTTTGCACCAAAACTTTGCATCTTGAATCATTTGTGGTCTAACAAAGCAAGAATTGATGTTCTGACTATTTGGTCTGGTAACCAGTAGTCTATAGAGTTTTCTTTGTTGTACTAGTTTCATAGATGGACATTACGTGGCATTACTGTGGACATTTTGGTATATTTGAATGGGATGGATCATATTTCAACTTCAGGGTCAATAGTGGGGAGTATGATACAGTGTTGTACAGTATACATACCAAAACAGTTTTGCACCAAAACTTTGCATCTTGAATCATTTGTGGTCTAAAAAAGCTAGAATTGATGTTATGAGCACTTGATGTATGTGTAGAGTAGATTAATACTTTATGCATTCCATTTTTTATGTGGAATGATCTCACAAGTACAGTCACTGCTCTTTTCCGTATCCCAGAAAGAAGGAAATATGGCATGAAATTACCAATAGTCAATTTAATTGTATATTTAAATTGTATATGGACAAATTGTCCCGTACGTCACATGTCCCGTACGTCACAGGACAATTTTCATTTGTGTAACCACTGTACTGGAATGGCTTCATATTTTTTTCTAATATGTTACAGCTTAGCCCTTGGAAGGTTAGGCTATTCACTAGTTATAACAGCTTGATCACTGCCCTCCTAATTTCAGAGCGGTTTCAGCTTTGCTCTTTTGTAAAAAAAACACAAAATTCTCTGGTCCCGTACGTCACACTGCACATTAATTAAGATGGGACCTAATTAAAGCAAGTGTAGGAAATCTTCATGAGTTTGTAATAAAGTAGCAGCAATAACAAATATAAAAACCTGAAAAAGTTTCTGGAAAATAGATTTTATATAACTTTTAGACAAATTTAAGTCTCTGAAATGTCCCGTACGTCACAGTTCAAATAGCTTGGACCTGCCCTTACTTTATATTCTTCATACTACAGTCATATATTTAAAGAACATCTAGGCCTTAGTCACTATAGATGGCAACAGGCTGAATGTCATGTTGAATAAATTAAAACGCTTTGCAAAAGTAAACATGGAAGTCTAATTCTGTGTATCAGTCATTTTCATAGCTTCCTCCAGTGAAACAGTTCACGTATTTTACTTAAATGCAGTGTTGCTCCCTTTACATCAGTTTAAGTTGAACTACCAAAATCTGTTGGAACAGTCTTAATGTTTAGAAAGACCATAGAAACTGAACAGTTAGGAAGAATGCTGATACAGTGTATCGCCATGTGTTTAAGCAGTGAAGCTTTGAACAAAGTGAGGGCGCTTTGTGTTGTATGGCAACAAGCCAGATCATTTGTACGTCTTCATACATACATTGTGCATTCGACTTTGAAATTGAATTTTACCTGCTTTTCGAAAGAGTAGTTGTACTTAACTACTGACTTAAGAACCAATTTTGAAAATTTTCTTTCTTTGCCTCTAGTGACTGGAGCAAGTGGAGTGTTTAATGAAATTCTTAATGTCTGTAAAATGTCATTTTTGGTATCTGAGAGGCACATGGCAAACATTTTTTTTGGCTTGTTTTATTTTACTGCTCCTCTCAGATAGTGTCATAATTGTCCCTGGAAAATGCAACCCTCCCAAACCCCTTCCCACACACACCTTTTGTGTAATACTTCCATATTAGCCTGTGCATGCAGTTCTCAGTTTAATGTTAATGTTGCAAAGTATAGTAGTTTATGAAGGAGAAAAGATCCCACCTTATTAAGTGGGAGTGAGAAAAGTTTGATGCATGTCTACATTCAGTCAGTCATCAAAGGATGAGATGTTAGCACCCGTAGTGGCTTGAGTTTGTCGTTTTGCCTACAAAGCTTTGTCCGAACATGGTCAGTGAATATCATTAGGCCTTAAAATCATAGTTGAGTTAATTAAGGCAAAAAGCCTATAAATTTACTGTCCAAAACATCCCTGGCAAAACTAGATTACTAGTACGGTCTATACTGCTTATGCCCTTTTGCCAAATTAACAGTGTTGGGAAAATGTTGCAAATGGAGGTGTTTGAATATTTGTACAATTCTAGATGTTAATAGACTGAAATATTCTACGCTTACGTTAAGACCTAGGCTAACCTAAGTTACACCAAGGCTACGTACATAGGCCTAAGTTAGGCTAAGCCTATTTTCCTAGTATTGAATTGTTAGTGATAAGCCCAGGACATCATAACCGTCATCCCATGTTATTCTGGCATGTGGATCTATCATTATTTAGGGATACAGTTTTAAGTAAAATGAAGTAGTGATAATTGTTGTCATTAGGCTTTAGTCATATCGCATCCGAGGACAGCCGTAGCTGGTCTAGGAGCCTAGGTAACTATATCTAGGGTCTAGCGATTAACAATACAGCAGCTGAGCAGGGTTTCAGTTGTTTTCCACATACGTTACTTTCCGCTGATTACTTTCCGCTGAAAAAATTCTTCTGCGGAAAACACCGATTTTTCACTTGCCTGTACACTATATTTTTCCGCAATTTTGAGATACCAAATTCAGGCAGGATGATTAAAATAACATGAGAAAGTATCAAAGAAGGTCGATCAAGGATGGTTAGACTGAGTTCATGTCAGAAAAGTTAAGCTGCGTATAATTTAGAGGAGGCTTGGGGTGTTTGTAATTACGAATTATTAAAGAAGCATATAATACTAGGGCAAAGGGACGCCCGCGTTATGAAGGAATGAGTATCTAATTAAGTATTAAAAATTCGGCCCGCGTAATGATGGTTTAAAAAAAAGGTGTAAAAGGCGGTATCTTTGATTTTCGCTGGAAATAAAATGGCTGTATAAGTAAGCCTTACAGCCTAAGCTACAAGTACAACCTTAGCTACTGTATCCTAAATCTAGTCTCGAAGCTACATTTTATCCTGTTACAGTCAAATCCTATCTTATCCATCTTCCTAAATCCTTCCATGTGCCTAATAATTTCAGTAAGTCATTCTGTTCCTCCCAAAAAGAAACGGTACTTTCCGCTGAAAAAAACGTTGTTTTCCGCTGACAAATTTGTTTGCGGAAAACACCATTTTGTTTCAGCGGAAAGTAACGTGTGCGGAAAACAACGGTACCCGCTGAGCAGACGACACTAGGAGAGTAATTATATATTCCTATGTAATTGCTTCTACTTTTGCTACCTAAGAATGACCTGTGAAACTAGTCCACTGCCACATTGTTGACACACGATATCACTATTTCGGGTGATTTATGTCAACTTTATCACTTTAGTTATGTCAAAGACGTATTGTTTGTAAAACACCCCGGTACTTTCTTGCTGTACAAGCCGAGTGCCACTAGTTGGATGCGCGGCTTCAGTATATTTCGCATGCATGACATCATTCTACCTACTTCAATTTCACGAAGTTGCGAGAGGCCACACGTTAGCCTTGCCTAACAAACTAGTTTATTTGAGGTTAAACCTAAATTTTAACTAAGGTAGCCCAGGCCTAGCATGGGCCTAAGTAAGACAAGGCCTAGCCTATGTCACTGCATGCTTACGTTAGGCCACGGATAATAGGCACCGTGACTAGGGCTAGCCTAGTAGTTACTGATATCATAATTTAGCGTCCAGTGAATGGGTCTTGAAAAACGAACTTTCTTTTCAGATTTGAGAGTTTTCCTTTTCGTTTGTTTTGAAATATCTTGAAGGTGGCGGAAAAACGACCTGTTACGTAGCCCTGCAATGCGTGGGAATAAATGTATACTTTTACACAATACAAGCCACATGCTCAATGATTTTTTTTTTGGCAGCTGTCTGATATTACGCAATCCACAGTCATCGCTTATTACTTGCATGGAACGCCGATAGAACTTTAAAATTATGGTCAGGTTAAACGATGACAAGTTGTCATCTAAATGGCAGCTCCCTGGATCTACTAAAAGTAAAGTGCGTTGTACTATACGTACACATGACGTTGACATATATTCACGCGATGTTACAAAATTCAAATATGATCATGTGTTTACCCTGCATCATGATGTATAATTTAAACTCACTGCATATTAATACGTTTATTCAAACGCATACAGCAATACCAACTTTTAATCGACGGATATATTGGTATATATATTACCTGTTGTTATGCATATGTACACGAACGTTGCAATTGCAATAGTAAGGTTAATACTGAGAAGGTCGTTACTTAGACAATGTAGCGGACGATCAACATATACATCATAATACGTTACTTCTCATTAATATAGTACGGTTACATTGTCATGTGTGTAAGTTAGTACATTATTAGGTAAAATTACATCATCATGTCTAATTAACATATATTATGCTACATTTAGTAAGGTATGTCATTATAAAAGTTTACACGATCATTATATGTAATCGTCCTTTTGGCGTTCCATTTGTCATAATATTTTACATTATGATGGTGTAGTGCTATATACATGTTCATAAGTGTTTAAAATTACTCAAATCATTATGTACCTTGTAGTATACGCATACCAGTATAAACTGCTAATGATCAAAGTAGGCCTATGTACAGTTTGCAGTATGATGCAGTCTAGGGCCTATTTAGCTTTCCACGCCACACAATTGACTAACATAGAAAATCATGTCAATTCCGCACTCACGGTGATTCTGATAGATGTTTTCAAGAAAATGATTGCCTACTCAACCGGATATTGATCTAACAATAATTGTGCATACACTAACACGTACCCTATATACCCACACATCCCCCACCTTCACCAATCTTTCCTAACACATAAATCAAATTTACCAAATCCACGAAAGACTCCGTTGACACTAACAGCGAATTGCAATGTATGTCGTTATTGATGTGTTGGATTCTAGAAGGGGAGGCGGAGGGGGGGGGGGTGGAATGTCAAGCTTATTCCAATTAACAATTACGAACATATAGCAGAGGAGGAGGCGAATATTATAACCCCACCCCTAACACCATTCCACCCCCTCCCCAACAAAAAGGTTCACGTGAACTATGCTGAGGTGCCAGTCGCTTCTCTGGAACTTTGATGAGTCGTTTGAACAACTCTACTTCTAGCATCATGTTAAGCTTATAGGACGGCTATCAACTCCTCCAAACATCGAATGAAAATCTTGCTCCCTTTTAGAGATATTCTACTTTATAAGAGTTGTTTTTGAGAGTTGTCATTTTTTTGTTTCAATTAGTGATGTCATAGTGCCACTAGGAATTGAAATATTTTACTTTCCCAATGTTTCTCTATTAATATTTTAAGTAGAATGTGTTAACAGGGTTGACACTGCAACCAGGCAATGTTAAGATCTCCACTATATTAAAGATGCAGCATTTGGCAAAATCGATCTCCATCAACAGAAAATATACAGCGGAATAAATAAAGAAAAACATATCAAATTGAAGCACATGTGGCTCGATGACGTCATATTTAGACTTGATCAAGTCTTTGGCCTTGACTGTGAAAGAGAATTAAATCTGCGATATCTGCCAAACTATTCCTGAGCTGTCCTGGGAAATCGTTCACGACAGTTATCTCTATATCACTTATAATTTAATAATTGCTGTTGGATTTCGTTTCTGTCTCATGTAATTATGATATTTAGTATATTGCTGAAATATTCACTTTCGCACAGTGATAACCAATATTCGGGCTTAAAAGAGCTTAGTTCCACATTTACTAACTAGTTCACATGCTGAGGTCAGGGTCCGGTTTCAGCCCTGGGTCAATAAGGTAGTCTGGTGGAATTTGCAGGATGAAGAATAATGTATTCTCATTTTCATAACACATACAATTATTCCCGCGGCACAACCTAAGTCTCGAAGCTCCTATACTAGTGGAAATGTCTCTTGAGAGAATGGAGCATATAGCCAATCTGATGTGGCATTGTGGCCCATGTCATGAGTGAAGTTGGCATTGTTGAGTACCGACCGGACCCTCAGTGGCTGGCAGGGGGGGGGGGTGCAGTTTGCTGTCCAGTGTTCACATGCTGGTACAGACAACTTTCCCTGAATTGGCATTACCCACCTTTTTACCTAATTATAGCCCTAATTTATAGTCCAAATATGTCTCAAAACGCATCATTTGACGTCTAAACATTTTCTGGGGAGTACCCCTCCCCCCGGTGGGAGTCGACTTCAAAGACCCCACAGTCACACCCACTGGATCTGCCTCTATCCTCCACATATGAAACCTGTGGACGTTACTCCCGGAAAACCCCAGCATATCCACCCAAAGAAAATATCAATACCAGTAGAAAGACCTTTGCCACTGAATAAGAACGAATTATATATCAACGATATAGTTTTATATCTCGTCAATGGAAAACAAACACAAAAGACAGAATATATATAGCAACACCAGAAATCAATTGATGTGACATATTTTTTTATTAAGTACCTCTTCCCAAATGAATACAGTTTAACAGTTTTCAAATGTTAGCCTACTGCTTACCGAAAGACCCACCCAATTATCATCTAAGTATTATTAAGATAATGATATTATATCTGGCTATACGTGAAATTATTGTCATTGGAATAGGAATATATTCTGAAAGACCCCAATTCAAAAGTATTCAATTCTTTATTACAAAAAAAAAAAAAGGGAGAAAAATGTTAACTGTACAATTGGATTTGAAAATAATAGAAAGAACTTATTTTAGTTGCAGTACAACTGAGGTCTCAGCATAGTTACAGTATTGACGTTAATTAATTAACGAAATAATACAAGAAGGTAGTACAAATTAATTGAAATTATCAAAAGTACAAAAAAAAAGGCTAAACAAAACAAGAACCAGACGGAAAGGACAAAACAACGAAAGACACATTTTACAACTTACCTTGAAAGAACAGTAAACAATGTTTTTTTTCTGATTACTTATTAATTAACAAACAATATTGGTGTTTCCTCTATATGTGTTTTTTGTCACAAACATAGTGTACCTGTAACCATGGCACGCCAACACACATTAAAGTAGCCTGAGTTTCGTAAAAAAGTGGATTAAATATATCAATATGTATATATATTTGTAATGTTAACGTCTCAAAATGTGCGTTGTCTTGTTTTGAAATAGACACCAGTATTCTAGACATCAAATATTCTTTTTGTTATCATAAAATCTCGTTATTTACAATGATCGATATTCTTCTCCTACATAGATTGTTGTATTGAATTATTGATTGTAATTGATTTAACGTACACTTTGTTATTGTTAACGTCAGAGCTTTACTATGTATTACCAGAGAGCTAGACGGGCTTGATTGGGTGGGGGAGGGGAGGGAAGGGGGAGGGGTAGGTTGCTTCTATTCATCGTCTTGTAATCACTGTAACTGTGGACATCATTTCAATCATATCTTTCCAATCAAGAATATTCTAATTAGATTTAATACCTACTTTGAATGGGGGGGGGGGGGGGTGGTGGGGAGGGTATCAGACCGTTTCGTTAACCAAGGTAAAGAAGTCGAAACGGGCAGCTTGACACCGAGCTAAGCGGTATGATCAATGTGATGGTGCTAGATAAGGTGTGTAGAGAGGAGCCTGACAGGTAAGTGAACCACATGGTTGATGACAAATCTAGCAAGGTAAAAGACTTGGGAAGGGAAATGTCACAAGATCTGGTGAAATGATAGATATTTGAGACTCTCAAAAAATATTTCTTAACTAACGGTAGTCGAGCAAAACTGAGATTAAAGAAAATTTGATAGATTTATAATACTTTCCCATTAATAGAGAAAAGAAACTTAAGTAAATAATGTACAATACGTATGAACATTATCCAAAAATTTGATTTGAATTTATATATAAACATTTCTGAAAATTATGAAACTTAGAGAAGATTATAATGACACTTCCAACGAAAGCAAAATGGTAAATCTACATGACTCAGAGAGAAGAAAGAATTAATTTGTTTAATCTTGTACTTCTACTCATTGAATTGAAAGACGTGAGCAATGTTGTAGTCAGTTGCATAACATTATTACAAACTGAGAATGTATAGTAAGAGAAAGTTAATTGGTAAATCTACATCACTTAGAGTGAAGGAAGAATTAATTTGTTTAATCTTGTACTTCTACTCATTGAATTGAAAGACTTGAGCAATGTTGTAGTCAGTTGCATAACATTATTACAAACTGAGAAAGGTATAAAAAAGAAGAAAGCTCAATGGCTTGTAATTTTTCACAAACTGCATGAAAATAATACAGATGGAATGCAAGCCGCAATTTGTACTAACCGACTATTAATCGTTATTTGTGAATCTTAGATATAATAGGTAAAAACGAACGAATTGCGAATGTGATGAAAGACAATGGGCAATGCGAGACAATGCTTATGGTTAAAACCAAAGTATTGAACAATAGGTTAAAAAAAACAAATCAATAATAATATTAATAATAATGGGAAATAGAAAATTGATGATATAGGAATATTTTTGAACGAAAGTACACTGGTAGTTTTAGCCTAAAAAATATGAACGTAAGATATTTTTTTAACCAAGAAATGGTACAATCATTGTTTCACTAATTGTTATGTATCGGTAATGAATTTTCTTGTCACTGTGGTCAAGAAGTTGCCTCTGATCTGATAAGTGATAACTAATATTTACAAATAATCACCAAACGGTTGGTCTCCCAATGTACATGACTTACTTATATTGTTGCCATTAGGCCAAAGAGAAGTATCACCCATCTTGGTGTATAAAATCCAGCAATTTAATTGGAAAGGAAGTCCTTGTACTTCCATAAGGTAAATTGCACATAAAATGAGAAAAATCTCTGTATAGACAACCAGAAAGTGGCGTTTGTGACAGTGATATTTCAAGTTGATTTTTGTCTAAATTCTGGAAATTCTGATTTTTTAAATTGCTGATGCTATTCTATTGCTGTTGTTTGTTGTTTCTCTTGACCGGTGAACTGACCCTTACGTCCACTACAAAATATGTTTTTTTTGTTCGGCCATGTAATTTCATGTTTGGATAAGATATGTCTTTTCGATTAAGACAGAACATGATTGAATATTATTATGTGACTTTAGTGATATTGCCATCCCCTTAAAAAGTCCAGAATTTTTTTAATCTTACGACCGTTTCTTTCCCGCCAAAAAGGCATTCACAAATGATAGGAAAATCCGGAAAGAGCAATTTACATATATAAAGCGTGCAGCAGACTTAATCACCGAAACAAAATGCAAAAGCAAAAATTATTGCAAAACCTTGAAATCTGTAAACAAAGGGTTTGTTGAAATTATAAGTTATAAAACCCCAAAAGACCATAAAATTTAAAAAACAAATAATTAGCATAATTAACAAAAACAAATACTGTACTACTATTATTTTCAAGATTTAAACAATGATCGTTAAGTTCAGGGGTATATCTTCTTTTTCGCTTTAATTAAGGTAACATGCATACAATTTGTATCAAATTTGATAGATTATGATCATACCATATCTCACCATTGAAGGAAAGACTTGATACCCGAAAACATATAGTTACTTTATTCCACCAAATATCAAATTGAAAAAAAAATCAATGAGGAAAAATGACGAACGGTTTTACAAATGAAATAAAACAATACAACTAATTTGTTGGACGAAACATTTTTTGTACAGGTTTAATTGAACTGTGGTTTGATAGGTAAGGCCAATAAGGAGCTGCTGTGAACATTAGCTCAACCAACGTTTTTGTACTGGGGTGAAGGGGGGGGGGGTAAGGGGAGGGGTGATTCGAGAAAGCCAAATTTCGTTAGGTATGCTCGCCAGGCTACTTAAGTTTGATTATAGTTATGTATTGCATCCAACCAACAACGCGAAACAGCACGGTTGTGATGAAGAAGAGAGGTTGCCAAATTCGAAATAGATAATTAGTTTTCAGGGATAATTAGTTTTATAGATAATTAGTTTTCAGGGTCGCGGACCATACGTCCAGGTCGAACGAATACCCGACGATCACACTGCAGCTCTGGATGTATTACGTAGTCCTCTTTACCCGTTTTGATGTAAGAAAGTTGAAATATTCAGTTGCAGTTTATGGGCATTTGCGAAACCCTGCAAATCACCTTTAAGAAATTTTTCAGAGTTTTCGTGCCGAAGTGTATAGTAATTAACGAGTTCAAAAATCGGCTAGATGTTAACTTCATTGCAGTCCATACGGAATGGTCACATCGAGTCAATATCCTGTCACCACTCTCTTTGACATTGGTGTAGCGACCACGTGATGTCCTGCTGGAAAATAAGAAGAAATATTGACATGAATACAAGATTGGGATCCGGTATCAGGGTAATAGGCGGACGCACCGATAAATATCAAAATTATCCAAATTTTGCATAGCCAATAGGATAAAGCGATGTCGATAGGGTTGCATGAGGGTCATACAAGTATAACGCGGGGGCATTATTATCACTTTCAGGGATTGTTATTTGCATAAATAAAACTAATATACTTCTTCAAAATGGTTAGTAACTTACCCCATAACCGTCGAATATAGCAGAAAGATTTTTTGTTTTCTGTAAATCTACCTTTTTTTCAGAGGAATTAATGCAGATATTAAGAAAAGTATATTTGTACCTGGAACATGTGAAAACTAAGTCAATGGAGGTACTAGTATATAAGTGTGTCAAAAAGAAGGAACTAGTTTTGAGAGATAATTTAATAAGAGTCCATTTAAGAGAAATTAACCAACTGCATCAAGGACCGAACTTGGACTTTACAAAGATTAATAAAAGTAAACAAATTAGCAAGTACAAGGAACACCCAAGAGAGAGGGTGGGGGGGGGGGGGTGGCGGATGAAGGTGAGGTCTGGGAAATGTAAGAGGTTTCAGGAGCTTATGTAAATATTTTTGTAATACAAATTTTTCAATTTGATTTGCAAACTCTTTCGTTTTTCTTCAAATGCATATGCATTTGAAGAAAAATGCGTATGCAGTTTAGAAATGGTCCTTTATGTAACAATGAGTGGAAAACAATTCGACAGAAATTCTTGAGAATTCTATTCTATTCGAGAAAGGGTATCAGAATTGTCTAAAAATCAATTCTCTAAATATGATTCGAAAAAAGCGGCGAAGAAAATATAATACAGCCTGCAGTGATAAAGCCCTTTCATATTTAGGATTCCCATTGGCTTTTAGCGAAATAATAATCAAGAAAAACCAGATAAGAACAGGTTGTTAGTTCTTGTTAAATTACGTAATGTATATAGAACTGGATACCTCAAGGATCAACCTAGACTCACTTTGTGGATAACAATTTATATAATATGTGAAATAAATACAAATGAAGGCTATACAAGTATAATGAAAAGGAAAACAATTATATTTATAATTATAAGAAAAATGCAAGCTTTGGTTAATAATTGCAGACAGTTTTGCGAGTAAAAGGTTTCTTTAGTTCTTTGAACTTGCTATAGCGTGTGTTAACCTATAACTATATCTACAGGAAAAAAGAAGTTAGTAAAAAGGTACCGTATACCGACGTCTAAATATGGCTGGGAAGGAAAACGCGTGTAAATATAGGTGGCGTATATAAAATAGGTTATATAGTGTTATTAGACCAAATTGACCGTATATAGATGTAGGTATAGGAATGCTTTAGTCATGTTCCGACACCGTTAGATCGCACCCAGTTACACTAAGTATGTCATGGGAGTAGTGATTTGAACGTCCATGCAGGAGTTGGACAGAGGGCGTTGACAAATTTACCATGTAAAAGATCGCGAATTGAGGGCGCCATCTATCGGTTTAACAAACCAAGACGTGCCATATCCTGATAGGCTTGTACCGTTGCAGGATAAGCCGTGGAGGATGGGTAAGTCAGGGAGGCACCAGCCTCATCTAGATATGAAACAATTCAATACATAATATTTAACCAACGGTAACAATGACTGTTATTGTGACAATGGCTTGTCATAACAATGGCTTACTGTTATATAGACCATTGTAGCCTGCCACATTCTCTTGTTAACAAGCTAGAAAGCATAGTGATATAGCCAATATTTCCTGCAGGTTGGGATGGGGAGGAGAACATAACCAAACCTATCAGCTGATGAAGATTTAAAAGACATATCTTTACTTCATGAGAGAGTCCATTGATATGAAACAGGAGCTTGACTAATCTGTTAGTAAGCCAATCAATTAGTGACACTATTGACTTTACGTGATCCAGGCCTGTGGGCGTAGGGGAAGGGGATGGAGTAAGTGGTGGGGTGTTGGAGGTCTGGAAAAATCGAGACTAGGTACTCTGCCCCCGTAGCTACACCTGTAGCCAATATGGTGTATACTTTGGCCACCTAATCGATGGATTTTGAGAAAACATCAAAGATGAATTTAAACCCTCAAACCTTGCATTCTTTGTGGAATTTACTTCTCTTTCCTTACACCTGTCTCCAACCAATATATGGACTCCAATCCATCTAACTTGCAATAGTTGGTAAAAAACTTTACGCCCGCACATATCAACTTCAGGGTCAATTTTTCTTACATACTTCCTCTTCCCTGCAGTGTGATTTCCCATCTGCTGGAACTTGGTTTATTCTTAAATTTTTGATAAAGTTTTCTGAAGTCCTTATCTATATCAGAAATATAATATTTCTTTATGCGGGTGGTGTATGGTGATGTTCTTTCCTTACATATATACAGTACTAAGGACTCTTTACATACCAGTTTTAACATGACAGTCATCGGTCTGTTTGGTTGTGGTTAAGAGAACGCTAGCTGGTTTCAATTCTGCGAATGTGGTATCTTCCCCCTCTTTGTCTGTATAGATAAATAAATTAAAAAGCAATTAATGTTAAGACAGAACCAGAATTTTCACGCAGTAGTAACCATCCTCAACATTTCTAACTGAAAACATTTCCGCTAATTTGATAAATTCATTCGTCCTCATGTACTTTTACAGGTAAGTTCATCATATTGAACTATTACAACACCAAGCAATCGGCGTTTACTGACCAATTCTTTATTCATCAATTTAGTAAATATAAGGTTTAATATCGACTAACCTGTGCCATGCTTTCCACTGGAAACATGTTTATCTGCGGTAACCGATAAATCTTTTGCAATCGATTCAACCGCGGTAGGAGCAGCTGGGTTTAGTCCTGCCTCGGTCGATGTGTACGAAATCGGTATCTGTGGGTATGATAATAAATGAATATTCATGCAGTGTTGAAAATTAGCTGATTACTTCAAGTCACGAAAAATCGGTGTCTGGTCTGGTTTTATTTTCTCTGTCTCCATTCTATCTTATGCACGGAGTGGCACTGTTAAGGAAGTGGGAGGCTCACAGGGCGGGACCTGTCCACAGTTACTGTACCAACACAATTAAAGACTAACTGTGTCACAAGTTTGTAGGTCCAAAAAGAAAGTAATAGGACAGAATTCCTTCTATTGAAACTCCTGTGGATATACTTTGGTCATGTGCATGTGTGCTCCAGACACCTATATGACATATGGACGCATATGGACAAATCAAATGTAGTTACCACCTCAAAAAAACATACCGTTCAAGGTTCTCAAGTGAGGGTCTTCCAGGAGGAACTTAAAACTTTGAAAATGCAGAATATTGTTTGATAGAGATTATACCAATTTAAGACAGTAGTAGGTTATCATGCTGGCTAACTATAGAGTCAAAAAATATATCGCCAAGGATATATTTCACTGACCTTAAATTGTTGGTCTGCGGAGCTGGCTAGAGCAAGATCCTTCACCCAACTATCGTAATAGTTTTTCAACGTCTGGTCCTGTTCTGTCGTCTGCTCCGCAGGCTTAAGGGCTGCCTGGAGGTATTTCCAGTATTCGAGTTGCTGTTTTGTGGCGGCGTCGTTGGTAATTGCTGACGTCATTGTCGAGGAAGCCACTGCCGCGGCTACACTGTTCTGTGCGAAGGCAACACTGTGTAAGGACTTAAGAATCTCTAAATGTTGATTGGCCATGTCAGTCCTTCCCCTTTCTTGGTAGGCGGCCATGTTTGCTAAATCGCTCGCCGTGTAGCCCGTAGCCGTCTGCGCTTCAGAGACTTCGCATTCTTCCACTTTTGTCGGCGATAACACTGAAGTAATAATGAAATAAGACAAAAGTTACATGCCAAGACGGCCGCCAAACAACAACGTGTAATCAAGCCAAATTGGATAAAAAACTTAACATAATGACTAATCGACTCACAATGTTGTACATATATAATTTTGTTAACATTTATTTTATATACTATAATGCCTAATTACTGTACACAAAGAGTGATATAAGTGCGTCTTTTTGGAGAGCACAACTGAGTTTTAACGTTAGGAACGTTAGGTGTACACTACATTAATGGTATTTTGGACTAAATATGAGCGGAACAATTGCTCACTCTGTTATTGCTATGATCATAGATAATATACATACATTAATGGATAATATACATGCATGAATTTAACAAACAACAAACTTGTACTCCGCCACAGTTGCGGACATTTACATATGGGGAGGGGGTTGGGATGTGGTGGAGAGAGAGGGGGAGTAGTGGGAATGTGGTGGAGAAAGAGAGAGAGGAGGGAGGGCGGGCAAATGTCGTACGGAACAGTGACGAATTATCAGCGTAAGCTCCAAAACGGTATCTATGCAAAAGCAAACTTGGCAGTCAAAGTAAGTATACTTAATAACAGCTGTATTGCATACCTTCTGACTTAACGGATGGAGACACTTTCGGCTTTGCTACCGTCATTTGAACGAACTGCCCAGTTGTATCAAGGAGTCTCTTCAGGGACACAGCTGTCTGTGGTACAGCGGCGGTATTCCCTTGTAAGGTCGCTGTGACACCGTTGACCGGAGACGTCGTTGGGACGTGGATTGGGATAGAGGGAGCTGTTCCTTGATTAGGCGATGCGAGGCTAAAATAACTCTGGTATTGACCGGCAAGAGATGATGAGGACTGAAAATGAGAGACTGGAAGGGTGTGAATTTGGCCGCCTTGTTGAACCTGGATTTGAGTTTGGCCTTGATTCTGAGTTTGAGCTTGCGCTGCAACCGCCTGAGCGTGTGCTTGGGCTGCCTGTGCTTGGGCTTGAAGCTCGGCTTGTGCCTGAGCCTGAGCCTGTGCGGCCTGCGCGGCCTGTGCTTGCAGAACTGAAGCCTGTGCCACGGCCTCGAAGAAAGCTCTGTCTATCATATTTCGAGATGTATATGAATCATCATGCATGTCCTGTCCTGCAGTGTTCTGTTGAGTTTTATTATTCTTGACGGTAAGGGAGGCGTCATACCTCACGTAGCCGTTCACAATTTTATTCCGAAGAATTCTGGTATGAACAAAAGAGAAAATAAAACCAAATTAATAGTTGGAATTAATATGAGAACACAATAGAACAAAAGCCCGTGCCCAGCCCCTCCGTCCGGCACCACTTACAATTCATCTGGGACCTAAAGTTTCATAGTCTTTCTCAATGGCCACGCTGTGTTTTTAAATATCCATGTTATTAAACAATAACTGTAAAAGAATGATAGGTTAATGAACCAGCATAATGACGAACTGGAAACAATTGTTCTTCTTACGTAGTCTTCCCTTCTCATCTGTGTGGATCAGTGCTAAGCTGTTCGGATCTTTTGACCCTTTGCCTCTCCTTTATAGACATAGGGATCATATCCATCTTCTGAAAAGGGGTAGCACCTCCTCCAACCCATCTTGACAAGGAACCCAATTTGTTTACAACTTGCTTCCAAAAAAAACGTTCCTCTTGCAAAAATAGCCTTTGTGTCTTTCGTTTAAACTATAATAGTTACTAATAGTAACTATAATAGTAACTATAATAGTAACTATAATAGTAACTATAATAGTAACTATAATAGTAACTATAATACTAACTATAATAGTAACTATAATAGTAACTATAATAGTAACTATAATAGTAACTATAATAGTAACTATAAAAGTAACTATAATAGTAACTATAATAGTAACTATAAAAGTAACTATAATAGTAACTATAATAGTAACTATAATAGTAACTATAATAGTAACTATAATAGTAACTATAAAAGTAACTATAATAGTAACTATAATAGTAACTATAATACTAACTATAATAGTAACTATAATAGTTACTATAATAGTAACTATAATAGTAACTATAATACTAACTATAATAGTAACTATAATAGTAACTATAATAGTAACTATAATAGTAACTATAATAGTAACTATAATAGTTACTATAATAGTAACTATAATAGTAACTATAATAGTAACTATAATACTAACTATAATAGTAACTATAATAGTAACTATAATAGTAACTATAATAGTAACTATAATAGTAACTATAATAGTAACTATAATAGTAACTATAATAGTACTGTCGAGACCTACCTGTTGATAGAGCTGACACTTGGTACCGATTCTTTATCGCAGACATTTTCTTGAAGGAGTTGATCCCTAATCTCCCATGCGAAGATGGTCGGATTGTCGCGTTTGTACTCCGCTATCTTATCGACAACGTCACGTGTTGCAACTTTAGGTTTGCTGCCACCTATAACGCCTGGTTTGATGGACCCCGTCTCATAAAACCTGTAACAAGATTTGATGCAAACTTGTTTGTAATATGAGAGAAAGGAACCAATCAAAACATTTCCACTTTGTGAATCAACACGTGTCTCTTTCTCGCACCTTTCCTTCATCAAATTCAACTATTACCAGATATATAAATTGGTTAATGACTCAGAAATTGACCTTCGAAAATGAGAAAATTTTACATAATTTTATATTAATTAGGAGTGACGTCATGTAACGTCATGCATATTCTACAAGAAAAGAAAGTACTTTTCGCACCTCTGGGGTCTGACTGATCGGCAATAAGAGAACTTTCGTTTCGTTTTTCGAAAACACATCCAGTGGCCTTACCACCGCCAAGCTCCTATTCGTGTTCTACTCTAGATTTCTCTGACCCGACACACGTGAGGTAGCCGGGGGTGGGGGGGGGGCAGGAGGAACGAGGAGGGGTATATATAGCCCTTAATAATATTTATATAGGAGGGAATTTTGAGAGAGCCGGTTATTTCATCGCTGTAGAACATTGTGTCTCCTGCCTATACCCCTTCTTAATGCCTATGTCGAGATCACTGTCATAAAGATTCACGTTCCAAAACAAAAAGGGATTGGGTTTGTCGGGCGAAAAAAAACAGATAAAAGGATAGTAGATAGAATTATTAGATTATTTATGTATTCTGTTGATGTCAAGTTAGGGTCATCGATTATAGCATATCAAATGAGGGTCCATTGGTTGTATAAGAAACTTGAACAGGGAATATGGGATATTGTCAATAAGTAACTTTCCACACACAAAAAAAAGAGAGAGTGTTGTTTATTCTGTCGAGAAGCAATGATGTTCCAAAATAGTATTACAAACCTGACGAGAATTTTGCTGACACATCCATGGGAGACTTTCAGCTGTCTGGAGATATCGCAAGGACGAACACCTTTCTTAGCCAATTCTACAATCTGGTGTCTCACGAAGTTTGGAAGGGGCCTACCATTGGCGAACTGGCCTCCTAGCTGATTCACTCCGTCCGATTCTGTAACGTAAAGGAGGGAAAAATATTAAAATTATACTAACATATTAAGGATATTATAAAGTACACGTACGTTTTCGTCCTTTGAATTTAAATTTGCAGAATAACAAATATGTTTGCTGCAAATTTTATGTTTTATAAAGGGACTATGGAATTTATGGGCCTCTCGGTAGAATTGACCTAGATGATGGGTCACTCGGTAGAATTCCCAGACGAAAAAAAAAATGCATACACGCATCATAACATATCAGTAACTATTTACCACAATAGATCCGAACAATTCTAAAAGACGTGGCGTTTAAAAGCCTGAGCTATTATACAACAAAGTTTATGCACTATTTATGTTTTTCTCGAAGTTCTTGCAATGCTACACACGCAACGTTTAGTTGCCTTTGCAAAATAACAAAGGACATCGTCAGCAAGTTGTAACTAAATGGAATTTCGAACGACGTGGTGCGCCGGGGTGCTGGTACTTACAATAGCGTACGACTTTGATCAAAAAGATCAAAGATATTTCATGGATCACTATTTCTTTAGAGAGAACAGTGACAATGCCTCGCTGATCAATAGGAGGCCCCCTTAAAGGATGATATCGTGCTCAAAAACAAAATATAATTTTATTATTCTGTACATATCTTTTTTTTTTTAATTATGGTTTCTTTATATATATATAAATATTTCAGTTAACGGTTTCTATTTGTCCGATAGTTTGGTAAAGATCCATAAAGGACAGTATACACTTAAAATTGAGCTTATGTGAATAGTAGTCCACTTATGCTATGTCTAGTAACGTTATGTGGCCAAGTGCGTACACATAGAGACCGAACAAGAATAGACGCCATTTTGTTTTTCCTAAAATGTGACCGTAGACTGGTTGATTAATGGCATAAACTAGACTGTTGTTTACAAAACTAAGAAGTTGAGCAAGATTTTTACATTTGTGGTAGGTGATGTGTTACTCAAGACTTACACTCATACTTCAGTTTCATTATTACTCCAAATAACGCGTTTATTTTCCTCTTCCATAGAACTTTTCCTGATGTGTTGTCCTGAAGTTTAAATTACTTATACACTGTAGGCACGTGTATACTATCGGTAGATATGTATACCACAATACGCCCGTGAGAACAACACATGCAGCTACCATTCATTTTAATTGTGCAGAAATTGGACTTGTACAGATTCCCACCAAGCCGCCTCCCTCCCTCGTATAATCCTAACCTCAGATAAAAAAAACACAGTATAGTCCCGTTGGCACCAAGTTTCAATGGTAGTTCGTCACCCACCCACCCCCCCCCGACCCCACCCACCCCAGCCTATGCTTGAGCTTGTGACTCAGCTGATGCCCGTACCTCTCTTCATTCGAATAAATTGAATAATGCAGTAAATAACAAGAAATAACAACAACTAAAAGGTTTTACGACTAACTATAATATACACTCGTGATTACGGAGAGTAAAACATACACAACCTGACAGTGGTTTCGAAGTCAAAGTAGATCTTAATTACAAGATTATTTCGCTTTCAACTTGGAGCTAAATTTGGTAAGATTTCAAATTTTAGGAAACAGTGGAATTCAGTCCCTATAAATGAGTGAACATCCTACCTTGGGCACTCTCAGAATAGAGAAACTCACTGTTTAGAATTAAAGGGTGTAAGTCGGGAGGGGGGGGGGGGGACGGTAATTGGAAACAGACCTGTATGCCTAAAAATTCTCCTAACTCTGGATGAGCATGGAAGCTGATCCGTATTTTCCTGAGAGCAATTTAATCCGAGATTGTCCGACGTAAATTGTCCACTGTTTTCCTGTAATAGGTCCATGGCACGTATAAAACCAAACCAAACTCGAAAATGAATTGAAGTCACCTCACAACAACCTTCAAATATCTTCCTTTTACTACAATCCATTCCACCACTCTCCTATAATCGCTTCTGCTCAACCTTCAACTCCATGTACCAATTATTTCCCCCATTTTGGGTCTTTTTGATCCGAATTTACCGGTCCTAAGCGTCTTTCATTCACACCCTTCTATAGCAATTGAAGTCTTGAGGTCATACCTTGATCCATTGTGGAATTTTCAAGGAAATTTGCCTTTTGAAAAGGAGTCACTAGCTGGTGAAATAGTTAATACCTGTGTTAACCGGTAGTCAATGACAACTACATATAAAACTTGCCTATGAACATCCACAGAACGACACCCGGAATTAACAGATATAGACCGTTTTGTGTTAGAATTAAATCGTTTAAGAGATGTCCCCCATATTGGTTTAGAAAACAAAAGTTTTGCATGTTTTCATGTGTACCCCATCGATTATTTAAACTAAGCAAACAGTTTTATTCTACTGGAAGCCATATGACGCGGCATATTAGTCACAAAAGTCGAAAATGGTAAAATCTGTTGCACTATTTAGTACCGTGTGCAAAACAATTTGTGTAGAGAATGTTCGAGGGTGCAACCAAAACTTATAGATATATCAAATCATAAGAAAAATTAAATGCTTTAATAAAAAAAAATAGCAAAGAAGAAGAGGATAGCAACTTCAGTTATTAAGCTATACGGATGACGACCAGGTCGTTAGTTACCTATGGGTGGAGTATCGAAGCCAAAGACTAAGACCTATATAACGTTCACATCGTGTGTGAAATACCTATAGGCCCTCCACGGATAGCACTTTTTGGAATGGACGGGAAGGGAACGAGGGGTTTGGAAGGAAACACTAAATACTGTATACTTTATCAACAAACGCGCTGTATGACTTCTGTATGGTAGAACCGGTAAGAAGACGGTATTGATAATAACGGTCTTTGGGGGCGCACTGCAACAATGTTACCACTTTTGTAGGCTAGGTAGATCAAAGTGCGTATGTGTGTAGGAGGCAGGTAAGAGAGTAATGATGCTTCCGGTTTGTCAGTCGAAAATGTAAGACATGGAAGGTTTCTCATCCGGACTAGAAGTGAAGACGTTGGCAGCCTCTAGTTTTCAACTATCCACTCAATAGTGTGGATTTGGCATTCATTACTTAACAAACCGTCTTTGGTCCTGTGCAGACGGAAGTAAATCTCAGTTCCTGTACACAAACATCACGCACCCCTTTAACCGTATACAACTCAATACGGTAATAGGACCATCATCTGAGCATTAGATTCAACTCAATTCATAACGACAGAAATGAATTGAACAAACAGACGACGGCGGTACAGTAAGTGGGATTATCTAAGCTCACAACAAGATCCACTCGGGATCTCCTAAGCACTTTACAAGCGAACGTCCTTGAGGGACATTACAGTCAGAATAACCACTATTCTACGAAACCAGTCGAGCTAATATTCTTTCCTTTCCAAAGAAAATAATTGCTTCTTGACAGGCGAAGGATTTTCCTTCTTATAAATGGATGACAAAGATCCCTCATCCATGGATATTAAAATTTGCATTGTTTTTTTGTGCTAGGAGCCAAGTAAACAAACGAATTATAAATATAAATAAATATAAATGAACGAAAATAATTCTTATTTTGATAGATTTCCGCGTGAACTATATAGCAACAAAAAATCATATAGAAAAAAAAAATCATATTGAAAATAAAAAATCATATAGAATAGTGAAATATTGTGTATCAATTGAACTCCCAACAGTGTATATATCATGCATGGGTTATAATGTTCACTAGTATAATGAAATAAATCTGTACAGTTTCTGTGAGGAGACAGGTAAGCATGGGCTTCTGTTATCCACTCTGGTTGTAAATCAGTATCACCTGATGTATTAAGTCAGAACATGTGACATTTACTTGCACTGCAGGGGATGAAGAAATGTTTGCAGTATTTGTGAGATTACCCAGTAAACTTATAGCCTACCCTTTGCAGGTCACACAATGTTGACCAATTACAACAGTTACTAACATGTCCCGTAAATTTTATTTGATTTCTCCTCAAGTAGCCTAAACGTCATACCACTATATGAGTTGGTGGGGTGTGTGGCTGGGTGGGAGAGGGGGTAGGCCACGGGTTAGTTGGATAGGATAGCTGGTAATAAGTGTTTCCTGAGTTGAAACTTCCTTAAACTTTGTAACTGTGCTTATAAGATCATATAATGCAATTTATACAGAATGTTCGACGATGCATGTCGAAACTTTAGTCGTGTAAATAACTTAAGCTAACGCCTCGGCAAACTAATAAAACTATGCAGTATATTTGTTTTTGGTATTGTCTTTTTTATCCAGACGTAGAAATGATCAGGTTCAAGGACTATCGAAAAACAAGAATTGTTTTGCCATTTAGTTATTTTGCATGAGGTAGCTGATTATGACCGTGACACCTGACATGCATTTTGCTTTTTTCGCCTGGTCTTGTGGAATTATTCAAATAGAAATCCCCTGAATGCCTTTTGGAATTTTTTTTTTTTCCAGTCACGCACTGACAAACATCTTACCATTATTAAATAGTTAATCTACCCGGCTGTAAACTGGGCTTAATTTCTATTGTATCTTTTTGTCGGCTCGATGAACCGTAACTAACAATATATTACCACACCACAAACGTTTCGATACTATCGGTAGGAAACCAAAAACAAAATTCTTCAAACCTGATAAAAAAAAAAAACTATGAAAAGAAAAGGGGAAAAAATAAGAAAAATCAGAAATGTTTTTACTAAAATCTACAGGTATAAACTACCAAAGATATCAAAAGTATTAACAAATATATATCTTAGTCATCATTTCAATGCTCAGAATATTTTAGAAAGAAGGAAACGTTTAACTGACAGAAAGACAGACATGCTAACATGCATACATGCATATAGACCGACACATACACTTTCATGTAAACAGACACATAGACATACAACCATGGTCATGGACATATGTTTATATATATACATATATATATATATATATATATATATATATATATATATAGGCCTATATATATGTATATATATATATGTATGTATATGTATATATATAAATGTATGTATGTATATATATATATAAATGTATGTATGTATATATATATATATATAAATGTATGTATGTATATATATATATAAATATATATATATATATATATATATATATATATATATACATTATATGTATATATGTATATGTATATGTATATATTCATATTTAGCTGAAGTACAGCATGTCGTGGTACAATCGTTTTTGAACTTACAAGCATCTTAATCTGTATAGCCATGTAGCAAATAGCAAACCCTCTTGAATTCTGTTCAATAGTTATGGCAATTCTGTATAATGAGTACACTGATTGCACAGCTGTGCTAACAAAATTAAAAAAAGGCATATTTTTTGCTCAATTTGTGTTCTACTATTAAGTCTCCAACAGTACACAGGTTCGCTCTATACGGCAGAAGGGTTCGATATGAATGTGTGCACGAGCATCGTCATAATTTGACACTATACCGGTATCAGCAGAGTACCCCCTACCCAATCCAACCCGGGGCAACACAGGACTCTCAAACATGAAGTATGTGTTACATGATACGATACATTAGGTATACGGTACATGAAAACAACATCCTTTGGTTCACAATAATGGTACCAGGAAAGATGACATTAGACTCATATTAATGTTCGCAAATGTAATAAAATAGAATCACATTGAATTGGTGTGGGTGGGTGGAGTTGAGGTGGCGGGGGAGGGGCTGTTGTTTCGGACACTGGGATAAGTCAGCGTTTCTGACAGCATGGTTTGATGATGAAAATTGCGTCACGAGCCGTCCGGTGTGTTTAGTGGTCAGTTCGCAAGCATTCTGTCTGTTCATTTTATTGGGGGGGGGGGGGGGGCTACTGACTTCCGTATACAGAGCACTGTTATCCCAAAACTGACTGTCTCTGATATTTTAGATTTAGGATGCTTACCTGGATCCTCTCTACAAATGCATTTTCAAGTATCTACAAATTTCAAAACATAAAATTGTAACGTTCAGTAGTACTGTTAGTTTGATGACCCCTATAAGAGGAGTTGTCTGCTGATTCAAGTATATTTGGTTCGAAAGGTAGAGTAATTGTTAGTTGTAGTAGTTGTCACGGATCACAAGAGTGCAGTACTAAAATTAAACCGACTTGTTGGACAAATTATAGAAAGAAAAGTGCATTTGTTGAGAGGAGACAGGTAGAAATACACATTGACAGAGATGAATTAAAAATTAACTCGTAATAGGTTCCTTGAATGAGAGCCGATTTCAATCAACATGTTAGATATTGTAGCATATGTCTGATAACCGTCACTATAGAACAGATCACGCTAAACGAAGTGTGTTAGCAAAAAATATTGACAGGTCACTAAACAAGAATATATATATATATATATTAAAAGTAATCAAATAAACTAGGTAAGAATGGTCACTGAATATCCAGCAAATAAAAGCAGGGAACGCTTTATTTGTGTATACCGACAGGTAACATACACAGGTCAACAGAACCCTCTAACAGAGATTTGAAAAGCTAACAATTTAAATATACGCGCTGCATGTAGGTAAATTATTTGATCATTTATTTCTATAGAGCTAACCTAAATGTTAATAATGGTGGTAGCTGGGTCACGTCCGGTCTTCCTTTCTTTTTGTTGGTCAAATTTATTGATATAAAAATGTAAATTAAGAAATATACCAAGATTCTCATAGTTTCTATTACATGTGTGAGAGAGTCACAAGGTAATTATTTACAACTGGGCGTGACTAACACAATTAGTAAATATAGACAGAAGGAACAAAATCGATGTTTGCTGGACTTTTTCCATTCATAAAAAACATTATTTACAAAGTCCAGGAGGGAGAACATATAGAGAATCGGGGTGGGGTGGGGGGAGGGATGGGTGCGGGGTATACGAAGGTGACGTAGGCTTACCCGTTGACGTATTTGAAGCACAAAAAAACTTGTAGATGTCATTGTGGTGAACATATTATCACAATTATCACTTTAGGCATACATTAGAGGTTATCAAGGTTATATGAGGTTTTCATGAACAGAAGAACGAATTTCTTTTCATTTAATCCTGCACAAACAAGAACGTTATATTATGGATATTTGCGAGAGATGCTGTGGATAATTGGGTGTGAAATGGACCCAGTTGATTATAATTATTAATATAATATATATATAATATATAATATAATATATATATATATATACATACAGACCGGTTGTACTAACAATCTTCTTACTTTTTCCAATGCTTGTGTTTCATATAATTTATACTAATCAAGTTTCAAAAATTAAGATGCAGAGAATATTATATTTATAACTTAAGATATTAAATGAACATGAGATTTACAGAGAGAGAGAGAGAGAGAGAGAGAGAAAAGGAAAACCGTTGATAAATTCTGAATAAGTTATTACACTGTGTTCCTACCTTCTTTCATTGTTCCTGTAGCCAAATTGCAATCTGTTAATGAAACGCTCTATCCAATTACGTCCATATTGCACGTTTACCAACCACTATACACTTATACACTGCGGGATGTTTCGTTCGTGGTGCCAACAGGACCCCTTCCGTCTTCCCCAAAGCTGCTACTGCATCAGACTGACCCACAGTTATCTTAGTCTAAAGAGCCTTAGCAAACACTGAGTTATAACACTGTCCACTTTTGTCGGGTTCAGTAAATAACCATAAGTAAATAGATCGCTTGAGTTTTTATCGCTCGTCAAATAATCTTGTAACAGCCAGGGAAAGTTTTAGAAAGAGACTATAGGGCAACAGTTTTATATGTCCTGTGTGTTTTTATAATATTAATATATTTGATCTTCAATTCTTTTAACAAGGAAACTAAATTCCCACCTTCTTTCTCTCTCTATTCATGTTGGATTGAATAACCATCTCTCTCTCACGCTCTAACGCTGAAGCTTTATGCACTCTTCAATTCTTGTACGGTACTGGGAGGCGGTAAAGTAAATAGTACCACAAATTTCATGGGTGTTTTGTTTTCAAGGAAACTTTTCTCTTAAAGAAATTGTCACTTTAGGTGCACCTTTTTTTCCTCTTTCTTTTTCATTAATAGCAGACATTTTTGTTGGTTCACCATATTAGTTTCGATTCCATTGAGTAGCGAGTTAGCAACACGTGTATCTCTGAGCTGTAATCTAAAGGCTGTCGCGGCGGAAGAGGGTTGAACCTAGAGGGGGATTGGTAGGGGGGGGGGTTGTCAGAAACATCAAGAAGCAGTGGAACAGATGACTTTGCTTTGAAGACGAAAATTACAAAGAGCACATTTTCATTACTTTTGCGTTTTGCATTTTCAACAAAAAAGGCACATTTTTTGTTAATAACAAAAGTAGCACATGTTAGTCCAAAATGGAAAAACTCGGGGTCACGCTTTGTCTTACTGTAGAAAAATCGGATGGAGTGATTAGAAAGGGAAAATGAAAATCCAGCATACATATCCAAACCAGTTTCAATAGTTACAAAAAAATCAAAGACTGTGGAATATCTCAAATTTGCCTTATGCATCATGTAATATACAACAAGTGTTTGGGTCGACGATAATTAATCCGTTAAGTAATTATAAGTTTTGAGGCACATTTGGAGGGGGGGGGGGGGGTGGAAGCCCAAACACTTATTTGAATGAATTCTCCTTAGCTTTGGTATTTAAACTCGATATTTCTCAATAACACTGTTAGGACTTTCTGTGAAGCTGCCTCGCACCTGCATACAGTATTTACGACCAGTGACGTTTGCCGGTTTTAACCAATGCTACGGTATAAAGAAACAACTTCAGTAAATATATGAATTGCACAAAAGACAAGGCGTCTATACCAGTTAGATATGTGGGTTGGGTTATTCTTACATAAGGAAGTTATTTTTCAGTTTTTCATATCCTGCCCAAAAAATACAAAACCAAAAAACCTACACTACATTCAAACCTGAATTAGTTATTTTGCGAAATCTGCACAACTGCAAATTATTAGATCTTGGCCGATACGATAAAGCACCATTTTCATTGGAATTGCCAAACCTTGAGTATTTTCTGCTTTGAACAGCCCAATAGGAAAGTATAACATATGCCTATATGTATATATCCCAAGTCCTTAACCGTATTTACTTATCAACTATAACTGCGTCTTGTAAACTGACTCATACGGAGAACAATTTCAATTTTTTTCCCGTTATTTCACACTTTAGATTGACACCACAGATACAAACTGAACAAGGTCACACAGTTTGGTTCAATGTTGACGCAATGCCATTTCACACCTGATACCATGTGACTTGGTGACTATAGTCGCGTCCACTCGACACCTCTGTCCACACACCTTAATGGGTCACTTCCGGTGCAGTGTGCACCATTTCGTCATAAACCTCTACATCTATACATGAAGCTTCAAAGAATAACAGAACATAAAAGAACCAGATATCAACCAATGAACTACATGAATGATAACACATTCAATGGATAATAACTTTCGTAATCCAGGGAGTTGTTGAGGGTCCCTTTCAACATTTCCATCAGAATGTCATAAATGAGCTTGGAAGATCCATGAAAATTCTCTCGTAAATTGCGTTTTGTAAGTGATTGAACGTAGATTCAGATACAGAAAGTATGGACCGATACGACTTGCAAGTTGACGGCCACGCCCCCCCCCCCCCCCACCGCCTGTACTGATATTCATGAAGCTGGGACACTCTTCTAGTTCAGATTGTATGGTCGGGGTTGATAAACAGATCTTGATGAATATTTAGAAAACGAATTGTCAATAACAGAAGCTTAATCAAAAACAAAACAAGTACAGAACATGAATAAGCACCATTGTGTACATTCAACAGATACAGAAGAAGGGCTAAAATATATTATCTGTCATTGAAGCGACATAGTGCCGCCTACACGATTACGTGGTGCGTGGCCGTCGATCAAGCTATGATAATGGACGCAGCGTAACTTAGGCAAAGTTTGGATTACTTACTATAGATGACCAAACATGGTACATTTATTCTAACCTATCCATTCTTGGAATTCCTCCATGATATTTTTATTATTATTAGAGAAACACAACCATAAATAGAACATTTATGGAAATTTATGAAGAGACTGTCAAATGTAATTGCAATATAAGGAAAGTCACCCCTCCCCCCCCTACAGGTAACAGTCTGGGCACAAAAAAACAAACATCATGATCCACTCTTAACCCCCACCAGTCCCCTTAACATGGAGGCTATAACCATTTGATCACTCTGAAGGTGCTACTGTCACGTAAAGAATTACGAGTTTCTTCGGGAATCGAAACTTCACATGATTTCGGTTAAAGCAGGGAGTTGTTATGGAAGGTTGGTTAGAGATCTACAGTGTAGGTTATACCAGGGAGTTGTAATGGAATAACAACTTCCTGGTTATACCCTGTATTTAGTGTAACTTCGCAATATGCAACATACAGAGAACCAACAGAACTGTGGAAATAGTCAACGGTTTCGTGTTGAATCTGTTACGCTGGAAAGTTCACGTCTATACTTGACAAAGTTTCCATACTATGGCCTATAGTTTGGGATTCTTTAACCACTATATACAACAAGGGTCTTATTTTACATTGTAGGATGCACTTAGAAGTATAGCCTAAGTGTACGCATTTTGAATAAAAGATTGAATCGTTCAACATTGTTTCTATAAAAACAAGGCTATATCGGTATCCATGCGTGGTACTGTTGCACATAGCTATGTAATCATATCACAGTATTTTTATAAATGGCCTAACCAGTAACCCAGTGTGCTTTGGAAGATCTTGTAATAAAATGCTCCTTTTTCTTGTACAGCAGTAGGAGTTTGATCTGAATGCTGATCGATACTAAAATCACATTCAAAGAACGAAATACAACTGAATGTTTTGTAAATTTTTCAAGTTTTTGTTGTTGTAAATAAATGTTAAATGTTTGACGAAAAGTTAAAACCAACAATCAAATTAATACAAGTATTTGTGCTCTTTAGCATTCATTTGATAAAACAAAACATCTGGTACAAAACATCTGGTCTTACTGGTATAAATGAAATGTTATTTGGAAAAATACTCAAAATAAAATAAAACTGTTAGCAAACTGCTTATCCACTAGAGAGCCTGTGTAAGAGAATGTGTAAAAGTAAGTTGGCCTGACGTTTCGATCCTAGCAGGATCTCCTTCAAAGGCTAAATGACAAGTAACAGTAACAGAAGTGGAAAATACTCGTAAGAAGTTTGGTAAAATTAGGAAAACACCACTAAAAATCCTGTTGTAATTTGCAGATATTGTTTCGGTTTAATATAATAAGAGGAACCTCCTTTTCTCATGCCATCTTCATCAAGAAAGAGAAAGAAAGGGAGAGGGGGGGGGGGTGGAGATACGGAGAGAGCAACATTTGAACTAACAGAAGGATGACATGCAATTGACCTTACTCATCATCAACATGAAATAAAAAATATCAAAAATATCAATAACTTGAATGATACTTACCCTTTTTTGAAAGTCTATGTTGTTTGACCATTCTTCCAGCTTTCCTTTGTAGGTGATCCTGTGAAGACTGAGGTAAACCGGCCGAAGGCATTCCCGAATGAATACTTGTATCCATGGCGATCGACATTTTCTCTTCTCTCATGGACGGGCAAAGATGATAAACAAGGTGGAGCTATGTTTTCTTCGCCTCTTCTCGCGATAAAAAAAATGTCACTTTAAATCATTTGATTAGCGACAGCTTAATGCAAAACAATATACACAAGAAACCACGTAGTGTTATGATTTCATGAGGGAGTTGTAAGAGATCCTACAGAATCGTAACTTTTTTTCTTATAATTTCTCTAAATTTTTTTCTTCAAATGTCAACAACGTAAGTCCTCTGTTAGGATATAGGGTACCCGAGGGATGGGTCGGAGGCGATTTGGTTTTAAAAAAAAAAATTAAAAAGTTTCAGAGACTGGTGAAATAAATTGCAATGTCTTATGAAAGAGTTGATATATTTCCATTGATCAGCAATTAAACATTGGGTTGTTTCTCTTGAATTCAGAGCCAAAAAACAACAAATCACACGTGGTTTGTCTTGCCTACTCGGTCGAATCAACCAGCTGTTTCTTAGTTGACTAGTTGAGAAATTCCCGTGAAACAGTTCTTAGAAGTCGCTTAGCCAAGCGTAGTACAAGCGTTTGGAATTTGTTTGCCTTTTCCGTAAGACGCTTCACGGGTTACTTCTTGAAGCGTTGCGCTGGTCACACAGTTACGCCACTCAACTGTTTAAGAATCGTCAAAATATACTTCAACGGGTTAGTCTGCAGCAGAGAGCCTTGACAGTAACGGCTGAAACTTTCCAAAACGGGTAGAAAATTGCTGCCAGGAAAATTACTATTAGCGAAAAAAAGACACAACTTCTAAGGAGACACGCCCAGCACAACCTGTTAGTAATATATACGCACCTGTTACAGTTAAGACAGTGAAGAGAACGACTTCCGCCTTAAAAAAAATTATTCGAATTGGATTTCACAAAAGTTGCCGAAGTAACCCGATTCTTTGTTTTCGGGGAGACGATTTATCTTTAACCTTCTGCTAATTCACTTCTTATTTTTATAGTACAGTCATACAATTTTACACTATTATCTGTGGCAGTTCCTTCCAATACCGTGAACTGCTAAAATGTTTCAGTACTTCTGTGTGCAATTAATAGCACCGTCACAGGGCTTATACAGTGAACACACACACCCCATCTATACACAAATCCTAGTTGAATATTCAATCAAGTTTGGAATAATAGAAGGGCGAAAAAGAAAAGCAGTCAATTCTATAGGACAATAGACAAATAGCAGAAGCCGGACAATAGAGGGGTTCGGCTAAAAGGAACTTCCAAAGAATGTAATTACGTGTGGTGAAAAAATAAAGTTGTCGCTATTAGCTATTGTACAACTGTGTCAGCACGGAATGGCTGCATAGAGTACATATTGCGTATATATACACTGGCCGTGTAATCTCGTTGGGTATGGCTGGTTTAGGGTGATTATAAGGAAGAGATAAAACCCAAACGAGGTTATTTATGAAACGCTTAGCAGCCAACTGGATTTAAGCTTCGTGGATGAGTCTATTGAGGACCCTTAAAATCTGCTTTTTAAATCTGAAACCACGGGGGTTGGAAGAGAATGAAAGAAGAAAGGACCCTGGGTAATCTGTGCCCCTTAAAGTATTCCAGTTTCTTAAGTTTGATTGGAATAACTCAAAAGTAACTGCTTAATCGAGGTACTTAAGTGTCCTCGCAGAGATTGCAATCTCTTGGGGACCACAGCTTTTTAAGAGAGTTATTAACAATCCAGTGAAGTAAAAGTTTGGCTACGAATATTCTGATCGGATTATAGCTGAATGGGAATTCGAAGTGGGGCGGAATGGGGTGGGCGGGGTTCTGGGAAGGGGGTTCTAGGGACGTGTGGTTCTGAGGTGGGAGGTGATAATTTGTGTAAATATTGGGGTAGAATGTGGTTTTGAAAAAATAATGGACGTGACACAGTGTTCGAGTTGGGGAGGGAGGGGGTGAGGGGAAGGGGTTGGAAACTTGGGTTAGTGATCTAATTTATTGGTCATCTCATCAAAGTGTTAATAAAATAAGCCACTAACTAACCTGTTATTACTATTAGCGTATAAACCCTTTGAACTTGAGTTTTATATGGGTGAGGGGGAGGGGGTATGGGAGTTGATGTTTGTATGAGGGGCTGTTGAAATGGTATTCACAACTTCAAACGGTGAATAACAAGAAACCATCAAGACCTAACGTGGATATGGTGTATAAAAATGTTGCGGTTGTCCGCAAAATAAATGAAACAGAAATTGAAAAGTACAGGTGACTTATTCTAACAGAAAACTGAACCCTGTATTTGCACAGCCTAATTATGGCATGGCAGGCAATCACAATATAGTATAGTCATACTTGTCTCATATGTAAATAATAGCCTAACCTGTGGAACAATTCCTTTCTTTCCTTTCTTCGCCCATTTTTTTTCTGTTTTTTTTGTGTCCAGATTTTTGCTGTTTACTCAAACCTGGATATATAGCTCAGCTATTTCTATTCACCATTCATCGGATGAGCGAACAAAAAAGTTTAAAAGTAAGAAGGTCGCGCTTTAAATTAACCAACGGGGCGTGACAGATTGGACTTCAAGGGGCTTCAAGTTCCCTTTAGAAATTTTCAGATTATCAAAGATTTAAAAAAAAAAAAAAAAAAACTTTAACATCCGTGTGAAGTCGTAATGGCTGAAATACTCGACAGGGATTCTAAGTTTGAACGTGTCCTTCTTTTACGAGTGTTGAGGATGGCCTGGGGAGAAAAGGGGCGGGGGAGGGGGGGTAA
This sequence comes from Apostichopus japonicus, assembly GCF_037975245.1. Taxonomy (NCBI): domain Eukaryota; kingdom Metazoa; phylum Echinodermata; class Holothuroidea; order Aspidochirotida; family Stichopodidae; genus Apostichopus; species Apostichopus japonicus. The sequence continues at coordinate 1,484,217 of NC_092566.1, forward strand.
GCATAATAAGAAACATATGATGGATGAGGTAGGTGAAGGGGGGGGGGGGCACTTAGTATAGGAAAATGTTGGCTTGAATAATAAAATAGAAAATTCAGAGATAATGAGATGAGAAATGGTGGAGAATTAAGTGTGGGAATAAATAGGGGTGGTTGGGAGGGGAGAGGAGGGTGTGTGGCCAGAGATAAAGGGAATTACGGTGTCATTACCGACAAAGGTGTGTGGGGGGGGGGCATGGAAGAGGTGTGTACAACCCAAGTGGTACTACGATTGGTTATTAAGGCCGAGCAATTGGTAGCATGGAGATTCATACACATCACAATTGCATGGAAAATACTTCACCGGTGGGGAAAGGAGAGGGGGGGGGGGGAATTTTCTCATTTCCCCATCTTTGATCAGATTTTAAGCTAATTGTGCAAAATGATTTAAAAAATTATAGAGCAATTTCTGGAACCGAGATCTTGATTGAAACTAATTTGTAGTGACATGGCTGACCATTATTTAATCGTCTAGCATATTTCTAGTAAAAAACGAATGTTCTTATATATATATGTAATAAAGATAAAATAAGTAAAAATAATAATCGGATTAACCTTAACAATTGACAAAATAACGTTTTTTTTATCCTTTTATTTGTGACTCAAGTTTCTTGAATTCATTATCGAACGAAATTAATTCTTATTGTGATAACTTAACAATTACCGGAAGTGAAAATAATAGACACAAGTTGAAAACTAATAATATGAGCAAATAATATCTCTATACAATAGAGATACAGGTTACACATAGCAGCCTCATTATCTGATTTTTTTTATTCTTTAAGAAATAACTGTGTTTTTTTATTTAATAATTACCATATTGAAATGATATCTTATGTCATGCAATGACACATAAACACAAAGTTTTATAACATTAGTTTTTTTTTTGTTTTACGTCAGTTCACGTCCGACCAAGATACAAAGGTGATTGAACAATAAAAACAGTTACGAAAAAATAAAATAAAGGGAAAAAGGAAAGAAAGAAAAATATATTAATATAAGAAAAGGAAAAACGAGGAGCAAAATATAGTCAAATGTTTGTTGTGACCATGGTGGGCTTACAATGGAGTATTGTATGAATTTAATATAATGAAGAAATACATTGACAAGGCATGCTTGGTTATTATGCAAGTATACTACAACACATTTAAAGAACAGACCAATACGATACAAAAAAGGAAAAAACACAAATACATCGATCTTCTATATAAATCCATCTTTCCATTTTGTATTACAAAAAAGAAAAGAAAACGCCATTCTAAGAAAGAGAATTTTTTAAAAGAAATATTTATCAGATAAATATTTGTGTTGATTATATTTTAGAAATGAAAGGTGGGCTAGATTGCTTTGTAAACATTAAATTGGTGGAATTCGTTTGATTTTCTTTTCAATTCTTCAGAAAATTCGGTTTCAGTCATACATAAACATATTTAACTAATTTGAAGTGGTTTTATTCCACGTCTTAATATATTCTCTCTTATAATTAGTGCATTGTTTTTGTCTGTATGATAAGAAATATGTTTTTCTTGCCAATATATAAAAAATGAGTCAAGTAGATGGGAATTTTCCTTTAACAGGTAAATGACAATAATAACTCGTGTTTCTGTTTATTGTATGCAACGCAGGCTAGGCCTACATACATCTGATACGTAAGTTCGGTAGGATCAAGGAAGTTCATTTTGTCAACAAATATATATATATGTGCGTTTGAAGAGTATATTCTGGGCACAAAAAACCAAACTACTTGATCCACTCAGCTCCACATCAGCCCCCACCCCCCCCCCCGCCTTAAACCGAGACTGTAACCACGTGGACATGACGGTGTTACGTCTGTTCAGGGAATAGATGCTACACATGATCTTGGTTAAAAGCTGACAGCGATCTTACAGTTTATCTGAAAAGAACAGATACTATACACGTCATCTTATAGCATAAAGGCCGAGAAGCCGAGCAGCCGAGAAGCCGACAGTCAAATATATGTAACTTGATGGTCAATTCCATACATCTGCAGACTGGAGACACCACGATGCCAACCTGTGTAACTTTGCTTTAAGTGTTTGTTTCACTTACCACAAGTAACGAATGTTTTTTGTTTTATTTCCCGGCATGCTCTAGGTGGTGACATTGACAGCAATGCGAATGATATAGACGCAGGGATGTTGTTTGTTTCAGTTAAGTAGAACCTATAACCAGGTTATATTTCTATCCATTATTTTGAAGGACAGTGCAAAGTATATTCGTATTTGGCATATATGGAAATACATTCAACGTTAAGAAGGTATACAATATGAGGTGTATGTATGTCTTGCTTGTGACACGTAATTGTAACGTAAATACTGTGTTCCTCGGCATACCAGGAAAATGCACGCATAAAATAACACCCTTGGAAAACGAACTCGGCGAAGTAATGAAATATGGTAAGATCATCAAAATATATATATCAGTGTTTACATTATGATTAAATCTAACAGAAAAAGTCTTGAAAATGCGTTGGTTTATGCACAAATTTGTGAGAAACAGGAATTAATGTTTGTAAAATATATACCGAACACAAAACACAAATAAACTTAAAATCAAAATAACGCCATACTTTTACCGTAACTATATATGCGTTCATAACTATGTATTTTTTATCTGTTCCCATTGGGAAACTTTTGGAAAACTTCCTTCACCTATTCGCCCCTGCTGTCCTCCCCTCCCATTCCGGTCCCCGGTTACGTTGTTTGACGATAATAGTATATGGACCAAGCTCATGTCGATTTAGTATAAAAAAAAAAGAAGAAGCGAATGAGCAATGACGAAACTGGACTGAAATTTCATGAAAAAACACATTTTGAGAAGATTAATTAAAGTAACTTTTGGTTAAAACTGGATTCTATCCAGTGACCTCACGATAATACAAAACACTGTATTCTCCTAACTCAGTTATCCATTTCTTAGTTGGTGGCGATTCCTTTCTTTGAACAGTGAGTAAAAACATGACCATAGCCTGTGCTATAACGTGGGAAGGTATAAGACACTTTGTGACGAAAGGAGACCGTTGCGAAGTTGAATCAAGAGTATATTATTGCAAAGCTACACCACGTTCATCTCTGCATTTTCCAATCAGGCCTAACTCAGAAAAAATGTTGCAATCCTCATTTCGCCCCCTCCCTTCCTTCACCACACCCCCTCCCTCCCTCTCTCCCAATCTCGCGAGTGTTTTGACAAGATTTACATAATCGCCTATCGAGAGTTTGTTACAAACTATTTGGTCTGTGAAGTTACAGTCCACATGGACTTTTTATGCATAATAAGCAGTTGATAATTCCATACTATACATGCGTTATGTGAATCGTATGTCGGCCCCATTAATTCACACACAAAAGGTTGCCTTTTATACTCAGCTTTTGTTGGTAGAACTAACACCGACCCCAAATACGACACACACACACGTATACACGATATGGACCCTGGCAAACGGATTTATGTACTACAGTCCTTGCAAACGATGATACATGACGTCACACAAGCCGTCTTGTTGACTTGTATATACGTTTAACGGTCGGATACCCCTGAAGAGGGAATTATTGTTAAATTATGAATTATGAGTAAATTCTGCAGACTTTGCCAACGTCATCAAACTGATACATCAAAACAGACCTAAATTTACCTTCCCCCCCCCCTCCCTCAGGCAAAAAAAAGGTTAACAAGAACTGCTGATATACAAAACATATACAATTGAATACAGTATTGTCTCCGATTCCAGGTTAGCGATGATTGGAATAAAGAAATTGATAAAAATGGGTCCTAGTCATAGACACAAATGGATATGAATATTAAAAAAAGCTGGCATGATTAAATTATCCCTTAACCTATTTATGTACAAATGTTAAACTCAAAATAAATTTAAGAAAAAAAAACTGACCATAGAGAAAGATCTAGGACAAAATGACAAGAGAAAAAAAAAAACAGAAAACCCCTTATATTGTCAATATCCTTGTTATATATGGATTGTAATATCAAAGATAGGGAATCCAAAAAAAAAATACCTTCAAAACAAATCGGTTTTTTCGATTTCGAATATTGCACGAGATAAAAACGAAGAATGTTTCTATGACAGTGATGTAGTAAACTTAAGTTTTTGAAACAATTTTCATCTGCTGTCGAATTCACTTTGAGGTAGACCGGCGTTTTTAAAGTCCATAGGGCCATAGTATAGAAGAATAGGATATACTAGTTTACATTTAGACCTATAGGCCTTTACCTTTTCAACTTACTTTCGTGAAGAAAAAGAAAGCTATTTCCCTGAGGAAACTTAACAGCTTAGATTTAAAAGGTCTTGTTTTTGTTGCCAACAAAGAAATGAAATCATGAAGGGAAAGTCCACACAATTATTAAAAACCTTGGCTTAAATGTCCAAGGACACCTTGATGGTGACGTTTAATATGTTTGTATAAAATAGTGCTAGAGAAAAAACAATAATTTTAGAAAAAAAAGTGAGTACCGTTAAAGATGAAATTAATGTTGTCACTTTTAGTGAACATTTTAAGTCCAAAGAGATAGATTGTGAATGAAAAATGTTGACGATACGTCACCATGGAAACCTGGTCCCACTCTAAGGTATATCCCACTGACCGTCCGGATTTGTGACGTGTACGATCATGTTAATTTTATACTCGATGCAGTTTCTGTTGTTCTGAAAGAATATTTTACTTAAAAAATATCTGGATTCTAATATATGGCGAGTAAGATCATGAACAGATTATCAAGCACGTTGATCAAAACAAATGCTTTGAGATTATGATTAGACTTTGATTCCCCTACTCCACCGGTGTTTGCACTTTGAATACACTGCAGGGTGCACGCCCATATGCAAATGAGCACATCAGTGACGTCATTTTGATAATTTACATACGGTACATCAGATTGTGTAACTTCTCCGAGCAAATTTTGTGCACAAAAACAGTTATCTTTCTGGTGTCGTCAGGTGTCGTCCTATGTATACGGTATCTTACAGTATTTACTGTTAAAGAAATTGTGATCACCGATTCCAAAACTGCCCAAAATATCTTCCTTACACAAATTTGTGTCTCAAATATTGGAGGTTAGTACTGCGGTTTGTCACAGCCAAATGTATAACTTGTAGCAATGCGAGATAAAAAGTTGTCAGGGGAGGGACAGGGGAAAGGCCGGGGGGGTGACTGTGGAAATGATTGGTTTATTGCCTACGTTCGGTATTTCAAAAAGTAACGAAATTACTGCAGTCTTCTTCGAAGTCAGGAAAGAAGTGGCGCGAACAGTTTTTTCCGCGTTTCTTACATACTTTTCTTCGTAGTGACGTATAGTGACGTCATTGTTTCTTGGCCAATATTCATTTCATTTATTTGGCTACTTAGAGATCAATGATTGCGGTGAGCTAAATCGCTGCCAGTCGTTGTAACCTGTTGGTACTGCCGAGAACTGTGAATGTGGGTTATACTGCATACTGGAAAACTGGGCACCGTAATCACCTACAAACAGACAAGAAAAGAAGAGAAATTAAATATTTATAATAAATATCCATTCAAAGTTTTATACTTTTAATCATCAACGTCTACGTACATTGATTTTACCGTATATACTAATAGACATATAGCAACCAATTCGCACAAGAGGAGAGGAGAGGGGAGGAGAGGGGGAGGAGAGGGGGAGGAGAGGGGGAGGAGAGGGGGAGGAGAGGGGAGGAGAGGGTAGGAGAGGGGGAGGAGAGGGGAGGAGAGAGGAAGAGAGGGTGGAGAGGAGAGAGGAGAGGAGGGGATGGCAGGCACGACTTCCATCCTCGTTTGAAAAAAAACATGCATGATTTTCGTAATTTATAGTCCTGGTTTTAAACAGACAAGTGAACAAGTTCAGTACTTTGCATTTGCTCTGTAGGTACAAGCTAATTTGTGGTCACCCTTCTCAACTTTCGGACATGTCGGGACTTGCTTACCTTCTCGAGACCCCGAGTAAGTGGTACTGGTAGGTGGTAAAACAATTGGTGGCACAAGACTCGCAGCAGATGGAAAATTCGTTTGACTTTGGGTGGTGTAAGGTCGTGGAACATCTCTCCCCTGACCTGTGTACAAGCAACGACATATAAATACAAGAAAATTCAAGGTTAAAAGTCTGCAATAACTGAATAAATTTGTAAAGTTTCATCCAAAGTGGATACTGTGTTTGTGTTTTGCAGTAATATTTTGTTCTGCTTTAATTGAGCTTTTTTTTTTTAACCTCTGACCTCTACAGTTACCAGGACATTCAGTTTTCATGCATGTAACCATAGTTATTATACTAACTATGATGTAACGTTGCAAGCTGCAGTTCAGGGTATGTAATGGTGTGCAGCTATACAAATGCACTTTCGAATGAACCTTTGAAATTCAAGGAAATATTTAGTGACGTCATGACATTCAAATAACAATACATCTACAGGGAAAACAAAGATCCTGTAAGAATTTAATTCATGAATTAACCATTTTATTGATAAACATGTTAGTAAGGTTAGAATGACGCCTTTGTACGTCCACTAATCTGTATTTACATTTAATATCATCACGCTAACTTTGCTAAATGTTTCCTACATAAAAAGAACTTTCCTGAATATCTCAGACATTCATGTTCTGCTGAGATACTAAGGATTAAACATATGACCATTAAATATTGATGTGTTGAGATGGTACATGATAATTGTAAGAGTGAGTATCGGTGAAAAGATTCGGCCATCTACCTTACTTATGGCAGTATTGATTAATATTTCAATTCGAAAAGTAACTAAGTCTGTTGGGGGGAATCTCTTGTTTCGTATTATTTCAATCGAAAGGTGGCTAGTGAAGGAGGAGGAGCGGAGGGGATGGAGAGAGGGTGGGGAAGAATGGTCTTACTCGATCAGAGGGGAGCACCAGCCTATCGAGAAATGGAAATAATTTGGAGGACAGAATTACGCACATAGTAAGAGAGATTCTAGCTTTACTCACCAGAGTATTGTGTGAAGGAAGTCGCGGTGGTAGGAAATTGCGTATGGGCTGGGATGATGTTATAGGCACTCTCGCTTTTTATGTTACTCACAGCGGCTAAGCTTCCTAGTGAGAGGAAAGAAAGGAACATTACAGTAACAGTAACAATAAGTAAACAAATATTAATAACATAATAATAATAATAATAATAAGTAAGCAAATATATACTAAATACGCGCTTCTTCTATGTAGAAAAAACGCATGAGTTTTTAACGTTAATAATCTACGACCGTAGAAATATAGGCCGCGTAACTGCGATACTCATTGTAGCTGACGTTATTACAATGCTGTACTGCATTCAATGGTAATTGAAGTGCGCCCTCTAATATTTCTGACACGTGCCATGCAGTTGGGAGATGTGGCCGTTTTATCCAAGTTCTTTTAAGGAAAGCATCACATCACAAATTCCCGCCGTCAGTGGCAGGTCGGGCTCCGGGGACAATATAACCACCGTGCACCCTTTCCGAAATTTTCCTTTTCCCTCCTTAAACGTATGTTATGAACATGAAAAAAACATTAGTATTTATCCCATATTTCCCCGTCACCCTTATCGACCCTGGACCCGGGAATATATCCACCTATCGCACAAACCACACCGACCCCTCTCCACCCCCTCTCCTCAGACATTTCTACCGTTGTCCATTGATTTTATGATATCATATACCTATATGAATATATCATGAATTTGATAATATCCTTTAATATCCGTTAATGTCAGTTAATATTCAATGATACAATCAATGCACATTATAAAGGCATGCTTGACATACTTAATTTAATCTAAAAGACAAAAGTGATTGAGACTGAATCCCTTACAAATCTAAAACTAATAGACCCACGGCTATGAGATCACTTAGGACATAGCTCTTATAGTTTTCACACATGCACTTAGTAATATCGAGCGCCGTACATCAACTTTGCAGCCACTAATAATAATAATAATACGCTGTTATCGAGCGCCGATGACCAGAAACGCCCTTTCTTGTTTCAGCTTCCGACAAACGGATGCTAGCGCACAATACTCGTCTGATTTTACAGTGATGTGCAACACTGATTTATAGGATAATTATTACAATGCAAGATTAATCTGTCGACTAATTTAGAGGTGGAGGGGGAGAGGGGGGGATATCACCATTTCCTTCTTAATTAATTTGATTCTTGATCAGTGAACTGGTAAAGGAAATAAACGTAACTTGATGTTATTGTCATATTAAGAAAATTTAATGTTGTATCACTGATACTGGCGATGCCAGCAAAATGCGAACTTTATTTTTGAATTAAAATTTTAATAGGTGAACCAAAACATTGTTATTTGCAACCTTGTCAGATACGTCAGATAACCAGAACTACTGACAAATCGGGAGGGTGGTGGTGTGGAAGGGGAGGGAGGGAAGGGAGGGGTGAGAATAAGTTCCCAAGCTATAGGGCAGTCATTTTATCACTGTGCTCAAAGAGGTGAGTCACAAACAGGATATTATAACCAATATAACCACACACCCACCCCCTCTCTCTCACTGAATGAACGAACCCTATAAATATTTAAGAAATTCTATTGCTATTGTTTTCAGCGAACAGAGGTGAACGGGCCATTGAAACGTTTACTAACATTTCCGCAAAATGTTAAAAACCGTCGCACAAAAGAACCATTTCTACATCTGAGCTGACCTCGACAAAGTCAACAAGAACCGACAATGATTGTAGCTAAACGATAACCATAATGAAGGAATTACACACCTGCTTGGTACCCGGATGTGACCACATTGTTACTGGAATTGACATCTGAAGGCTGGTGGTAATTGTTAGCAAGTGGTAAGCCATTTCCCTGAGAAAAGAATAGATACAAAAATCATGAGAACGAGCTTGTATTCAACTAACGTGGATGATACGTTTATGAAAATTAAAGATTATTGTTATTAAAAAAGTGGGTGCGGGGGTTTGGGAGGGGTTGCCTCTTTTGCGACAAATCATATGAAAGACGAAAAAGGGGCGTGAAGCCAATCTGTAAAAAAGATGGCGCTGTTTATAATCCACACAAAACTAACTACATATGGAAGCGAAAGAAGGGGTTCAAACGGATTATAACACAAAGCAACAATTCCGATATAAATGTCACGATTTGAAGTCCCCTCCCCACCCTCACCCTCACCCTCACCCTCACCCCGTCCCATTACACGCACTTCATACTCAACAAAACAACTGAGGATAACTTTTCTTTGCATTTGCCTAAAATATGGAGTTGACCACAAACGAAAATTCACGCCGAACTTGCATGTAACAGGTTCTTGGTGCTTACAATACCTCAACTGAACCATGCCTCCTTCGTCGGATAACTTACAATCCGGCCCGTCTCCTCCCAGCTCATGCCGGCCCATTCCGTCCCTTTCCGTCCCAATTCTCCCCATCCAGGCAGTTCCGTCCCACCCTGTCTCATTTCTTCGTATACCTTAGAATCCATCCCATTTCATTGTAGTCCCCCCACCCCATCCCGTCCTTTTCTTTCCCATACCATTACCCCCCCCCCCCCGCCCCGTCCCATGCCGTTCCCTTCCGTCACATGATGTCTTGGAGTCTATGGCATGTCCGATAACTGGGCGTACAACTTAAAACCAATAAATACCTCTGATGCATGTACGTCGTCGCGTAGGTAAACATCCGGGTAGTGTGATCGATCAAAGGCCTTCTCCATTGCTTCTATTTGATGAGGTGAAAAGGTCGCTCTATTTGCGCGCATCATTTTCCTAGCTTCGTCTTCGGCTATGGTCGATCCTCTTTCATGTGGGGTGATGTTGCAATCTGCATAGCAAAAGAACACAGACAATTATGAAACCTTAATTGATTTCACAAAACGGATGAAAGTTATGACCACAATATCACAAAACAAATGGCAGAGACAAATAATGTTTTCAGAGCGGTGAAGGTGGAGGGTGGGGGGGGGGGGAGGGGTGCAGGGATGTGGGCTAGTGGTATTCAGTGGAAGATGATGGGTGAACGGTAAGGGTATGGGAGGAAGTTGATGACTGAGGAAGGAGGGGTAATGGGTAAAAGGAGCTGATACCATCGAATGAAGTGTTCAATGTGTCAAGATAAAATTATATTATGTTCTTTGTTTAGTTCCATTAACCGGTATAATGTTACCGGTCAAGGCTTCGGTAATTAATACAAGACTTGTGTCAAGCAACGATCAAATGCGGATAATTAATAGTTAGAGAGGGAGAAATAAATAAATGTCAGACAAGTTGGATATCACAAAACCAATGAAAGCATTTTTTGATTAAATAGGCGGCGCTATACTACCACTTGAAAATGCCTCCCGACATACAATTAAGTTAGCGCGCCATCACAACACCAATTTCGAAGTCATTGAAGAATTAGAATGTCTTCGTAAGGCGACGTTACGCGGTTAGGTCTTACGTCCAAAGGACTCAGTTGTTTCTATCACTAGAAAAATGAAAATGTCCATATCAGCATCCGTGGAAAAGTGCAAGACCCATCCTGCGTGCGATTAAATCGTAAAGCACATGACGTGCATATTAATGAAGTATTACACGCTCTGATTGATGCTCCCAAAATGTTGAACTTTACCCTTGGATATGCCTCACAGCTCACCACATGACGTCACCCTTACCCTCGATACCCACCCCAAGAGGGGAATTGAAATAAAAGCTAGATTATCAATTTAATTCACAAGTAAACCTGTACATTGCATTATTATTATAACTGTTGTTATTATTATTATTATTATTGTTGTTGTTGTTCTTATTTTATATTTTTCATCAAGTGTTTCCAATAATTACATTGATATACCATAGACAATACACTGAAATCTATGCAATCCTTTGTTTCAGCGAAATTAATTCGCCGATAGCTATCCCAGACAGGCATTTTTCATAACATCATAATGGATAGATGTTGGTGAAGTTCAGGGCCGACGTAGCCATGGAAAGTTCATTACCTATGCCTTTGTATCTGCTAAAAATTCACTATTTTTTAATTACTCCCGATTCTCGCAAGATTGGTTACGAAAAACAAAAAATTGTTGTTGCAAGGACGAGGAAGGTGAAAACAAAATTCTCTAACAAAGAACTAGAAGATCGAATATAGTCTCACTCAATCGCTTAACATTAAAAGCATAAAGGCGATTAAAGGTTTTTTTGAGTTTTTAAGTAGGACGGAGCAACAGAGGAAGCTGGTACATCTTCCGCCCCATGTGCTAAGACTATTAGCACACAGGAAGTTCAGCTTATCACTATGCCAGTTTGTAAAAACAATTGACGGCCAATACGGGGGTGTATCGCTTGGATTTACAGCACTTAATTAATGTTGGTAGTGCGGTCGAGAAACAAAAGGCGCTTTTAGTGCTTATATATTAAACTACTAGAAAAGCTTTAATTATATAGTGACACTAAAGGCTAAGATTAACCACAAAGTATACAAGTGTCCAATTAAAACACTAATATAGATAGAAGGAGACATCAATATTTTGACCTCATCTTTTACATTTTAATGCGCTCAGTGTAAAACTTCATTTCGTCAGGTTATTAATGTTAAGAGAACGTTTCAAGGAATGCAAGACAAATGTCTTTGAACGTAGGCTATACATCAACTGTTCATCCTTTATTGGAAACCAGTTCTCATCACAAAGAGGTTTGGCACCGAGAACTGAACTGAAGGGGTACTTGCCATCTTTAAGCTTAATATGTACAAGTTTATGCTGTCTTATCAAAAACATGTTACTTTAATTCTTTGCAGGTATTTCTAGTTCAACAGTACGGTCGTTTCGAGATCTTTTTTTCCGATCTACAAAGATGAATGAGTAGTATTTTGTGCATTCAATCGATGATTAATATACACCACTGAGAAAGAATAGAATTAATAAACCAAAAACAAGGGAGAGGAGATAAAACAAACGGGAAGGAGTTATTTACATGCAACTTGTATCCTTCGATTCTCTTGCTAAAATGTTGGTTCTTAAAGATGGAGGTTCGTCTTACTGTTGAAGAGTTTCATGGAATATGAAAGATACACGACGCCCCCTTCCCACCCCACCCCACCCCTTAACATTCAAAGCTGCAGTTGTTCAAATGTATTATTGATTGCCATCATTAAGTTAGACCTTTGTTTAATTTTTGAGACATTTTCTGCGATATTTATTAACAACATTAGCAATTTGTGATGAGTGTAACCTACATAATAGTAGAGCTAACCCAAATACAATATGTGCGTGTGAGTTTTTTGGGGTGGGGGTGTGGGGTGTGGGGGGGGGGTGGGTACAAGTTTTAACATTCAAATTGTCTTCGTATGTAATAATGTAAATTTGGATCTATTTAAGTTTACGTTAAGGCATAGTCTCCAACCATACAGTGGCTCTCTTTTTATAAAATAATAGGTATAGAAATTATACACCATCAAAATATTTCGAACGTATTTTTTTTCGGACAAAGTTCTTTGCTGGACCTTTTCACGCCAGGTAAAAGTAACAAACCAAGTCATGCACCGTTTACCGAATGACGTCATTAAGCAAAACAATCTACCAGTCTGAAAAGTACCAAAAGTTGACGAGAGAATAATTTAATATTATTTTCTTCTTGTGTATAACGACAAATGTAATCAACAAGTAATATTTATGTAATTAAATTAAGGTAATATTATATTTTATAAACTTTTTAGAAACATCGACTAAAGAAACTTCACTAAGAAAAGCTTTAACATCTTGAAATTAAGTTGAGTTGTTATATTCGTGACAAGCTTTGCATAAACCTTTTCTAACCTAAATCCAATTGACAAGAATACCGGTTAATTTCCTCATTCGATAACATTCAACACCGCGAAACGAGGGCGTATGTTGACCCCGTGATGTCAACCTTATATTGATGGTATATAGGTTATAGATTTTTGAATTCTTTGGGGTAACTGACCCGGGTCACTTGCGTCTCAAAGTCGCCTAGCGGTCTTCACAGCGAGCTGTTTGTTTGTTTGCAGGGGTAACCATACCCTCCCTTCGAAAAGGGATCTAATGTGTACTATATATACTGATTCCGAGACAACTAGGGATCATAACGACTAACTAGGGGAACCACAAAGGGACGCTTGTCAAGAGCTGCGAAACATGATGAGGACGAATATTTGGAGATGCAACTGTTTAGGTGAAAAGGAGACCCCTGACCTTTGACCTTCATTCCATGCCTTTTGTTTTTGTCTTGTTGGTTTTTTAGCCTGTTTTCTGAGTTTCCTCTTCTCTTTGATAGTCCGACTTATGTCGTCATGATATACTGACAGATTGACATGTAGAGGGTGAATGTGATCTTATAGAATCACGTGAAACAATCAGCAACATTCCCTCACACACGCGACTAGAAAGATCGAGGGATATTAAGAAGCATGGTACTATATACGTGTATTGATGACTAGGGGTATCATAGTTTAAATCTACCAGGGAGCTCGTCATCAAGACTCTATACCTTTACCAGGTCACGTGACAATAAAATACAGGGAAATGTTTCTCTTTTTACTGTTTACATGTACAGAGACAGCTACTGCAATATAACAGACATGTCAGACTAAGTGTCTCAAAGGTAAAGGCAAACCTCAAGCAAAGTGTGTTTTGTTTTCTAACGGTGGACCCGTCTAACCTCTTGACCCCCCCCCCCCCCCCTCACATGGGAGCCACATTCAACTTGAACAATCCAAGGCGGTGCCTTCTCCATTTTAAATCAATTTTTAAAAATCAGTTTTTTAAAAAGTGCCGAGCACTTTTTAATTCCAGTTAACTTCCCCCGTCACCCTTCTTCATCGCCCTTGATGTCTCTGTTAGAGCAAGGTGTATCCAATTATGTTTAAGTATTTGATGACCTGGTCGGAATGATCCAAGTCCAGTACAACGCTATATAGTAATGTAGCAATAGGCTAATGTTTACAGACTTTTCTTATACCAAGTGGATATACATTGAGTAAATAGTGTACGGTACTCTTCCTCTACTAAGTATATTTACATTGAGTACATATTGTACTCTAAATAATACTTAATAAATATACATTGAGTACTTACGGTACTCTAAATAATACTTAGTGAATATACATTGAGTACATATGGTACTCTAAATAATACTTAATGGATATACATTGAGCACTTACGGTACTCTAAATAATACTTAGTGGATAAACATTGAGTACATATGGTACTCTAAATAATACTTAGTGGATAAACATTGAGTACACATGGTACTCTAAATAATACTTAGTGAATATACATTGAGTACATATGGTACTCTAAATAATACCTAGTGGATATACATTGAGTACATATGGTACTCTAAATAATACTTAATGGATATACATTGAGTACATATGGTACTCTAAATAATACTTAATGGATATACATTGAGTACATATGGTACTCTAAATAATACTTAATGGATATACATTGAGTACATATGGTACTCTAAATAATACTTAATGGATATACATTGAGTACATATGGTACTCTAAATAATACTTAATGGATATACATTGAGTACATACGGTACTCTAAATAATACTTAGTGGATATACATTGAGTACATATGGTACTCTAAATAATACTTAATGGATATACATTGAGTACATACGGTACTCTAAATAATACTTAGTGGATATACATTGAGTACATACGGTACTCTAAATAATACTTAGTGGATATACATTGAGTACATACGGTATTGTTCCTATACTAAGTGGATATACATTGAGTACAAATGGTACTCTAAATAATACTTAGTGGATATACATTGAGTACATACGGTACTCTAAATAATACTTAATGGATATACATTGAGTACATATGGTACTCTAAATAATACTTAGTGGATATACATTGAGTACATACGGTACTCTAAATAATACTTAATGGATATACATTGAGAACATATGGTACATTAAATAATACTTAATGGATATACATTGAGTACATATGGTACTCTAAATAATACTTAATGGATATACATTGAGTACATATGGTACTCTAAATAATACTTAGTGGATATACATTGAGTACATATGGTACTCTAAATAATACCTAGTGGATATACATTGAGTACATACGGTACTCTAAATAATACTTAGTGGATATACATTGAGTACATATGGTACTCTAAATAATACCTAGTGGATATACATTGAGTACATATGGTACTCTAAATAATACTTAATGGATATACATTGAGTACAAATGGTACTCTAAATAATACTTAGTGGATATACATTGAGTACATACGGTATACTCTTTTTATACTAAGTGGGTATACATTGTTTAGAGCACGTTGTGTGGACCATGGAATTATTGCATCCATATACCTGCAATACCAACATAAAAACCAAGGTCAATACAATAGTCCATATACGATGTAAATTTGTACCAACTTGAAAACAATAAATATTCGGATTTCGTATCCTGATCAATATGAAGGCTAAAGATGGTTGCGAGTCACCATATGCTATAGTAACTGTTATTAAATGTACCTGCAACATTAAAGCTTACACTAGATATCCCGCAGAATTAACGACAGGTCCTTCGAGTTACCCTTGCCCATATATCCTGATCGATACGATTCTAATTCGTGATAATCTGATAAAGCCCAGCAAACTTTTATCTGATGCCCTAATAAGGTAATTTTCTGACCTTTATCCGCCCAACAGGATTTTAGAGTTTGTTAGATGAGTTTGTATCAGTCCTCCTTGATATACCCTCCTTGTTTTGAGAATTTTACAATATTTTACAAAGGAGATATGTACCTAGCTTAAGCTAGGCCTGAAGTTAGTCAATCTTATTGAAATACGTATATATTACCATAGTGTACCTTTCATTGTAAGAACCTTGATATCCTAATGTTAAAATGCGAGCTATGTTCTCAGTTATGTCATATGTGATACCTTGTATAGTGCTACTCGTACTAATATACCTATACTCATGTACCCTTCACTTTGGAAATTTTGATATTCTGATACTAAAGTGCGAGTTCTGTACTCAGTTATGTATAACATATTTACATGTACTATTCCACCCAAGCCGAAAAGGTGTGAGCTTATATATGTTCTTAACCGTGTAGCATATTATGCATTTATATGCCAGGGTGTTATAACACACTAACATGTGTTATGTTTTGGGCGCATGCGAGAGCTTGATATGTTAAAGATACAATACAGTAAATCGTAGTGGTATTATATATATATATATATATACATATATATATATATATATATATATATATATATATATATATATATATATATATATACATATATATATATATATATATATATATTTTTTTTTTTTTTATTTTTTTTTTTTATATATATATATTTTTTATATTTTTATATAATATAAAATATTTTTAAATTTTTTATTTTTATATATATATATATATATATATATATATATATATATATATATATTTTTTTTTATTTTTTATTTTTTATATATATATATTTTTTATATTTTTATATAATATAAAATATTTTTAAATTTTTTATTTTTATATTTTTATATATTTTTTTAACACAGGCCGCAATAAAATGTGCCTCTAGCATAACACGTGTTATCATGTAATAACACAGATGCATATAAATGCGCAATATATTCAAGTCGAAAACGCTATTATAAGCAAAGGTACAATTCGGTTCGGGTGACTATTCAGTGGTACTATAGTAAATTAACTGCAGCCAACAGCTATAAGTTAAAGTACATTAAACATTTTACTCGCAACAATTCAAGTGTAAATATTCCTCATGTAATGATAATACATGAAGTTCGTTCTCTTTCTTTATTTCTTTACAGAATTGAACTTATTTTGACTCATTACTTGACATTTTGCTCTTCAGTTGTTATGACTACCCCCACAACATTCTAAAAAAGACACTATGAAGAAAAAAATGTCAACTCCATTATAAGCCTTAAATCTTACAAGACGTACAAAACTCCTGTAATGGCTTATTGCATATACAGCTGGGTAAATATAAATTGACTTTCACCGCCTTATCGACAAGCTAATATCATCTAGACTGATAAAGCCTCTGCTGAGCGGACATCTGTTCTGTTGTTCTTCTAACAACTCCCTGTTCTTAATGGGTGGGGGGGGGGGGGGAATTCTAATGTGAAGTAATCCCGGTGTGAGATACAGATAAACAACTTTACTTTTGACTTTTTAACAAAACTACAATTCTTCTCTCGTTTCGGTCCATCCTAGAAGAAGGAAACATATCCTACACATGATCGACACCACCGTCTCCTTTCTATCCCCGAGACATTTCTTAAGGTCGCGTTAAGGTCGTGTCTCGATGAACGTTTGCAAACACAATTTGGGTCAATTTGGTAACATGTTTCCATTAGTGCCTCCGCAAAACGGTCAACTACCGAAAAGATAACATTTGTGAGACTAATCGGGACCGCCTCGGGCTAACAGCGGGCGTAGACTTGGATTCCATCGTCGAAACAAAGGCGGGCGATCGACGTGATCAAAGGCGACATGGGCAAAGTAGATTATAAACAGTATCGTGTCAACCTCGCTACGATTCTATTGTTCTCCCTTTACAAAACCCGAGAAAACAATAGAGGTCGTGAAATTGATCAACAAGACAGCATAAATGCAATTTATTTTAGATAAAAGAACGAGAGTGTTTCATAAAGACTTTTTTTTTTTACTCCAACAAGTTTCCCATCTGTTAGGATATTATAAGCTTCAAAGAAGTAAAACGATATATATATATAAATATATATATATATATATATATATATATATATATATATATATATATATATATATATATATATATATATATGTATATACTAAACTATATGCATGTGTTGTGTGTAACTACAGGCGGCATGCATGAACTCAATGTCAATAGGCTACAGTGTTCGTTCAAGGCCTTTTTACATTGTTACTGCTTTTATGCTGATGAGGCCGAATTTTTGAACGCAGTAGAGATGCATATACGTACGCTCTTGTTTGGTACCATCACAGCTTCATAAATTTCTGCGAACACGGATGGATCTATTTCTTTGTAATTTCGTTTCATTTTTGAGAATTATTTTTGCAAACGTAGTGTTTTCTGTTGTAGTATTTATTTATAATCTTTAGAAATTAATGTAAATCATACCTTAATATATCAGTATCAATGTCAGTGTCACTATAAATATTAGTATCATTGTCAATATCAGTATCAATACCTTAGTATTAATATCAGTATCATTATTGCTCGTTTTACCGGTATCGACATCAACAAGTTATTTACATATATCGCTGCTGTTGTTGATTAACAAACTGTGGACTGCATGGGAAGAAATATTATATTAATTAAACATAATAATATATCAAAATCACTTTCGATATCAGTGACACTATTAATACCCACACTAGTAATAATCAATATCATAATCAATATCGGTAGTCATTATCGTTTTACCAATATCAATATCAGTGTTAATATCGCTATGAATATTGATCTATCAGTATCGATATACCGACATCGACATAACTAGAACATCATTAGTATTAGCATCGATATCAGTGTTACTATCCCTATAAATATCGATATGTAAATACCGATTATCCAATATCGATCTCTCAATATTGGCCTATATGTTATGATCGATCTCAGTTAACGCCTATCTAAATAACAATCTCTACCACTACTCGCATAAAAAATTTTCTCATCAAGAACTTAGGGAAACACATTTCAAGCAAAAAGTTCATAAAAAAAATTATCTTCTTCCAATTTCGGTTTGTTTAACATTTAGATGAAACATTAGTTTATATTATCAGATATTGTCATATGTGTCAACATCCATTATTTTAGTAAGTTTATCAATGATTGGTTTGGGGTTGTTGTCAGCATTGCATCAACATAATAGACGTTGCGAAAACAACAACATTTGTATTCAGTCTTTCTTACTATGTAAAACCTATATCAATTCATAACGGTAGGCTACGCTTACTCATCGCACGTAGGCTGCTACATACACAGCTACAGCTGATTGTAAAGTGCGTCTTCGTCGAAGTGATTGACTTTTATATTCCTTTTTTTCCCGCCATAAACCGTGACATTTCTAGCTGTGCAGCGCCCGAAAAATTGTCGGTTTTTCTGCAACGCTTCCCTTCGAAGGCTGTGAAAACTCAAGTCCGGCGGAGAATTTACAGTGGGACCTTTTACAAGTTTTTACAAGAGAGGCGGAACGTGCTTTTGACACTTCTCCGCCGCAACATGTATACAGTCTTATCGGGCGAGGACGGCTGCTCTCGGCACACCGATACAATATTTACACGCGGAAAACGCAGTTTGAGTTGTAATGAGCTGTTTGGCAGAGTCCATATGGAGCACCCATCAGATTGTACGGCACGCTCCTAGCATATGAATTTCACATTATCACTGAAGTTTCAGTGACTCAGTTATTTGTCAGCCCCCTTGAGGACAAACCTCGCATGCAAATCAACTCGCTACTTTTACACCTTGTAAGATTCTGTCTGATGTGTATATGTAATACATACTAGACCTGTATCATCACGGAGACCGAAGGGATGTTGTTTTTTTGCGCTTTCCATGCAAACAAATGCCGTACTACCGGTGCCGAGTTAAATGGCGGAGAAAAGTAACACTAGTTACCGATCACTGCGTCTCACCTTACAAGGCATTTCCCATGATTTTTATATATAATATTCTTTGTGATTTTTCCTTATTTACATATTTTGTTGCTTGTATATCAAATTGTGTTTATTGAGCATTAAATCTTGATTGAATTGATTATTCTGTGCAATAGTCTATTAAAACTGCCAGTTTTTCGGAGAAATATTATTGGTTAGTTGTCATGGATACGAGTCCTTGTTTCATTGTGGTTTTATGATAACAATTACTACGTCAAATATAATTTATACGTGTATCTCATTTACGGCATAGAAACGACTTATGTGACAGAAACTTTTTTTTCTTTCAGCTTATTACAACATAAACAATTAAAGATATGACTCATTTGTGTACATGAACTGTATACTGCGTTGATGAAATTTATATAGTCTTTACGTATTAACTGCTAAATGAAACAGGAAAATAAATACAACCCACACACACAAAGGGGAAGAAGGGGGAAGTTGGTAGGACTTTATGTCAATTAAGAAGAACTCTGTGTGTGTGTGTGTGTATGTATAAATACGAAGAAGAAGAATTAAGCTTCACTGAAAAAGTCATCCATCCTCATTCAGGGGAAAACTTCATTCGAAGAATTTCTCTTGTTAAATTAAATCGAGGAAGCATTATAGACCACTCCCGGGCCACGAAGCTCAGATCTAAAGGGGATGTGGGAATGAATACCTTCTGTCAACCTTACACTAAAGTAGTTATTGCAACAACCTTGCGATGAAACCTAATTATAGAATTAATTTAATCTAAATATTCCTCAGAACTCACCATCTGACGTCCAATTTTGTTCTTGGTGAGACCTACATGGCCAGTCGGCTTGAACGACCCCATGGCCACACTCCTCTTTTATAAAATGCTGGATCCACCTCTGAACTTTGCTTTAAGGTTTATGACGTTACCTATTCATTAGGAGGCAGAGGGTGGGTGGGTAGGGTGAGGGGGGGGGGCATTGTCGCATAAGAATACTTAATTGTATGCCACCAAAGAGCAGACGCTTATCATTGAAACTTTAAAGAACTTTATTTTCTCTTTAACTGTTGTAATATTAAACTAGAAATTATATCCTAATAGATATACGACGACAACAACAACAACACGTTTTTAAATTGTATGACATCATTATCCGTCCATCTCTAGAACGTTGATTTTCCAATTTAATTTACATATCTGTATATACCATGAGTCAATTTGCATATCTCATGAATACGCATCATCATATACAATACATGTCAGCTTCCGACCTCCATCACGTGACTTAAATCCCTTTTCAAAGTCATATTGTCTAAGCACATATTCAGACCGAAGAAAAAATATATATATAAATATATCAAATCCATAAATCAAATAAATGACCTCTAACATAATCCAAAATGAATTTACTTTCTATTATCGAAGTCAAATCGGTCGTAAGTGTGTTTGTGTTTCTGCTTAAGATAACATATCTTTCTCATGTCGAAAACAATATAATGGGAGACGCATCTTGTATGCACGCATGCTACATGACGAAAACATAGCCAAACACAAGTATCAAATCTTCCTTTTTCTTACTCGACTATTGATAAAAAGTTTAAAATACTTAAATATTGCCTCTTGCCGAGCCTATTGACCCATCAAAAACACCATAAGTGACATTTTAGGGGCTTGCTCAGTCGAGCAAATCTTTTATTTTTTTTGCCTTTTTTATTTTTCTTCCTTTTCTCCTTTGCTATTATAGTTGGTTTAGGAAAGATTTACCAGACTGCATCGGAGTACAGGGCCTGCATGGCAGATGTTGTACGCGGCAACTGCTCACGAATCCTAAGTTATTCGACACTCTGCCGGAAGATATGTTTACGTTGGTTTCGAGATGTGTTCTCTTCGGTATTACTTAGCTATTATTATGCTATTACTCTATTCAGCTTCGCGGCTAACGTGTGTCATAAGTTTGAGTTTCCAGGAACAGAAAACAGTAGTGTTAGCTATGCTAAGATTATCAGGACACGCGTATACATGATATACAATAATGGGACGTATCGTCCCCATCATTATGCCCCCAAAGGAACATTGTCCCACCTCAAGACCAAACGTTATCCGCAAACATTTGCTAAGTATGTCGCTGAACTTTAATAAAACTATAGAAAGCCCATTAAATATATATTATAAGGTGACCTGTGAAAAAAGTCAAATAATTACGCGAAACTGTTTGCCATTAGTATGTGCAGTAATAACCTATAGCATATGTGTTTTCCAAAAAATGTGGTCTCACCCGACGGGTTAAAGAAAGAAGAAGAAGAAGAAAAATTAAAATTTCGGAGCAGGCTATATATATATGTGTTTTTCTATACGGCATGTCACAACCACTCTAGCCTGTAAGGCTAAAATCTTAATGACTTTCCGCTTCGCTTACATATCGGGTGACAGCCCAGCGTCTGTTTTGGCTAAGTTTGATCGTAATGAACATGACGTATCTTCAAGTCGGATTCTTTTGTCTTATACTAGCTGAAGGCTATACCACGACTACTACGACGACAAGGGAATTTAATATCCGAGCAGTAACCAAAATAGACAGATGTAACTCCTAAATAAAAATAAATTTCTGCTGAAGTGATGTTCATCAAACGGATGTAATGATTTCGACGGAAACTGAATTTTATCGGGTCATATATATTAGAAGAGGGGAAAAAAATACTAAAACGACAAAAAGATTAGATAAGGGGGGGGATAAAAATTAGAAGTTCGGACGAAGATAATTAAAAGTCTCCGGGACTTACACAGAAATGACCACGCCTAGCGAGTAAACGTTGTAAATGATTCGATCTTATCGAATTAGGAGTTGAAAGGGCAAATTAATGATAAGATTAGTTTGATAAAAAGAAATGCTTAGTTTTCTTTTTGTTGTATTAACCTGTGGAAAATTATAAACTAATATTTAATTATATATTTGTTTCTTTTCATAAAATTGATTTTTCTATGGACT
This sequence comes from Apostichopus japonicus, assembly GCF_037975245.1. Taxonomy (NCBI): domain Eukaryota; kingdom Metazoa; phylum Echinodermata; class Holothuroidea; order Aspidochirotida; family Stichopodidae; genus Apostichopus; species Apostichopus japonicus. The sequence goes on from NC_092566.1 coordinate 1,506,890, forward strand.
ATAATATTAGCATAAGAGAAAAAACATTTGTTCAGTACCTGCAGTTAGAAGAATGTGGCATAGTGGTCAAAGTGTCTTTCTTACTTAAAAAATGTGTAATTTTATTAAACTTTTATACTCTCCTTTTCATGATCTCGGGTTCGGGAAGTTTCTCAAACGTCACAATGCAGAGTTTTTATGACTAAACAGTCGGTGTTCTTGTCTCATTTGGTCAAATCAAATAATGCTAAATTATATCTTCCACTGTTAGAATATCAAATGAATCTTTATTAACTCGGAATACCGCCAACATTTCTTTTTGGTCTCTTATTCCTGACACCAGTTCAAATTGGGCTGTCGTTTATCATAATGTATGTCGTTTGGGATACTGGAATATATTCGTGTTGTGTTGTACAGAACCAATCGCGTGATACTCACAAATTTTCGAACTTTTTTATTCACTATACTATTACAATGTAATTATATATTCATACGATATGAATATTCATTAATGTAAATATTTATTATACACTGCCACTACACTGAGAGTAAACATATAAAAAAAATACCCTCTCTAGCAGTGTGATAGTCAAACACTTCATACCTTCAATATATTGCTACATTAAACACATCAAGTATCGCGAGGAAGAAGCCACAAAATGCATGGATCGCCATTCATGCCATAAAGTCTACTTAAGTCTACATTGTTAAAAACTATATGAACACAAGATTGCGTCAACCTATTAAACAAATTACATTTTATAATCTTTTAAATATCAAGAAACAAAGAAATACAAGGGGGAAAGAAGGAAAAGAAGAAGAAGAAGAATATGTTTTGAAATAATTGGTATTGAAATCTGTTGCATCTTAACAATTAAATTTAGGGATAGCGCTGATTGTTGCTATTGTGTTTAATAACAATAGCTGCATAACTGTGAGATAACTGTTCTCTATAAGTTCATCTCATTTACTAATAGGCACGGTACATTTTGATGTCAGACAGACGGGAATGGATAAAACAAATTTAGAAGTGGAAAAAAAAGGAGAGAAAGGAAAAATGAATTGACTCGCTTTTGAAAGTTTCATCAATAACCATTTAAATGATTGAAAATCACGATAAAATGTGGCATTGCAAAGAAATCTGTGTGCACAAAGTTCAGATTTTTTTAGGCAAAAAGTGTTATTACTTAGATGTTAATATATTTTTAGATTTTTCTTAGAAAAAAGTAATGATGGCAGAGGAATATCCATTTGAAAGATTTAGTTGAACAGACAACCATATCAGGATTGCGGGACAAGGGGGGTGGGGGAGGGGGGGGGGGGTGATGTTCGTTACGTTGCTAAATCTAAAATATTAAGATTTACAAGTATCAGGAAATATTTTTTCACTTTGTATGCTTCTTTTTTTTTCATTTATAACTTACTAGCTAACCAGTGAATCTTGCGAATCATAAGAAAAAAGAGGATAAACCTCTTTTATAACAAGTTGCCACAATATAGATTCCAACAAAACTAGTAAGCGGAGAATGAATGAAGAGACAGAGAGGGAGAGTGAAAAGGGGAGGGGCAGTGAGGAATCGATAGGGGGGGGGTTGGTTGGTAGGGGCTTCTGTATCGTAGTGATGGTACAGTTTGGTCATTTGGTTTATAAAACAGTGACGTAATTTAATATACAATGCCAACAAGCTTAAGTCGAAGAACGAAAAATCCTATTTAAGTCTAAGTTCAGTTATTGAGCATAGGCTTTAAGCGGACTAATTGCTGCACGGTATGTGACGCCAGTTTTATGGCACGCCAAATGTGACATATATACATAAAAATATATATATATATATATATAATTATATAAAACGTAGGTTCCACGAAAAAAGTGTCCCTTTTGACGATGGTAAATGATAAGTGTGGCAAAGTTGTAAACGCACAATTAGATACCAAACCGTGCATATCTTAATTAAGCCGACTATATGCTGGTACGTTCATAAGCTGATTAATGGTAATACCAGATATTGCAGTAAGTAATAAACAGATCCACACACTAAGACTAAAAAAACACAGAGCTACTAGTGACTGTTCATGTAAATCGTCGTTATACTAATAAAACCATTGGCTGGGCTATAGACAAGTTGAGAAAAAAATATATAAAAGGGAAAGAATAAAGAAAGATATCAATAAAAGAAAATGCCAATGTTAATAATGTCTAATAATGAATGTATGTGTCATGATAAAGCATAGAGCTAAAATGGAAAACCTACAGTAGTATATTACATGGGATTGTAGTGCATCAACTTTCCCTTGTGTTTTACTATCAACAGTCGCTGTTGCTTACATGGACAAAACAGATGTCGTATAAGGTGAAGCGAAAGGTGGGGGGGGGGGGGTGGAGAAGGGAATGAAAGGTAAGTGGGACAACTCTAACAGCAGCTTTAGAGTAACAATTTAATTTTGTTTCATAATGTTTGACAATTTCCAGAATATCACATTGAATAAAAATACCCCCTTCCCCGAAAATCCGGCTTTCTGAATCTTACCAATATTGTATATACATATATGTGATTAATCCACCTAACATCGATAGAACCAATTTTGTTCCTCCCCATCATAGTGGTAATGTATACCGCGTTACTGGAAATAGTTTAAAACAGAAACATGTTCCAGTTTGTTCTTACATGTGTACCAGATCCGCGAGACATTTCAAGCAAATATGCCGTTATTATTATCACCAGATAAAAACCGTGATATTTTTGGCGAACTTGTTAAATCACGTCTTTATAAGTTGCAAACTGTTTGCAACGTGTTTAAGGGGAAGGTTGACGCACAACTTAATGTTTATAAATCACCAGACATCACCATGACGACGAAAAGAAATATAATATCTTACCTGGGTATAACTTCTCCCCTCTTTTATCTTTGGGGATCCCCAGTATGCCACTGATGGAGTAAGATGATCCCGTACGATCCCCCTCCCCGTTGATTGGTATCAACGTGCTGGGAGGGGATCCTGACGTCACTAGGCCATGTTCGTGATCTTCTGGTCGTTTGTCTCCCAGTTTGTTTCTGACGATCCTGGAAAAGAAAAAAAGATGGATTCAGATATAACTCAAACCAGATACGAAAGCGATTATCCAACAAAGACAAGCATACCAGGACATGGCGAGGCCGAGCAGGACAGGACAGGATGGAATATAAGAGGACAGGACAGAACAGGACGGAGCAGCACAACACAGGACAGGGTGAGGCCGAACATGACAGACGGGAAGAGGATGGAATGGAGGCAGAAAACAGCAAGACTGTACAGGACATGGAAGAGAAACATGACACATGGACCAGCACAAAATAGGACGTGACGAGACCGGACAGGACATGATGGAATGACCAGGACCATTATGGACCAGCACAATAATAGGGCATTGGGAGACCCAGCGGTCAAGGACGAAACAGACACAGCATATGACAAGGGTGGTCATGGCATCAGGTGCTATACCAAAACGGGTAAGGACAACGCAGAGAGATATAGGACGAAATAGAAAGGGAATAAACAGGATAGGAAGGAAAGGAAAATACATGGATGGACATCAGAGAATAGGAACAGATAGGAGCAGAGGACAACACAGGCAGGACAGGAACAGGACAAGGATAGGGACAGGAACAGGGACAGGACAGAACATGTCAAGATGACGCGACTTGATCGACAGCTCAGGACAGATCAGAATAGAGAAAATCAAACACAATATCCACATCAATAATCAAAGAAGTTTTCGTTTGTTCTTTCAGACGTCATTTATCCTCCCCCAATCAGTTGTCTGTTTCTGTATCATTTTAAAATTTCAAACATCTCATAAATACATTAAAAATGTAAGTTATATCTCAGTTATGCTTTCGTATTTGTGAAGAAGTAAGAAATGGTTAGTATTTATCAAAGTAACTTGTATATATTAGATTTCAAGAGAAAAAAAAAAAAACATTCCATCACATACTGTAACCCCACTTTGTACTTTTCCCACTTTGAACTTTTTATCTGTTCATCTGATTTTGAAATCAGATGAAACCACAGTGAGACTTAAGCAGTTAACTTTTATACACTGTACAATAACAAGTTATTGGTTGCAATACTGGTTCTAAATATTATACGTACTAATATATATCCAAGCCCTACTTTCTCAATGTACTGGTGGTGTTTGATTTAAAAAAAAAGGTCAGATGATAGCATACTATGCATTTTATTTCATTATGATCACGTTTAAATCACACCAATGGTTAATGTACGTTAGAGGTTTTTAACAGCTTAAATTGGATTCATGTTAATTCAAATATTGGGTTAAAAGGATTAATGCATAACACCTGTCTCTATCGTCACACCAGGGTCGCAATCAGTATTTTTGTTCCGGGGGGGGGGGGTGGTGGATTAGGTGGGGGTAGCTAACGTGCACTGTTATGTCGTCCAGGAGAGGGTCTAAGGGGAGGGTTGGTGCGTCTCCTTTGAGAAATTTGTTAAATGGAGGTTGATTAAATGCAAAAATATATACTATATTTAATTATATATATATATTCACGAGTAAATGCGTGATTACAGTGACCTGTACGAGTTGACATAACAGTTATGAATACTTGAGTATATATACCAACCTGTTTATTGAGCTCACGCTGGGTACATTATCTTTATCACAAACTCCCTCGGCTAAAAGTCTGTCCCTAATCTCCCAAGCAAACATCGTCGGGTTTTGTCGTTTATATTCGGCTATTTTCGAGACTACTTTCGGTGTAGCTACCTTAGGCTTACTTCCCCCTATAACTCCTGGTTTGATGGAACCAGTTTCATAGTATCTGTGAAAGAAATAACAAGAAATGTTTAATGTACAGCTTTTATTTCTAAATATAATATAAATTAGAAAGCATTTCAATAAGTCACATTCAGGTAATTAACTTACGTTTGTTCTTCGTTAACAATGACAGAGAGACATCATGTGATCAGGTTAGCGAGACAACCTCACGAAATCAACAGTGGAAACTTTGTTTCATATGTAAATTAGTTGAAAAGTACTGACAATTTTAATGATGTTTTCGGAGAGAAAAGCAGATTGTCATATGGACGATACTTTATTATTATAATTATTATAAAATATCTTTGTATTCGTTATGCTTCATCGAGTGCCTTGGTAAAAATAAATTAATATCAATATCTTTTGTACATGTGTTTGGATTATTGTAAATATGTGATACATAGCGGTAATTGTTGAAGGTATGCATAACAACAGATAGTAATTGGAAAGACAACGAAAAATAGGGCGAAACCACATCATAGTGAATGAATCATGACAAACATATGATAACTTAGATTTCCTGATAAAATGGGCGAACTCTATTATTTTTAGAGGCGAGAATTTAGGTGTATTCTTGAAAAGGTTTATAAAGCGAAAATAAATGTATCTTGTTTAGAATTTCTTTCCTTTGAGCGTTATAAACCTTTTTTTCCCCTATGGAATGCAAATTTTCTGTTGATTTCACGTTAATGCTTAACATTATCACTCTACTACATTTGATGTGTTATCCAATTTTTTTAGGGGGAGGGTGAGGGGGTATGTTGTTGTTGTAAAAATTAATCAGCCAGTTGTTGATCGCACATGCTTCTTGCAATTATAGTTCTATTTTTTTTCCCATTACAATAGTCGTATTTTTGAGATGCAGACACCTCAATAACACATATTTTATAAGTAGTTCGTTTCTGGTATAGTCAGAGGTGATTATAATATACCCCTATTTTTGTTCACTACGGGAGACGCTATAGAGGAAGTTAGCAACTTGCGTACTCTATTTGCTACCAGTAAACTGAACTACCATGTCGTCAAAGGTATAGGATGTCGTGACGTAGGAAAATATATATATGTTTCACTCCAGAACTGTCGAACAATTTCCGCGTCCCTCCAATACCATAAATTAAGTCCTGGATCAAGTTTTGTACGATTCAGATAACGTGAGGTGAAAGACCTCAGTATTGATAGAGAGAGAGAGGTGGAGATAGAATAGTGCAAAAATAGAATAAAAGTAACTGATGTGTTATATAGAAATAAATTATACAGTTCGAACTACTGTACTAGTTCATTATATGTATCTATAGTGTGTATATTCGTCATAACAAAACCGGTGTTGAAAATTCTGACCCGCCCTTTAGCATCTCCTTAGTTTACAAAATTAAAAGTCATCTTCTGTCGTCAGTTGCAGCAGCGTGGGTCCTATGTCGTGTCATACACTATATTGTTAATGCCATGGGCATCTCTGTGTTGCATCTGTGGATCTAACACACCCCTTTACAATTATTACTGATCCTGTTTTCAGTTAAAACCATTAATCATTAAAATGAAGATGAGACATAATGGCGAGAGTATATGCCGATGTTATGGTATAGTTGTTCGAATTGTCTTATCGATGCATCTCTTTGTTCGCATGACCCAAAAAAATTGTTCTGTGTCTGCAAATAAATAATCGTCTTCGGTATATTGATTCACCATCCTTACTAGTTTACACTTAACGCAGATATTATAATCGGGATCGGTTTAGCGAAACGATCTTTACATAGCCCATATTTATGAAAGGTATCAGTTTTGCGAAACTATAATCATTAAATCAACAAGTATATACCTCCAGTAGAGCACACACATAATATTAACACCGCAGTGCTCACATGCATTCAATACAACGACTAAACTGCCAAGCTTAATATATATCTAATACGCTCAAAAGGTGAAAAAAAAAATTGCGACAAGATTAATTGTGGGGGCTAATTTCATATTACAAGCCAAAACACGAGGTAGAATGAATCGAATCATTATGACTGTTCATGATAACCAAAAGTTTTGGCTTTTCTTGCGGTGGTGCTTAGACTTAAATGTGGCATAGGTCTAGTGTTGCTGGTTATCACTACACATAAAAACCATAACATCGGCTGCAAATCTACAGCGTTTTGGATTCTTTTTTTTTCTATTGCAAAGATGGAAATGTGATATCAATTAGATAACACTTAAAGAAGTACAAAATCGCTATTTTACTTTTTCCTAATCAGAGAGCATTTGCAATTAAATTAACTATGTGTAGGCCTATGTGTTTTTGAGAGATTTTAGAGTATATTCTATTTACTTTCAAAATGATAGCGAATGCGTTTTATAGATTTTATATTTATTTATCTATTTATTTATGAACCACATTAAATATAAGATATGTTGACTTTTTTTGACGAAAAGACCACATGATCTTGGAATTTTTGTTGTGTAAAAGGATTTAACTCAATCGATCTCTACAAGGAAGCTACATGGTGCACGTTAAAATAAAAATATAAACTTCTAGTTTAGGTTAGCTCTGCGCACGATGGAGCTAATGCTGGCCTGCATGACAAATTTCAAGAATAACTTGCTCGATAAAGTGATAATTAAAGTATCAGGCTTAATATAGTAAAACGTACTATGTTAAATTCCCTATAAAAGTTCACGCTGAAGTGCGCGAAAAGTACAAGGCGAAGTGAAAACGGTGCTTAGTATAATGTGACACCTCTTTCAATTAATTTTGTAATCATACTTCGAGATTAATTCTAAAATTAATCAAAATGGTAACTGGGGGAGTGAAGTGACATTTTATTTTTTTTTTCGATGTGCTCTGACTTCACAGATCTTCATAATGATTTATTTTGAAAAGAAAAAGATAAATACGTATATAATGTTTACAAACAAATTCTGAATATACTATTCCTTCTATGTACACCCATGTTTAATGTCCAAAATATGAAAAGCATTTGCATAATATTATATAGCCTACTTAACGATGATTGGTCGGTTGGTCATATTACGTCACAATTTGGTAATTCTTTTTGAGTGATTATATGCAGACTGTAGTACTGTTACTAATATATTACATTAACCGATTGTTATTAAAACGACCGTTTCCAGTGACTGAATTGTACTCTCTTACATTTTAAGGCGCCAAGCATGCTAATGTAATTAATGTTGTAATTGCTGATATAATCAAGGCTTTGTTGTGCAGGAATCCTTATCTTCATGATAACCGAAGTAACAGATGTATAAAGTATGCGTCACCAATATTACTTTAGATTTTCAACCACACGATGTTTTGTTCTTATGGATGGAGATTATACCAAATAAACCGATGACCTTAAACTACACTTTTTACCGATGACCTTAGCTAGCAAGCTATAGTAAAGTTCAACCGTGAGAACTAATCGTACGAGGTATAAGGTCTTAACAAGGTCACCAGTTTCGCTGTTAAGTTAATAAGATTACAATGTGGGAGAGCATAGAAAGTGTTTAGCAGTGCAGATTGTAATTAGAAACTTTAATTTGTTTTATTTAAAATGAAATAACCTCTAACACTTTGCAAAAAAAGCACACCTACATACCTATACACGCATACCTACATATATACCTACACACATACACGCATACATACATACACGCATACAGGCATAAACGCATACACATAAACGCATACACGCATACACGCATCCACGCATGCATACATAAACGCATACACGCATACATACACGCACAAATACAAATATCCCATATGGATAATTGTATTGATAAAGTGTATAAACCCTATACATCATGACGTATCAACTCATACGCATGCAGTGACCGTAACAAATATAACAGGGACCACAGTTTCAATGCAAGGGTTATATCTTTTGAAGTGAAATATTTGTATATGGTCTTGTTATATATTTTGTTGAATGAAATGGAACGGAATCGTTAAAAATATAGTGTATGCTTGATATAAGTTTGATAAACAAAATACCCTCAATATTAGTCGAGGCCAATGAAAGTATGAAACACGTTTCCAGCAAGAACGCAGTTCAAGCATATAGGCCTATATATGGCTTATTCTTTGGCTGTTGCATGTATTTCCATACAGTTTTGCTCATTCGTTTGTCAGAACAGTAATATTTGGCAATCATTTTTCTTCCATTTCTGTTATTGCAACTTTTTTTTATTGTCTTATTCACTAAACATGGATTTCATGAGAAAAAAATAACTTGTCTAAACAAGCCAATGCACTGTATGGTCATAGGCATTTTATTATCAAATATATATTTATATAAAGAAATATGACCTAAAATCGACTTAAAAGTTGTTTCAAGCGATCAAGACCATGACCGTGACGTAACGCTACCTCATTTACATACACTGTTATTAACGGCATCATATTATGAAAACGATATTGGGAACACTAATCAAGTGACATTGTTCTGTTTAGGACGGATATAAAACTATACCCCAATTAAAAGCTTAACTAATGAAGAAACAATATATAATAGATAAGCAATTAAGTGGGCTAAAACACAGCGCGGTAGTTGATTTTCATGTATTATTGATTCAATATATTAGCCCCACCCTCATTTCATTTCGGATTTATCATCAGATAAAACTTCATACCAGTTTTGCAGCTTTTTTTTTGATGGATGCTTCAAGCTAAGAGAAACTGAAAATCTTATCATTCACTACCCACCCGCAGAAAGTAGCGAAGCATTGTTTGTGCGAAATTTACGCTGGTCTTTGGTAGTAATATCAGAGAGGTGGTCCTCTAGTATAGGCCACTGGCAACATCAGATATCGTTCAATAGAATGTATAGGCAGCCAATATATATGGAGAGAAATCTTTCATTAATTTAATTCGGATTGCCATGGTAAAGATTATGTGATTCATAGACTATGCTCATAATTGATGTAGGCATGTCCTACAGGACTTCTTAGTCCGCTTGTGTTAATCTCATAAATTTTGACGTCACAATACCCTTTATCGGTCGTTGTCTGATGATTTCGTAAACCCAAACATGATTTTTTCAATATTACCACCAACTTCAAGCTACATACGGCCTCAAAAAATAACTTCACGTAAAGTTAAAAGGAGTTTATTGTTCAGCAAACTTGCCGGAAATTTCTGCAGCTACCCACAGAACACCTTATTTTGTACCTTCGATACATCATATCTACACCGTGGTTACACCTTACATAATCCATCCTGAGCTATACATTCAGTATACATCTAGCGACAGCATCCTTACACTTATCTCAGATACAAACCACATTATGCCTTATTTGCACCTTAGAACCACACAACCTGGGTATTACATCTACAACGCACGGTTTACTATTAGTGTCAACCTATCTAAACTCTGTTTACACCTTGCCTGTAACCTACATACACCCTGTTTACACCTTGCATACAACCTACATACACTCTATTTACACCTTACTAGCAATCTGATACACCCTTTTTACTGCTGGCTGCAATCTATACGCCTTGCCTGCAACCTACTTACACCTGAGTTAAAGTTTAAGTACATATAACATGAAGTTATTCATCTGCTCTTTATAATTTCATCTTGGCTATAGCCTACAACCCCAATATCTCACCCAATTTACATCTTAGTTGCATACAACTATAGTTACATCTACACCGTAGTTACACCTAGTATACACCATCGTAAATCTTGCTTACACGATGACGAGGAATCCCAGTACTATCTAAAGATGAATTGCGTTCAAACTAAATGTTATACTTTGAAATGGACCACATAGCAAAACTTGATAATCGGGCCTATTCTTGCTTCATTATTTGGTACATAAACAACTGAATAAAATATGTATAGGCATATTTATAATAATCGTGTTTTGTTTCTATTTGTCCTATATTACCACAAATGAAAAGACTTTAAACCAAAATATGTGCTCTTGAAGATTCTCATTGAATATTTCTTGACTTTTCGTCTGGACTAATTTTATTGTTATTATTATGTTTTTGAATTCTAATTTCTTATAACTAACGCTTTATAACTACCGCATGCGCACACGCAATATATGAAAATACGTTCTTTATATACGCTTTTTAGTCTTTTAGGTTTCTTTAACTTTTTGAAGTCTTATAATACGTATGTCAGGGTTGGCTGGTTTTAGTGCATTTTATCCCAGTGAAATGATTGATAGTATTAATGAAGTTGGCTTTATTGTTATATCAACGAACGTTTCCCCCCTTTTCTCGTTTTCCATAATTAGTATCAGAGATAGAGTAATAAATAGACGAAGTTGAAAGTTGTCTCGAAAGGTTATAACACGTCTTTGTGAGGGTAAAGGCATTACAGAAAACATCTAATGGCACCAAGAAAATGTATAAAACAGTCTTTTTCGCCAAACGTTGTTAAAGAGTTTTTAGGTAATGCACAAAATACATTTCATTCTATATCTGCTTTTGCTTTTGTTGATCGATCGCACCGTTTCTTGTTCAGAAAATCCATTAATAAGAATCCATATATCTAAAGAGAAAAAAACTAAACTATATGGGAACACAAAAGGTGAACTATAAAATAGGCGTTCCTATTGACCATGGTTTTTGAAATGAAAGATGATTTCACTTTAAGTTTGGCATTCCGGTATGTAGAAAGTGACGAAAGTTATTGAAAGCTTCGACGAAAATGCATACATGCTTTCGTAGCAATTATGTTTAAAGGAAATGAAATTTTCTTTCAATTTTTTTTCTATAATAAAACGTTTTAATTTTACAAATCATTAAGAAAAGTAATACAGCGATGAATTGATTAGATGTTGTATGATGCGCATTCTTGCAGCATTAACTAATAGAATATACTAATCAGTCGTTTCTTTAGTTACATGAGTCCAATCGTGTTGTAAAGTAATATATTTTGAAGGGACATGGACTAACATATGAATATTGTGCTTATGTCATTCCTCATTTATTTTCTCGAAGACAAGTTTTGCATATGCAAAGAAAAAAGTGTCGAGAAACGTGATTAATATAACCTTCATAACCTAATTACTACACTTTTCAGATGAGCATGTTTCGAGAGGACCACCCAGGCCCGCCCCCCCCCCTTTAAACAAAAAAGAGGGTGAAGGCGAGTTTCAATCTATTTCGATTGGTCCTCGTTTATAACATCAGGCACAGGATTAGAATGACTTTGAATTTTCAATCTATCATGATATATAAAAAATGCCTGTTTACCTGCCGAGTATCTTAGAGACACATCCATGAGACACTCGTAACTGTCTCGATATGTCACATGGACGAACCCCGCTGTGGGCTAGGTTGACTATGCGTTGTCTTACGACATCAGGAAGAGGCCGCCCATTTACAAAAACTCCACCCAACTGGTTGACACCTCCGTGACCTGCAAAAAGATAGGGAAAAGAGAGAAAATGTAATTATTTGGCTCTAAGAAAAATGCTTGAACAACGGTATCTTTTTTAATGAAAAGTAACGCAAGATTGAGTTCCTGGACGAAAACCAAACCACCTGATCCACTCTTAACCCCAATCCCCTTACCTGGTAACCATAACCATGTGATCATTACAGTAAAATGTCTAGTTAACAACGTTCATGAGCAAAATCATTTTTATAACACAAAGTCTAAGCAAATATAATTCATGTTTGTGTTGATATAGTACTTGTTCACAATTTAATCTGTTTGTATCGTATGAGTAGTGAAGTGTTTGAATATTCATGTGCATATTAACATGTGTCATATTACAAAACTTCAGACAATTTTACCAGTATCGCATCTTTTATTTTTAAGATATACAGAAAGAAAGCTCTATTTAAGGATAAAGGAATATTCATTTGTTGGTGTAAGAGTTAGATATATAAGTAAGATCTTAATTTAAGTAATAAATAATAAATGTATATATGCATATTCATGTTCTCACATGATATGTAAATCAGATTCTGATCTTACCCATATCACAATTTCCAATTTCTCGTTCGTCTAAATAGTGACGAAAAATCTGAAAATATTTTTCGACGACACTTGATACTCATAAAAAAAAATTGGATTTTAAAAGTACAATGTCAAACGTTTCTTATATTTATGTGAAAAGAGTAAAGTATAGATTTCGTTAAGGGGGTTAAAAAAGACAATTGAGACGGGAATAGAAATTGTAGTCTCGTCGACAATACTTCTGATGATACCGGCATGAAATCACTGGTTCCGCGATGTCTGGTCTCCGTTAGTTATATTACTAAAAGATACCTATGCATGGTGAAACGATCCGCGGGATAAGTCGCGGTCTGCTGGTTCGGTACATCCATCAAACACTTCAAGAAAAACTTGGAAAAATGACGACATTTCTCGGTAGTCATCAAGATAGCAACTCCCAAATCCAATTAAAATTGAGAGCCCTCGCGAATAGCTTGCTGCGTAATACTCCGGGGACCGATCAGCCATCGAATTATTACAGCCGAAAATTTCTCAGTTTTAATTTTTCTTCCTTTCTCTTTCTTTTTTAACTTTCGGTTTGTAATAGAAGCTTTGTCGCAACATATTGTTCTGGCTCTTACAGAAGCCATAGAAAGTTGTGTTTTTTTTCTTGTTGTTGTCTTGTGTAACATCATCACGTTAAAGGAACCTGTTATTTAGCTAGGATGTTAATTACTGGCAATTCCGAACTTGAATTCGGGATACGATATGAAATTAAATTGCTTTGTCGGCCTGTGAGCTTTTTTACATTTCTATAAAAAAAAATTACAAAAATATGAATTGATCTTGATGATGTTTAGGTTGGATGTTATTATATATTCTAAAATTCCATCATGATAGAATTCATTAGGTTGACTATATGTATGTTTTATTTTAAATAATAACAACAATTTAGCAATTTTTTAAACCTTTTCTTTCGTTTTGCCGCTTGTAATTTGAAAAGAACATTTCTGGGCGACCAAACTTAGCATCAATCAAATATTTACTCATAGTTGGATGCCATTGGTTAAATCTTCCCAAAACGCTGTCCTAGATAGTTCAATCTTTTAAATCCGAAAATCCGATATAATTAATGATCTTTAGATTTAATGAAATATTCGACAAAATGAAGAAACTAATGATAATAATAAAAGATGAGATTTGGTGCTCTATTTAGCATAAATCTGTCAACAGTCTTTTCATACTTTACACTAGATAATCCTCTTTAAGCAATTCCAAAATCCCTAACCCTTTTTTCTTGGAGTGTAAGAGTTTCGTTTAAGTTTTGTATCTACTATTTAGAGACATTTTAAAATTTACATATTGGAATTGATTTACAAAAATATTTGTGAAGTATAAGAATCATTTCTATTCAATAAATATCTTCACTATATTTTATTCATTTAACAAAACAAACCTGTAATATTTAACAGGTATTAGCGACTTTTCAGTTTGAGTAAAGACGTATTATTATTATTACATGAAAGGTCAACAAATCGAGTTTATAAGACGAGTGTATAAATCCATCTCATACAGACATATTTATAGACAAGATAATAACATCAGCTCTCGTTCAATATTGTTGAATAAACATCATTATAGCTTCAATCATTCGCATAATCTTAAAGGAGATCTCTATCTAACAAGTTAGAAAGTCAAGTGCTTGATTTTGAAGTGTTTCAGCTAATCTAAACTGCAAGTGACAGGGGAAAAACGTTATTAAAAAAAGATCAAATCAACTCGGTGATTTTTTATTAGCACATTCAAAGGGACATAGTTTTTATAAGCTCTTTACTATATAATAAATAACGAATGTTAGGTTATGTAAGTGAACTGCCAGATAACCCGTTATTGATTGAATTGAAGTAAACCTTTATTTTTGTTTGCATTAAATCCCTAAATATTTAATGAATTTCAATTTTTGGAGAAATAAAGTTTTACTAACTTACTAACTTACGCATATATCAAGTCGAGTTTATTTAAATGAAGCATAAAGTAGAAAGGGTACATTGGCTACTTTTTTTTAAATTAAAAATGCTTAAAGTGATGAATACACGTATTATGCTGTTTTCTTAGTGCATAAGTTGTTTTTGTGTTATATATTTATATTGTTGTTGTCGTTGTCGTCTGAAAATATGTCAAAGAATAACGTCTGCAAGAAGTGATTTGAAAACAAATTGCTTGTAAGGTTGATCAAGTGTTGAGCCGACCTTACACTTTACTAACACCATATCTATGACAAAAGTTATGCACCAGGATAATTTGTGTAAACGGAAGATGTTCTTGACTAAAAAAAAACCATTGCTTCTTTGGACAATATCTCAAGAATGTAAGAACATCATACATCCGAGGAATGTGTTATGCTGGTTGGAATTATTGGACTGTGACGTCATTTGACAATTTTGATGTTTCATTCATATATCCTTCCTCTGTTCTATTTAACACCGTTTGTTGATGCAAGCCTTTTTTTATCACTGATATCAATATTTCACACAGATATATATGCCTATCTAATATTTGTGTACACTTATATCTGTTAGGATATATAAATCAGTTTAGTAGGCTTCGAAATGATAATGGATCCATTGTTACACAAAATTAATTAAACTTCACGATATATTCATGAACATAATAAATGAATCCTGTTACATTCAAAATAACATACTATAAATGAACACAGTTTCCGAGAGCCATGTTCTACAATAGAACAGTATATCTATGTCGTTCGTTGTTCTTACTATGTAAACTTTACATGATATCATCCCTTACTCATCCAATGACGATGAACCTACGCAGTGTATTATGTGCTTTGTTTACAGTGTCGTATGTTATAGTATTAACCACGTATAACGTTGCGCATATATATAAGCCTGTACGCTCTGTGACTCGTTCCAGCGCAAAACAGAAAAGAGGCGAAATACAAAGTTTATACCAGAAAATGATATAAATATCATTCTTATCAACAAAAGTAACATAAATATTATATTTTTGCTACATCGATTCTGCTCAATGTCCCGATACGGTTGGCTGTCTTCTTCTGTTGGATTCGCTTGATATTTCAAAAGCTCTCATTTTTTCCCCTCTCTCTCTTTTTATTGAAGTAGTCGAGACAGGGGTTGTTTTACACGCTGATGCTCCCGTGGTGTGAAAATATGTCCGCGCTGCCGGTATTTTCCGCCTACAGTGTAAAGCTTGTGCCGTCTGTTTCGCACGCAAACTGACACTTGGCAGACTATAGTTTTGTATAGTGATTGAAGAAAGATACCTTTAATATATGTATAACATGAAGCAACAATTCTTATCAATAGCACCACACACACACACACACATATATATATCAAAAAATAAATAGAGATAGACACATCAATTTAAAATTCTCCTGCAGAAATTTGTAACGTAAAATAAAAATTCCTGCAAAATATAATATATATATATATATATATATATATATATATATATAGATTTATATATATATTGAAATATATTTATATATTATATTATTTATTCATATTTACATATATTCATATTTATATATATACGTATATATGTATGAATAATTGAAATTGTAGTGAGTTGGAAAATCCAGAACAGTGAAAAACCTTCCAGCCTATATATCTATATATAGAGGCCTATATATTAAACAAAGTTACGTGATATGGATTATACTTGATTGCGCTTCCGTTTATGATAATTTTTCATGAAAATTAATTTTCTCTTCTATCAATGGAATTACTGATTACTTGCGGGGATGTATTTGCTTGAATATCACACAGTTACCAAATAATACATTCTCTTTTCGTGAAATCAGGAGCGGAAAAATATTTACCAACAACTAGATTGAATTTAATTCTTGAATTTAGTGTTATTTTGTGTTTGTTATGTAATATTAAAGATAAAATGAAACAGGCTCTACTCTAATTGTCTTTCATGTGTGTTACCCAGAGTTAAGAACTTATGCCAAAGTCAACCCTGCATATAGTGTTCCTATTTCTACGGTAGATCCTTAATGTGTCTATCTCTTTACTTCAAATAGAAAATCGTTAAACCAAAAAAAATTGTTTAATCATCATCGAATCGCTTTTTGTTATAACATCTTGTACCGACATTCCGCCTTTTTCACTTTTGCTTCAATTTTTTTCTTTATTTTTTTATTCTATTTGTTTTTCAATTTTTGTTCTTTCTCTTTTTAGGTGAAAATAAAGACAAGCGAGTTGTATAAGAGTAGTTCGATCTCGACCATTACAGCGGTCGACTACACACGGATTAACTGGCACTGTGCAATTATCGGCTACACCAACTCTTTCGTATCAATCAATCACATGACATGTGATGCATACACAGTCCCTATGTTTCTTCCATGTCACTGCACCACATAATATCGTATCTTTGAAAATATAATTTTCTCTCTTCAAAGCCCCGTAATTGTCCCGCCGATAGCTAACTTCGTTGGTTTGTTTTCCTCTGGGAATTACACTTTTAGTATTGTTATTTGGCATCTTCCTGTTTTTTTTTTGTTTTTTCGTTTTTAAATTCCTGTTTTTTATATTCTTAATGTCATATGCAGCATCTTGGTACTACCTCGCAAATTAGCTGTTTAAAAAAGGAATAAAAAAAATACGAGTTTTTGAAGTGTGAAAAGAGCTGAAACTATAGGCATGCTCCGAGGTAGTTTTATTTCCACAGAAACGTTCTCCAAGGAGGCCCGGGGAACGTCCCATATGCATAAGCTTCCATTCCGCATGGCAGAATTGCAACAAAACGACTGATTTCCATAACCTAACAGGCGTGAAACTTACCGATAAATCGACACAAACGACAAGGCGTTATTGCATGATATATATATACGAGGATTTGGCATTCTATTCAAGGCATACCGACCTGTGCGTACATAATATGCACAATGATGCTGGCTGCATTAATATGATATAGGGTTCTATGGGACAATTGTGTTAAAAAGATATGGAATTTACCAAATACCGTAGTGAAATATTCCCCCCCCCCCTTATATCCCCCCCTTTGTTTACTCTACGTATGTGATTTTGTAATGTAAAAAAAATGTATTAGCAACTAATGGGAGTTGTTATTTCAAATTAAGACGTCACTTAAGCCACTAAATAAACGGATATTTTTGGCAACTATTATATTAACAGGTCAGTGAAAACCAATGGTCTACGGACACGCCCATTGGTCAATGGACACGCATGGTATACAGAACTGGGTAAACAGCAGCTCCCTGTTTGCAACAATGTAGCTATTAATAGATAGTTCAAAACAGTGCTGTTGTGTTCCGAAAGAAACTTCTCTTTGCATAATACATCATTTGTCAACAGTGTTTGTTCTTATAGTATGAATGTTGCATTATGAAATATCTACAAACATGAGAATTGTTTTGTTTTTTTCTGTTGCAAAATAAATAATCCAGGCCAAACATTAATATTCAAAATGGAGAATATAGTTCAATTTTATAGCATCTCTATCTTCTCTATAGGTAAACCTTCATTTGCATATAAGAAGCGAGACGCATTATCTCTTGCGGTATAACTTTGTTTAAACGACACCAGTTTAATGTCATTTTCTTTGGAAAGAAAGCATATTTTATTATACTCGTACAGATCATAGTCGATAATCTCGTGAGTGATTTTGGTTCATAATGTAGAAAAATAGTTTTGTATTATTTCTAAGTTACTATGAAACACAAGAAGTTGTAACTGCTCTAAAGTAAGTATATGAAATCACAGGAATGTGTTACGTCAATATGAATTAAACTCTGAAGAGTAAAATAGAAGAACTAAACCAAACATGAATTTGTAATTTATCTAAACGGTTTACTCTTGGTTAGCTTTACCTAATACATGAATATTAAATATTTCATGACTGCAAATATTTACAGAAGAAATGTATGTTATATGTATTGCATGAACTTAATTGTATTTTATGTATGAAATATGGATTGCATGAATGTGGTATGTAGGCCTTTTGTATTTGTGTAGTATGTACTCATGTATTGTGCATTGTATGTATATCTAATATGTATTGTGTGTATGTAATATGTAGACCTATTGTACTTTTGTATTATGTACGCCTTTACTGTGCATTGTATGTATATCTAATATGTTTTGTGTGTATGTAATATGTAGACCTATTGTACTTTTGTATTATGTACGCCTTTACTGTGCATTGTATGCATATCTAATATGTATTGTGTGTATGTAATATGTAGACCTATTGTACTTTTGTATTATGTACTCATGTACAGTGCATTGTATGTATATCTAATATGTATTGTGTGTATGTAATATGTAGACCTATTGTACTTTTGTATTATGTACGCCTTTACTGTGCATTGTATGTATATCTAATATGTTTTGTGTGTATGTAATATGTAGACCTATTGTACTTTTGTATTATGTACGCCTTTACTGTGCATTGTATGCATATCTAATATGTTTTGTGTGTATGTAATATGTAGACCTATTGTACTTTTGTATTATGTACGCATGTACTGTGCATTGTATGTGTATCTAATATGAGTTGTATGTAATATGTATCATATGTAAATTATTTGTTTATTTGTTTTATTTGTCCTGTTCATCAATCACTGAGATGGGCCCACATCACTTACAATGATTTAATATGACTCGTATACGTTTGTTATACAAATCATTTATGACATATAAGCCTAGGCCTAAGCCTATATAACTCATAATATTTTCAGTCGCAATTTCCCTATATTTCTTGAAGAAAAATTGTGACTGCAAGTAAAACACGCCTCGCTTGTAGAAGTGCGGGCATTCAAGCCTTGAAAATACTGGTACGATTGTTAAGGGGCCGAAAAACCGTTACAACTTGAGCTAGAATTTGTAGTAATTGCAAGTATAGTTAGGAAATATTTTCCAGGGAAGGCCTATTTTAATGTGGGGGAAGTCGAGACCCCGATTAAACAATTTTTGCTTGCTCAAATGAGTCCATCGATGGACGTTTGGTTCTGGTCATACGTGGTACCAGCGAAAATAAAATGATTTTTATCAACGTTATATAGCTCAGACAGGCGACACTGGTTACACACTGTAATATTTTACCAGTTGCCATGACATTGTGATTCTAAATTTACGCTTATCGGAGCACGTTCCTACCTTATGTATAAACCATTATCATATGTGTATAAGATATATGATTCGTGTTAAAGCGTCGTCGAGATATGCATATGCATATATATTAATATATATATATATATACATATATATATATGTATATACGTGTATGTATATACGTATATGTATATGTATTTATATATATATATATATGTACATTGATCATATATATATATATATATATATATATGTACATTGATCTTCAGATTAAATATTTCAATCTATTTCATTGAAAGTTTATTTATAAGTACATTTGCACGTCAATTAGTTGGTGGAGTTTTGTTGTTGTTGTTGAATTTCCGGCACCTCTAAACTTGCTCAAAGTGTTGCCATGCATTTCCCCTGAGTAGCCACAATCATAAAATGAGACCAGTTGTTACGAATTGGGTTATTAGGTTATATGACAACTATACAATAGATAACGAAAGATATATTGCGTGCAAACGTTATTCCATACCATGTATCAGGGTATGTATTTATTACTATATTATGTAGTGTTTCACAGAGTGTAACTTCTGATGTTTTTATCACACTGGTATTGTAAAGCAGTTTACTGCGTTTAAATAAACATGGCAAAAATGTTCCATTCTTTCGTCACGATCCATTTTGCACACAAAAAAAAAACAAAAAAAAACAACTTGATGATCACGTGACGTCCAAAGTGATTTAATAACGCTGTTAGAAAAGACAAAGTTACCCAAGGGTCACATGTCTTCTCATTTTCTATCCCCTCCCCTCCCCACTCCAACCCCCACCGCAAACATCTCTCATCTAGCAATGTACTGCAATCTTTACGCATCCCCGTCACCCGACTTTGCGCCATGCGCCTTGCTCCCTATGCCATAAATATTTTGGCAAATTTTACAAATTCGATAAAAGGCTGAACTGAGTTTCTGTCAATCATTAATGAGGCGTTTGGTTAACCAGTATGGTATGAGACCCCAAGATGAAAGTGAGTATTCCTTGATCCTCCCTCCCCGATCAGACCCCGCCCTCTCCCTTGGTCTCTCTCATCCAATCAGACCCCGCCCCCTCCCTTGGTCTCTCCCACCCTGATCAGACCCCGCCCTCCCTTTTGGCTTTGGTAAATATGGATGAATTACAGATTGGTTATTTAAAATGTTGACATTGTATGACCAACAATTTAACTGTAGGGCTGTTCTGCTAAGTTCCTGTCAAACTGTTCATTCCTTGATCCTATGATTGATTAACAGATTAATTCAACGTTAGCTATTTTTCTCGGTGTTAATCGTTTGATATTTAGTCCTTTCATTCTTCCTTACTCTTTTCTTTCTTTAATTTAATCAATTATATTATATGCAACTGTTTGTTATATACATATTTCCTTCTAAGAAAGTTTACCGTTGCAAACAGTTTTTCAAAGTTTTGTCAGACAGTCTTTTGAAAGAACAGATGTTAGGTTGTGTGCCTGCCGTGGAAGGGTTATTGTTACGGCACACAATGGACTACAAAACAACAAAACACGGTAGAATAGAGAAGCAAAGATGTTACTGAGACCGCCTAAGGGAACAACATTTCGGAAAGTTACACAAAACTCGTTTTTTCTCGGCTTCTTGTGCGTTAATTACAGCCTATTTTTCTAAAACAAATTTGCAAAGTCTGCCTAGCATGTAGAAATATATATATATATATATATATATATATATATATATATATATATATATATATATATACACATATATATAAATATAAAATAAACCGTATATATGATATAGGGAAAATATAATACAAAGAGAGATGAACGCAAACAATGTATCTATAGTTTTTTTCTCTCCAAATATCTTGGATGGAATATTTGCATCTGTTCTGAAAAGTACTGAACGTATAGTGTTAGAATTTTCTTAAGGATTAGTTCCAACCAAGTCTTAGATAAGGTTTCACTTACAGCGACATGTGTTAGTCTTACACTTGTTTTGAGCAATATTATTATTATGATCGCCCAATGGAGTTGCACAAACGTTGTTACGAAAGATGTATCTATATTGGCTAAACCGCCGGACGCCAGAGTTTATTGTCCACAGACGCCAAAAAAAGACATAGTTTTACAAGACTCATATAACAATAATTGGTTCCATCCTCACATGTACCATCTGACTTTGTTGCGAAAAAGTTATATAGTTTAACTCTAAAGCATGCAGTTAACAGTTCAAAGCTAAAAATAGAACAGTGTGAACGATCTTATAATGGTCGTGTGTCCACCAAATGTGATTCCACAGTTACTGGCACGTGCAGAAGAATACTCCGCGGGAATATATTCACTGCATGAATACCATAGACTAGTCGTCAGGGTTAATAGTGGGGGAGGGTGGGGGAAGATAACGCTACCTCCTGGCCCCCTTCAAACTCATTAGAATTTTATGGGCAAAATTGTTGACACTAATAAACTTATGTCGATTGTGGGGGGGGGGGGGGGGCATAACATTGGGCAGATATTCAACCGAACTCCTGTCCATCCTTCCCAAAGAAAAGTTTGAATTTTTTTGACTCAGCCTTGTTTTTTGTTTGTGATTTAAATTTATCCTGTGAGAAGGAATATGTTTTTGTATCATTTCAATTTTCACATAAATGTGTATGCAATTCAAAAGATACATCGTTAAGCTGTTAGCAGAGGTTAAATTGGTCTTTACTGTAATGTTCCATATGGAATACTGTTGGTAAAATCGATTCGATAAGTAGAATATTAAAAATATTAAGTAGCATATTAAAAATATTAAAAATACTAAGGATATCTACAACAGGAGGAACAAAATATGATATATTTCGATAAAATAATAATATATTTTAATAGGCAAAGTAATATAATTCGTTTTCCATTGTCAAGACGAACTAAAATTACCTTAGGTGTGGTAAGACAATGTGGGGTGTGGGGTGGGGTGGGGTGGGGGAGGGGTGGGGAGGATGGTGCAATTAAATCTTTTGTTAAATCGAATTACAATATGTAAATACTTTGTGTGTCTCCAGCCGAATTTTATATGCAGGCATCTTTCCACTTCTATACCAGAACAAAGAAATATAAATAAGAAAACGTTGAAACAGCTTGTAATCCATCCATGAAGCGACAGAGATTACAATTGTAAATAGACGGGGAATAAAATCGATCCTTCCATTTTACAGAAATCTATCTTTATACACCCGCAGGAGTCTCTAAAATGATTTAAGCGTGTATATCAATGTGCATGTGGGTTTGTATTGTTATATTTACTTTCCACACAAATCAATGCTATATTCCTTTTGACTTCTTGCGGCTACCGGCATTTTGCAATCATTCCATACACAAAAGGCTGCAGCATTGAGAATCAACAGAGAAAAGGGCGAAACAAACGAATAAGCCTGTCGCAAAGGAGTAGTATATCCAGTCTACTATTATCATACGGGTATAACAAACGCGTATATACCAGATTGCCTTATATTTTTATCATTTTATTATCTTACTTATAGAGTAATTGTTTTTTGGTAGGTTTTGGAATGATCTTCAATAGAATGTTATTTAGTTATAAAGAATTAAAATTATGCAAAAGGACTCGAAGAAAATTTTTCACATAATATGCTGTAAATTGAAACTCCAATTTTACGAAAGTTTTGACCCATGAATCTTATCCAATATTCTACAGACCTAATTTATTTTTTCCGGTTTTACATTTACCATGATAACTTTATTGTAATGTTTGTGTCTATAGATGCAACAGATCGCACTCAATACTTATCATATACGTACTACAAATCATCTAACTCGCTAACATACAACGCAGGCTACATGTAGTTTTTAAAACTAATAAATAAATGGTTGAACAACAACTGGTTGAATGCATGGGCATATACTTATAACAAGTGAATTTAGGGGTACACACTAATGAAACGAGATAACATGTCAATGAATCTTGTACACAGATAAAAATGAATAGTTTGAGAGCATTGTAATGGTTGGACTAGCGTGTAAATTCTCAATCAATTAAGGTCTGTTCTAGTAGGGAACGTCCCCTGAGCGATAGGGAAATAGATTATGCGGCGTTTACAAGGACAATTTGTCCAAAGTTAATTAGAGAAACCATAATTAGATACCAATATATATATATATATATATATATATATATATATATATATATATATATATATATATATATATATATATATATATATATAAGCAGGTATTTCTCGAGGTCTCGAATAGATACTGTGTTTTCTGTTGGTTTTATTTTATTTTATTATATTTTATTTCGTTTGTTGATTTGTGTTAATTATTGTTCGTTTTGTTTTGTCTGAACCATCAGTTTTACATGCTGCTTTGAGAAATACTGTTATAAAAGAAGATGTGTATACGCACAGCTATTAAATTCAGGCGGTAAATTTTAATGACTTTTTAAACACGTCTCAACAAAATAACTAATAAGAAAGCAATCACACGTAGAATGACTTTAATTGAATTATGTTTTTGTTACCAATAGAATATACTATTTGTAACTGATATGAAACAATAGAGACTCGTAAGTTAGTCTAGTTATAAGTATTGGTTGTGTGAGGTACCCGTTCGTTCTTTTGATATTCATTATTTCGGTCAGTTTTTCCAAAACTCAAAAGTTCTCTCCAACTAATGAGTTTGTAAATAATCAAACTATAAGAAATTCCTGACCTTATTTGCCAACAAAAGAATATCAAGTTGCTTATATAGGAAATGGCTTTAGTGGATAAAAGACAATCGTGTTGTAGACAAAAACATTGGATAGAAATACAAACGATTTGCAGGAAAGCATTTCGAATTTTAAAAAAAAAAGACTTTTTCATTATGTTTTGAAATGAAAGTTGAATTGAAAACTACTGCAATAGAATTTTATGAGATTTTAGTATAGAACAGTATCAATATTTTAAATGAAATTAATGAAAAGATTTGCATAGTAAGGTAATAATTTCTGGAAATTGCTCATTAAAAGTGGATTTTCAGTCTATTAAACCAAGATGGAATAATAAAGAACTCGTCCATCTTCTTTCAAAATCTTTGATTTGCTTAATTGATTCTACAAGCAATTGTGGTGGTGGTGGTATTTTCTGTTTTAGTATAGGCGACATTAAGACTGTTACAAACAACATTCCTTAATATAGATTTTGGAACATTTAAGATGATATTCAAATTTGATTTGATGATATTAGACCTGATGAAGAAGGCTTGGTTTCATGAATTCAATTTTTGAACTAAATTTTCGTTTCGATTTCAAAGTCACGATATAAGCAATATCTTTGATACCTTTTTGTCAATTACATGATACTATTTAAAATATGTACCCTTAAAAACCAATTCAGTCATTTATTTATTGAAAAACATAAATACATATTCCAGTAATGAACTGCTGAAAAATATATGTGATTTTTAATCAAATGATATAAATATGGAATGAATGAACCACATGAATGTCACACATTGAAGTAAACTGCAACTGGTAATCTCTTAAATAATTTGAATACATTTATGAGTATAATGGTACCCAAACTGCCAGCCCCTACATTAACAAGCAATATTTCAAAGACCCACACGGTTATCATATTTGACCTTTGGAAGGACAAGGTAAAATTTAAATATTGAAATCACATAATAGAGGATGCATATATTAATTATCTATCTGTTTGGGTACCAGCTCGAAAAATAATAGAAAATGTCAAAACTTGCGGAATGTTTCTGATTTATGAAAGGCGACAATTACCTTCTCCTTTACAATCATTCAGCTGAAAATACTGAAAACCCTTTTCTGAGATATAACTTTATGGAAAACATTAGAATGTTAATTACATAGAAAATTTTAAAATGGACTACTTATTATCATCAACTACATAATTGCTAGGTAATAAAGTACTTGCTACCAAATTAACTTTATCAGCACGTTTCTTAAGATGTGATAAACTCACAGAATGCATTGAAGATGATTGAAAAACCCATTTTCGTTTGCCCGTGAAGAGAGAAAAAAATGTTTCTTGCGTTGTTACTTAAATAATAGAAAAAACAAAGTAAGCAATTTTGTACAATAATTAATTATGGACGAAAACAAATTGTAACGTTAAATGGAAAGACCCGTGTTTATATGTCAAAGATTCAAATTCATTAAATACCCTATTTGACTTTCTAATAATGAATTAATTAATAACACGTGTTGTCCCTGAAAAAAAAACAGGTTTCACAATTTAATAATAAATGATATTATGATTCAGCTTCGTGTAGTAAAACTTGCCATAATCTATTTTTGGTCAGCATTTTCGTGACGAATACAGCTGAAAGGGTATCCTTTTAATTTAAAGACTTTATCGAAGTGTTTTGGTAAATTTTCGACGCTTATCGATACTCAAATCCTTTAACAATGTATGTCTTGAATATAATCCACTTCCAGTTAAGAGAACGAAGAAACAGTCGAGCACACCAAAAATCCGTTTGTTTTGTTTTGTTTTGTTTGCGGTTTATGTTATTATGAAAAGTGCCTGGGTGAAGGGAATGTTGAATATCGCACCAAATTCAGATATTACCCACTGACTCACATTCTTTCTTTGGGGGATGGTGGTGGGGGGGGGGGCGACAAAAATCTAGTAAGATATCTAATTTGATCAATTTTAATATTTTTTAGTGAAATTTGGGTAGTAGGTTTTTAGTAAAATTGCTGACCATTTATTGATCTATATTAAATAAATTAACAATATTTACGAATTTAATCTTAAACTCCAATGACATAATTTTTTTCTCGAGACAACTGTGAAAGTGTATCAGCTCATGTGATTCTGCTTATGGTTATATAACGTTAGACGAATCAAGCGCTTAAAGTAATAACTCAATTTATTCCCCTTTCCTTTCCCCATCACCACCACACTTAAAGGTTAATAATAACTCCATTTCCCCATCCCTCCCCTCGGAACATCAGCTAATGATCAATTTAATCAATTAATGACAATAACAAGATTAGCCCAGATGTGTATATGCAAATTAGGCTAGGTTCAGCTACATCTGTAACGAGAACGTCGTGTGCTTTATCACATCATTAATCGACAAGAAAGTAAAATTTGTCTTTGTAAATTATCGATTTGTTGTGATATCACAGGAAGGAAGTAAAAACATATGTTGTTTCGGTGTTTTTGGGTAGCTAAAAGTCAAGTACTATTGCAAACGGAACAAACCAGTATGGGTATGAAATAAAAATGTAATGAAGAAAGAAAAAAAAATCACGTTTCATGATAAACAATATTAATTGTGCATCTTTTTGTTTTCATAAAGGAAAGGAAAGGGATATCTCGAC
Organism: Apostichopus japonicus; assembly: GCF_037975245.1. Classification (NCBI taxonomy): domain Eukaryota; kingdom Metazoa; phylum Echinodermata; class Holothuroidea; order Aspidochirotida; family Stichopodidae; genus Apostichopus; species Apostichopus japonicus. The sequence goes on from NC_092566.1 coordinate 1,534,051, forward strand.
TGTTTCACAAACGGATTATATAATTACTCGTATTGGATTAAACGTATTATCCTGATTAGTGATTACCTTGTAATTTCCACATACCAAAGATTTTGACAACGAATCAACAATATTTAATCTAGAGCTGAATGTCTTTGTACTTCTAGTTTTAAAAAAACGGAACATTTTTTTATTGTTACAATTGATTAGTTTCATAAATAGAAGAACACAATGCAACTGGCGTTGGAATCAAATAAACCTCAAATATCTTAACATTATATTTTAAGTGAGAAATATGATAATTCTGAATCGGATGAGTGAATAAGTAATTTATTGAAACAAAAGTCAACATTTAATCTGTTGATTTTGTTACTCAAAAATTTGCTAATGTTAACAGGTGTTGAGCTGAACACCTGCAATCATTGCGTTATTAAGGTCATATTATGTGCCACAAACGTAAACCATACGAAGAGCAAACTATCATGCTCAAAACAATTGAAGATATAGTCATTTCTGTGAGGTAATGGGAAGGGAAGATATCCCTTCCCCACCCATACACCCCACCCCCCAATTAGTCAAGTGTTCACAATATGTAATACAATTTCAAGAAAATAATCGTTGGTGACAATGCAAATACAACGAAGGTATTTCTTTTAATTACCTATACGTTACCTAAGTAACATGTAGGTAATCACGAGTGGTATAAACATATATTTATTTATATATATAGAAAAATACAAACAAACTTACTTTTGCAAGCTCCTGGGGGCAGGGGGGCTCGTCGGGAATGGAGATCCATTATCATTGACATGGTTATTGAATGCATTCAAACAAGTTCTTATTAAGCGGAGGCTAACGGTAGGTATGAACTCACAAGAAACGCCTTTCTTTTTGATGTTGATAAAATATAAAGTTCTCACAACGTGCACGAGAAATCACTTAAATTAATCGATCCTTTCTCTTCCTCCGTCTATAATAAGGCCATAAAAAAATTGGATAAAAATTCTAATTCGTTTCAAATAGTTTTATAATAGTTACGTAATTCCAATTCTGTCAAGATAATGTTGGTGACACAAATAACGTTCGTGTAGAATTCACGCCTCGACTGTGCGTAATAAGTTTCAATGTTTGCGCAAGAATAACAATTAGTTGCCGTCTTACTCTTTAAAGAGAATCAATTGTGTAAATAAAACAATGCATTGTTGTTTTCCTAACAATAGTTTTGATTGTTCTTTCCTTTTCTTTCCTTTTGTTCTTTTTTTTTAGAGATGATGACAATGCCACGATTGAGTAATCAGGATGGCTGTTTGTTCTCGCACCGCTGGTGATATTTGACTCGATCAGTTTCCACGTATGAACGCTTTCCCGATGAAGTGAGATACTCCACAATCACATCAAGAAAAGAAACTCTTAATACAAACTTGGTCCTCTTTCTGACGATAATTATTAACCGAATATAATTCGTTACAGGTATTTTTTCTCGGTGAACAAACGGGTTCACTTTTTAAAACAACAAAATCGCAAACAAAAAGTTACAATTTGACTTGAGAAATCGACTAAGCGATGAAATCAAACTAATTAAAAAGGAAGTCCGTAAACCCAGAAGTTATATGCTCCCGCGGACACGTTCGGCTTGGTTGTGCGCAGGTGCCAAACGGACTTCCGGTTTTTACAAGTGCAGCCCTCTAGCGATGGGTTGTTAGCAACCACTTTCAACGACCGTGTCCAACACAAAGCGCTTTTATCATTGAATGATGCCGTGGCACAAAGAACCAAACTATACCTATAGTATGGATCGCCGTTGTGGTAACCATGAGAAACTTTTCCTTTGCTGAATGTCGAAGTTAAAGTTATAGCGATGCGTCCCGGCGCTAGTTCTTCCTTGCTTGATAATGTCAAACTATATCTGGTGAGATATATGATTGTAAACACAAATTTTTCCAAATAATAAGGATTTCAGCGTAAAAAGGTAATAAAACAAAATACAGAAAAAGGAATAAGCTTTGCCGTGAGTGCAGTTGAGGAAAACCCAATGTGTACACACGAAAGCTTTCTGTTAACAGTTTGGTTTCGGCTGGTAGGTGTGTTTGTCACGCTCCAACACACTGAACAACAAGTAGACTTCACCTAGGCTTTTGCAAGTTAGACAAATGAGCTGGTAGTGATAAATGTGGTAGATTTTGCCTTTTATTGCTTGCAGAATGGCAAGTTGTACAGACTATCGTAAAAGGGGAGCTGAGAGAGATAGAGAGAGAGAGAGAGAACTGTGAACACTTCTTTGATTTGTATATATATATATAATATATATATATATATATATATATATATATATATATATATATATATATATATATATATATATATATATATATATATATATATATATATGTATATATATAGGCTTATATTAAAATATTGTTGTGCTTCTTGAGACTGATGCTATTTGAACTACAATAACAATGGTGTTGAGTTTACAGTTATACATCTCTAACAGAACCGTTCGCACGGTGTAATCCCCCAAAACCAAACGCCTCTATTATAAAATCGATTACTCGACCTTCTAACCAAATATTTAAGTATTCCCCTAAATAGTCACGCTGAGCAATTTCGAATCATTTGTATCATTTTACACCAAAGATAGATTGATTATCGCATTTGTTTATTCAAGATTGTTTACAATAGTGTCCTCTTTGTAAACAAAACGCCTCTTGTCCTCGAGGTAGCATTCCAGATCAAAACAATTAAGAATATCACTTTTCAAATAGCTTGTTTAAACCACTGAACCAAATTGGATACGCTCTCTTTGCCTACTTAGGTCTAATAATATAAATATATTGACAACTTCAACAAGTACGGTACTCTATACCACTACACACCAGTTTCGCGAATAAACTTGAGCTATTTCCTAAACGCTTGTAATTCGGTAAGTGGCTTAATTTCATGGCAACTTGACATCTCAACGACTCAACTTCAACCAACCGATAGAATCAAGTGGTTAAGCCTGTTAAATTTCTCGCTTCAAGTGTGATAGGGGCGACTGGTATAGAAAATTAACCAAAACGCTCGTGCAAGTCACACGCCGTAATCGCGTTCATTCAAAAAAACATTTTTAGCAGTAGTAATGTTAGTTTGTTACGTCCCATTGTCCTGCTCTACGCTCTTTTCTGATTGGCTGTCGGTGGTTTTTCATTACAGCTGTTGATTGGTTACTAGAAAACAAAATCTCATGATGCGCAAGCGCTTAGCGTCTCCTATTTACTCCAGTGTAATACGTATGCTGATATGATAGTAACTACAAAAAAGTTTCTCAGTGGGAGGGATAAAAGCGAGTATTGTAGAACGAGGTGACAGCTAAAAGAAGACAGGGAATGTTGCTGGGGCGAGGGAGGGGGTGGAGAGGGGTTTGGGGGAGGATAGGACGGCTAGCTTGCAATGAAAGTAGCAAGCCTTTGTTGCGGTTAGAGCAGGATTATGCAGTAACTATGCAACCTTATTAAAAAGTCATTTTAAAGCAAAAGGAAGTTGTAGTAAATGGATTCAAGACCGCTGAAGCCACGTTTTAACTTCTTCTTTTTTCTCTCTCTGTGTCAATTTGAGGATAGTTTGTTTGTTTGATAAAGTTCCTGAGTACAAGAGGTTTGATGCATCCCTTTGGGAAAGACATTGTAAGACCTTCAACGGGTAACATTACTTTAGTATAAAGGCTGTTTATTTTTTTGGGAGGGGAGAGGGAAGGGTGGTGTTTTTTGGCAAGAAGGGGAAGGGATGGAATGACTATGGGGATGGATTGCGTGTACATAGATTTTGCAAACCGGATTGCGAGGTGTTGATGGTAAGGTCTATGCACTGGGGTGCACAGGACTTCAAAGGTGGGGGCCAACTCTGATACCCCCGAGTAAATTAAGGTTTATACATGAACCGCTATGGAACAGTCAAGGGTGGATGAGGGATTTTATAATGGATGAGGTGCGGGCCTGGAGCGGTTGAAGACGACGTTTAGAGGCCAAATGGTGCATTCTGAGGACTATAAATTAGGTATAAATGCAGGTTTGTGGTAATAAGGCATAACAATTCTTGAGGTTGAAAATAAGGGGGTGTACGACCCACACCCCTGGATTCCCGTCTGAGAGTCCTAGGCCAGTAGCAGTGGTCTAATTGTTTCCGACTGGATATGAAAGAGTTCCTCAACTGATCATTTTACCCTACTGATGATAGAGGTGCGCTGGGGTGCATGGAGGTGCATGATCCACGCCCCCTAACATTTGCGCTTCCCACCTGGTCAGTGTCTCGAAGGAGGGGTGTGGTGTGGTCAACTCTTTTTGTTTTATGGGAAATCTACTTCTAATGGTTACCCCTTTAAAGGGTAATCGCGAATAAAAGTACTTAACTCACATGGCTATGTACTCTTAATATATTCTTAATTAATGACTGACATTGTGTACTCGTAACAGATGCAATTGTACTCACAATATGAGTACCTTGAACACTCTTCTTAATTTGATTAAAATTTCTCTCTAAGTCAGTACAGTGTCAGTTAAGTGTTTGGTTATTAATATTATTTTGAAAACAAGTGAACTAAAAATCCATGTGGGCTTGACAACAATCGATGGTTCTCTGAACAAATATGAGAACGTATTCATAAACATAACAGTAATAAAGATATTGGTATACTGTAACAATTCTTTGATTGTTTTAGACCAATCGCTTTACATATATTTACCGATAGCTTATGTATATGTAGTTCGAATTGGTTAGCATCATGATTGATCTCTGGAGTAATGTTACCAAATATAGAACTAGCATGGTTCGATACAGGTGAAAAACGCCTAGTGGAATTACGACCTTCCTTACCGGTTTCGAACCTCTGGACATACAATCAGCGTCCATAGCCTAGTGGCTATGGTGTCATTATATAAAGCGGAAGGCCCGGGTTCGAATGCCGGGGGAGACTGGACGATTTTCACTGTTCTGGATTACCAAATCATTGTATACATACACACACACAAACGATATATATATATATATATATATATATATATATATATATATATATATATATATATATATATATATATATATATATTGCACAGAATTACGTTTCTCAAACTGAATATCAATTATCAAAGATAATAAATGTAATTATCATGACTCATTTTTATTTAATAATTAATATAGTTCTGGATAGAATTTTTCTCCCAATATTCCAAATTTGATTCAAAACGAAAGCAATATACCCCTCCTTCCCCTCCCCCCAATCCCCATCAAATCTAATGTTGTTAAAATCTTCCAAAGTACATTTCGGTGGCAGAGAAAAAAGTATTCGACGTTAACTGTATATCTTGTCTTCATATTATATAACTGTATCAATATTTATTTTTCTTTCTGGATTTTACTTTTCTGAACTAATGTTTTTATTTCCTCAAACGATATACCAGTACTTCAATGAATACATGCCTTTTCTTTTAAAATTTGGCAAATTTGCAAAAAAATACAAGTGTATATAAGTTAAAACAACCAGTATCACAAAGTCGGTTGTCGACTCTTTCTCTCTCTCTCTATCTTACTCTTGTCTCTCGGAAACCGTTAATCAAAGGTTTGATTCTCAGCGTAGCAAAACGAAAGCTCTCAAATTCATTTCTTTTTTATCAAGGGAAGCGTCGGTTAAAAGCTCCACTGTCTCCCAAAGGACGATATTTTCCTGACCAAGGCGTAATTTTTTGGGAAAACTGGACATAAATATCACAAAAAGCAACAAACAAAAAAAAAGAGAGAGAAAAATATAAAGAGGAAAAACCTGGGAACGTTTTGATATCTTTTTGAGAGTAAAAAAATTTAAACTCAAAACTTGTCAGCTTTTCCTGGCAACGATATACTTTCACTTTTTTTTTCCTTTTTTTTTTTCTCGAATTGAAACTGGAAACCTATGAATTAATGCATAGGATGAAACATTTAAGAGAAGGCCAAATCGCCCAAATTGTGTGAAAATCACGCGTTCTAAAAGAATTCAGACCCCGTTGTGATTAACTTCACTTTAGCTGTTGTTTTTTCTCGTCTAAAGGGAACATATTTTTCTACGTTTATGACAATCAGAAGGGTAGAATATTACGAAAAGGAAGCATATCGACTTTCGACGACCCGAGATTGTAATCGCCTTTAAGAGGCGAAGTGACACATGTACGAGGTAAATGGGGAGTACGGAATATTAATAGGCCCGGATAGGCAAGGAGCGGTGGTGTTTGTTGACTGGAAAACTATACGGAGTGTCCAAGTAACAAGGAGCCTCATTTTTTTTTATCTTGCTTGAAGTTTCGTGAATTTTCAAGGGGGTATCTGACGAGGCTGCTTTCAATTAAAATTTCGGAATCATTGACTTTTTAAGTTTTATTTACCGTGAAGGTGTCTTAAGGAGTGGTATAGATATGTAGGTTGCTGGCATGACGTGATAACGTGACAATCACTGACCGCTGCTGTCAGGGTGTCAATCCAAGAGATACAAAAGTGACGACTTGTTGAAATCTAAGTTTCTCTCGAAAAGAATCAACGTTATCAGTATAATTTACAGAAAGTCATATTACGCGTATAGGATAGGTATATTTTATATTAATCCGTATTTTATTTCGCCTCGCCTTACGTCGCCTTTCTCTCCCTCCCCACTCCTCCCCACCCCACCCCCACCTTCATCCCTACCATTTCGTTTCTTTTTAAAACATTTTTTTTGTTTAAGAGCATATTGGCTCAAGGAACAATCTTTAGAAAATAAAACAATATTACATATTAATTTTTTTCTTACGACAAATATTGTCTTGGACTTTACGTTTCGATACCACTTTCTGGTTTCGATAAATGTCCCTGTTAGAAGCGAAGGATCATTAATAAAAGCGGCTGTACTGCATAGTTTAGTCAGTTTCTTATAGAAGAAAGAAAAGTCTATAGGAAAACACAAAGACCGTTACTGATGCATGTTACCAATGAATTTAATAAAACTAAATTATAAATCGAAATCATACTGAAGTGTCCCCCCCCCCACCCCGTTGTTTATTTTCAAGTTATAAATATATGTTTGAAAGGAGAAAAGAAACCCGTTTGGCTCGAATGGGATTCGAGGCCTGTGACCTCAGAAATGCAAGGCCGTAAAGCTCTATTCAGATATGCCCCACCCCCTCCCCCTAGATGGTGATGATCCCTTTGCTAACATTTGTAAACCAGTTCTATAACCCAAAATGTCTTACTATTTTAAATCGCTGTTATTGTTCTGTTCATCCTTCTGTTTTTGATTTACTAATTGAGTTATTTAAATATTTTAAGTAATTTATTAACATTTTTTTAAAAAGAAATGTTTTCCAGACATATAGGACCAAATATGTTGTAACGTATCAACCTGCCAATTGTTGTATTGTCGGGAGATACTGACTAAAGGGAAAGTTTGACGTAATATGCTAAACGTGGTATAGCACATAGTTAAAGGGAAAAATTATCAAACAATAAAAGCGATATTGAAATGAAACCGTTTGGAAGGCACTTTTCACTAATAAACTTAGATTAATCACGTTAGTAATTCAATGTTATCATTTAAGCGCGTCATAATCATGTATTATACTTTCATTAAAATTAAAACCTTAAAAGCTTGACTCAAAATTACACACAAAACAACTACAGTAGTGTATATACAATGTACTAAGCATTTTCAAGGTTAAGTGGGTGCTGAAATTCATTTTTGTGTACTCTGTTGTTTAAGTGAATTATAAAAGATAACAGTTTATTATCAAATTTAAAACGAACAGATTGAAATCAACACGGACTATCCTATAGGACTGGTCATCGTCAAAAAACACACTTGTTTGTTAAAGGAGAATACCAGATGGTTATTTATCTTCAAAGCAATACTAGACCAAGAGACATTAAAATTATTTTCTAATTTTATGGTTTATATTGTATACTTATGCTCAAATTCTTCATAAAAGCTTAATATACAAAGCCTCAAACGTATCCGATGTCTGGATTTTTTTTTTTTGAAGGAGGGGTGTTTTGTTTTACTCCTTTGTTCAGATCTGCGAATTAAGAGTGAATGTCAAAAGTCAACTCTTTGCTGTTTTCTTTGTTAATCTAAATTGTTAACCCATAGGCCTACATATAAATATTTTGGTAAAAACGTATCGTATAACTCGATTTCAAACGTAAAAGTCAAATTAATGATCCACTTCAGAAATATGGAACGAGCATTTTTCGCAACGAAACGTAGAAGTTCATTATAATTTCCTTTTAATGGAAAGACATAAAAGTAACCATCCCGTGACCCATATATACGTCACTTATACGCACAATAAATGACCGCTTTCTTCTTAAAAAAAAAAAATCTCCTCCTGAACTGCTAAGAGCCTTAGTCATGACAAAACAAAAAGTCTTCCGCAACATTTCAATTTTAGATGCTGTATTTTTACCAATGATGTGTATCGGTCACGCAACGTCGCGAGTAGCTTATTCGGTTTCCTTGCCAAATTGATGTATTTAATTCCGAACTACTGGGATTCACACACACAGACTGACACACAGAGGAAAAAACATCAAATGTTGAATCTGATATAAGATTGGGGAAAAATTATACTTCCATTATCAATCCGATGACAAAAAGACCTATATTTGAAAAGAATAACCGAACGATTGGATTCCATATGCGCATGAATATTTTGGGATCTTATATACTATATATATATATATATATATATATATATATATATATATATATATACACATATATATATATATATATATATATATATATATATATATATATATATATATATATATATATATATATATATACACACACACATATATATTGCTGTTTCACTGATATTTCCCGTGATTGTATCTCATTAGTAAGTTGTAGACCAAGTAAAATTTCAAAAGTATTCCACGACTTTCTAGTAACATGGCAGCAACATTATATGCTATTGATTACACAATGGAGTCAAGTGTGTTAATATAAACCACACAGGAAACCATTTCATTGTTTACCATCCTGCAATCAAGTTTAATAATATCAGTACTACCTTGATCAATAAACACCGTACGTCATATGAATGACATAAGGAAATAATAAAAATCCAATCTTTACTCTTTCAAATGGCAGATTCGAAACCATCTCATGTATTTATGATAGTATAATGATAAGAACGCTTTTTAAACATACCCCTTCATGAAGGCAAATCTGTTTATATCACAGCATAGAAAGTTAATTCTTTTTGTTACAAGACATAGAAAGTTAGTTCCTTCCGCGACACCACATAGAAAATTAGTTCTCTTTTCGACTCCACATAGAAGTCAGTTCCTTTTGTGACACAACGTACAATGTCAACTTTCTCTGTTAATAATATAGAAAGTTAATTATATGTGCGACTCCACACAGAAAGTCGACAATCCTTGCTACATAACATATACATTTTCATTCTTTTGGGGACACCACATGAAAAGTCCAATCTGCTACATAACATATACAAATAATTCTATTTGCGACACAACATACAAAGTTGATTCTCTTTTGCCAAAAAAATAAATAAAAAATAATTCACCTCGTCGGACATCGCATACAAGTCAATTAAGTCAATTTATGCCACCACATAGTCGTGTGCCATTGAAAGCTATACACTACAGCAATACATAGCTAACTGCTTTCATCTGGCATCTTGCGTGACAACATAAGACAGGAAACAAATAAAAAACATATGTAAACAAACACAAAATGTGAGAGATAGAGAGAGGGAGGGGAGAGAAGAAAAGAGATATTATAAATTTTTTTTTATTATTAATATTTAATATTTATTAATGTTTCCCTCTTCATAGATGAAAAGTTTCCAGTGGCAGAATAAACACCACATCTATGATTTATAGCTTCATAACATTCTGGAGACAACTTTCTTATCATACAAGACTTGTCAATATTAAAAACAATACTTCGCCTTATCTGTTAAATCTGTTATAGGCAGACATATCTAATAGCGATAATCCGTGTCGACAGGTGTGAATTATGTAACTAATGAATATGTATTAGTTACGCAACCACTAAACCTTGTGTAAAGTTTAAACGAGATACGGATGATTAAATTTGAGACACAGAAGTGCAAAACCTTGTGTAAACAGTTTTATCCGTTCTAATTATGTAAATGTGATGTAATGGTTAGGTCTCTCGACTAAATTGATGGAAATTTACCCTATAATTTATGCATAAATGTATATGATAGGGAAAACGTCGTCCCGAAGAAACCGGGCCCTAATTAATATTGCACACTCATGATTTGTCAAGGTGGCATCAACCTACATTCGGGTGAGAAAACGTTACCACGAGAATTTTTTTTTTTGTGAAAATAGTTAACAAGTGACCCAGTTAGAAAATACACCCGCGAAAGCCTTATTCGTTAGTTTCCATGGAAACGATAACTTTCTAGGTCATGTTTCGTGGAGTGAGGAGCCCCCGATGAGACCTGGAAAGACCAGAACAAGTTACAGGCGTCGCTCTTTCCGATCTATGAACTTTGTAACGTCACACCTTGATGAGCCTAAATCTTTATGACAACAGTGCATGGATGCCAGTATATAGTAAAGTATCGTTCATATTATACTTGCGAAACCAGCAGTGAAACGAGACTTTATATACTACTACGCGCGCAAGTTACTCATTCCGCTCTTGTCTCATCCAACAATCTTGTGATGCGTGGAGAAGCTTCTATCGATAATAACTGTCCTCGGAATGTTTTGATCAATTCTGATGGAATAAAGGATTATGCTTGAATTAAATATTAATAACGCTATAACACGGCTGTCGTGATCAGAGCGACCTTACCCGTTGATGTTAAGCAGTAATCGGTTACCGCCTCCATCTCCATCTCTTTCTGCCTCTCTCTCTTTCTCTGACTCTCTCATTTCTACGCGACTACCGAAGACAGGTTTTTCTCTGAGCTATCGTATCACTAACTTCTCTTTCTCCCGTCAGGCCTTTGCTTCGTAATTTTTTTGCGGTGGAGAATTTACACATAAATGAAGAATCGTGCTAACGTAATTTTTTGTCTAAAAACAACCCATGTAACATCGTAATTTACACCGCTGGTGAAGAGTAATAGGACTTAAAAAGTCAGTGTAAAGCATGGAAGACGGTATTCCTCAGGAATGAAAACCGATAGGACTGCATTATTAAGGCCTCTTCCCTCTGTTGCTAGAGCGGAACGCTTCACACTTCACTGGGAATTGTATTAAAAAGACGTCCCTAAGTGGGATATAATGTGAGGGAGGTGCATAGGAAACACAGCTTGCTTATTTCGAGCCGTGCTTGCTACAAAATGCAAGAAACGAGAAATTGTTGAGATGGCGGAGGATGCTTGACTGTGCGGCATACATAAGAAGGAAAGTAACAACAGAATAAAAAAAATGGGGGGGGGGGGGAGGGACAAAGAAACGAATCAAAGGAGAAAAAAACATGAAACAACAACAACCATGTTCTTTGTTTGTTTGTTTCTTTGTTAGGGTTTCTAATAGTTTCTAAAATTAGCAATGGAAATGTCAGAAAAAGTTATTTCAATGCTCTAATTCAACTGTTTGACCTGAATTCTAAGCAGCGCTGATAGAACGATATTCACATTGTAAGATCAATGATTCTACTTCATTGATACCTATTTTAGTTGTAATATACGTTTGTTTGTTTTTAGTTATTAACATGAACTTAAATAAATTCCGGCCACAAAAATGTTTCAAGAATCTTTGTTTACATATGCACAATATAAATATTTACAGCATGATTTAATAATGTAACCATATCAACATCAGATATACTACTTACAATAAAATAGAAGTGCACGAACTTTGTTTTTTCGCATGCAAATGTATACTTGGCGTTACGATCTGTTCTCTCATACAAATATAACCCACCCCATCGTTGGTATTATGGTGGAAAAAAAAACCCCAAGCGCCACATTATTTGTAGATATCAATAATTAAATGTGAAGGGAAGAGGAAGAGAGAGTAAAAATCATATCATAAAAAGCTTTCTTCAAACAACCATCCTTAGACTTGAAAGGAACGTTTGTGAACCCCCACCCTCACCCCATAAGGGAAATGAGCATGATGCGTCATAATTATTTCCCACTTGCGATTCAGTTGCTCAGCGGAGATGTCGAACTTTTGAATTGAATCTCCAGTCTGCGAGTTGTATAGTACACAAACAAACTAGCATGTAGTGATATTAATAATTTGATTTTCATACAAGCTGACCGTGGTGTCAGAAGTGGGATGTCGAATGACATGTACAAATAACCAATATTTCTAGTCTTATTTGTACGTTTTAATTTTTTACTTTACCAGAAGTGCTATGAACATTTGCAAATTAAATTGTGAACACACAAACAATATCGAAATTACAGTGGCATATTTAAATGTATTTATATATTTAAGTTTTGAGGACTGATCGCAAAAAAAAATACTCTTAATAATTAAATGACAATTAAAGAAAGCAATTTATAAAAAATAACAAGCAGCGTGGCATAAATAACAATTTCTTTAAAAATGTTTTCATGGATGAAAGACAATTCCTCGTCATTGAATGAAGAGTTCCCGAATATGCGTAATTTTCACAGCGGAATTAGTGGCTGCCATGTGACCCATTCTTCTAAATTTAACGGATACATAATTTTGATAGGCTATTAATCTTTAATTATGTAGGGAAAAAAAGCTTAATGAAAAAATTGTGGCGTATCTCCAGTATGATTTTTAAAGACAAGGAAGTATATAGTGATACTTTTTTCATTAGTAAGGGAAGTGAGCATGTATCATAATTATTTCCCACTTGTGATTGCTCAGCGGAGATGTGGAACGTATTAATTGAATCTACAGTCTGCGATTTGTATCGTCCGACAATTGCCAGATCGGTTAGTTGACTATCAGCTAAGTTATTGGCGAAAATAATGAATCAGAAACTGCCGGTTGAGCAGACTTCTTCTGCTTAGGACTACCAGAACCATAACGAAAGAAAAAAGAAAAAAACCCAAAATCTTGAAGCTATATCTAAAAAAGATGAAAGTCGAATTGTTGATAGTTACGGAGTCTAAATTTTCCTTAATAAGAGAAGGATGGACTCATGTATAAAGGGAATACTAACAAAATAAAAAATATATATATATATATAAATATACAGAAAACACCGGAAGGGTTGAAGTGCTTGGAGGAGCGAAATTTATGGTGATTATTATCCGGGATGATTGATGGAGAAGTTGTAAGGAAGAGGATTACAAGTCTATTTATTTCATCAGTATTGCAGTCGCTGCGTCATCACTCATTGAGAGGACAGTAGAGACGAGAGGAAAGAGAGAAAGAAAGTGGGTCTTGCCAAAATGCATACTTAATCTACTTTATGGTAGGAAAAAGAAAAAAAAAGTAAGGAGCTAAAACAAAAAAAAGGAACAGGATTTGAAATTGAATATTAATAGCCAGAGTGGACGTATAGATGTGTAACCAAATATGTAAGAATATCCATTGGTTTTAATATACTGTTCTGTTTTAATTATTAATTAGGGCAATTATTATCTTGTCGAATCCGTCCGATCTTAGATAACCGTAATAATGGTGTTTTGAGATAATTGAGTGTTATAACTGTTACCCCCCCCCCCCCCTCTCGAACTTTTTTTACTAATTTAATTAGCAGGTTAAGTTTAGAAAACATCCGATTCTATCGTTAGTCTCAATAATTATATTCCGTCACATGATTTGGCTATCCCTGTGGATTTACTAATCGCATCGTTTTAATCACCTATAGGCCCCTATGTTTGTACCCTTATTGATCCTCCCTCTGTACTTTCATCGACGAAGTAACTTTATAACATCAAATTTAAACTTGTAGGCGCGTAAAACCGTCAAAGGCCAAGCGTGTAACCTTTTCACTGATTGTGCATAAGACAGCCAAATATGTGTGTCTTCATAATAAGCATCCAGTTTTGTAATACTTGGAGTGCGCTATATATGTCCTGGATTATTTTCTTTTATCAATATTATAAAATTATTCGTTTGAAATTTATGAAGAGAGAGCAAAGAGTTATCGGATACTTTTGCTTCAAACTTTTATATTTCAAGATGAATTTTGTTCCCATCGACCTAAGTAGGACTTACCGCCTATAACGTGGACATGTTATTGATTACATTATTATTATTTATTATATAGTTTCATGGTTGGTGATTGCTCTATCCCAGACAAATGCACATTCCTCTCTGAAAATTTCTTGGATTTTACAAATGTATTCCATGAAAACATTTTCTGTGCCTTTTGGTTTAACAATAAGAAATATAACTTATCACTGGTAATTAATTGTTCTTTTGTTTTTAAATCTTGAATGAATTGAATCTCTTTAAATTACTGAAATTGAACTTTGCAACCAGTTGCAAAACTATTGATGTATTAGTTATGACTTCCGAGAGAAGAAAAAAAATCAGAAGAAGAACAATATGCCTTAATCGCTTAATTACAGACTTAAGTGTTTTATTAAGGCTGATGTAAAAATGAAATATAGCACCGTTTGTCTGTACCAAATATGTAAACATTTCAACAAAACAATGTATGTAAAGGCCAGAACTGTCTTATCTTTGTCTTGTTAATTTTTATTTGTTTAAAAGAATATTTAATATATAATTAATTTAATAATAAACCCAACCTCATGGTCTGCTTCTGGTATGTTGGTGGTCTGCATATCAGACTATATGCAGAGCTATAAAAACCTTATAGGCCAAAGGATCTTGCCTTAATAATTAAAAATAAAACATGCACAACAATGCCGTGTTATTTTCCTGTTAATTACCAAAACTTAGTCATCCGTTAATCGGGGTAAACCATCTGGACTATATATAAATATATTATTAATAAGGAGAAACATTGCGTGCCAAGAAAGTCTCATTGTATAACACATTCCATAGAACTCTTATTATGTTGGTGTCAATTTAATATTTCCATATTTCAATTGTCTATAGCCTAAGTCTATAATATCAAGGTCACTATATGAATGAAGTTTTTTTCTTTACATTGAATGTTTCAGCGACTTGTCCTCATCAAATATTTAACATCGATCTTGAATATAATTCAATGACGTCCTTTGTAATTAAAAATTTAA